>NC_132960.1:1595833-1915000 GCF_034638445.1 Ciconia boyciana | reverse complement strand
AGCATCAGGGATAAAATTTAATAACCCTTTTCCATGCTCTAATCGGGGTCTGGGGTTTCACTTTCAAGACCACGGTTCCTATGTCGCGGCTGGTTCAGCCTGGATTATGAATTACTTTCTAGTAAGGATACATATAAAAGCTAAGTAACTGTTGGTGAGGGAAATCAGCCGCCTGTGTTACATGAGCAGTGTTTCTCTTGGGGAAAAAAAAAAAAAAAAGGGATTATTTTACCCCCTTTCCCCCCCAAAACGCGCTGTAAAAGTTGGGAAAGTTGTATCTGCGTTTCAATGCGAAAAAGGAGGGGGGGGGGAAGCCAAGCCAAGCAAATATCAGCCGAGCTCGCACATGAAGAGCGCAGGGGACGTGCGATGCGTGGGGCTAGCGATGTTCGTGACATGGCAAGAAGGAAAAGTAAATATGCGGAGAGCAAAATAGAGCTTATAGAGGGCAAAACCTGCTGAGGGTGAGCAGGGGCTTTGCAGATATTTGTGTGTTGTGAGACCCAAGAAACCCCCGAGTCCGGTTGGTGCTGGGCTTAGGGTGGAAAAGCGCAGGTTGGCGTGGAGAAATAAAGTCTTAAACTCTGAATATTTGGATTTCTCTGGGTAAGGAAAACGGCAGGCTAGCAGGTTTTCCCAAGGCAGGTTCAGATCTGGAGGGAATGGTTTGGTTTGGTTTTTTTTTTGCTGGTGGATTGTGATATTTCGGGTTTTTTTCCCCTGCTTTGATTTCTTACTTGGGAGCCTCAGGGCAAAGTTTCTGTACAAGGAGTATATTTCGATTGCAAAAATAGCGATGTCCCTGCTCCATAAGACCGGGCGCTCCGGCTGAATGTTATAACCCAGATGAGAATAAAATCACGTGCAATGAATTCATGTGTGTTTTTAACCATCGGTTTGAAAACATCTCGCTTTGTTTTGTCTGCTGTGTTAAAAGATGCTGTATTTTAAGGGTGGAAAAGACGAAATAGGTGTCGATTTGGTTCAAAGCAATGTTGCGTGGAGTACGGTGATTTTCATTATCCTTTTAGGTTGAATACACCAGGCTGGAAAAAAAAATGTAACAAGCGAGTGTAAAAGAGGGTAAGGGAAGAAAAAAAAAAAAGGAAGAAACTAATTCACGGTACTGTAAATTAATATTTCAACAGGGACAAGGTTGATTACTGGTACTTTTAACCATAATTATTTGATATTAGTGCTGTGATAATTGAATGATTTAAAGGATTCATTACATGTATGATGAGTTTGCCTTCTCTGTATTAACTATCTGCAGATTTCTTTCCCTTTCTTCTAACAGCATGTACAAGACAAAACAATATCTATTATGTGCATATTAAGATTGATTTTATTTCTGAGCCACCACCCCCCTGGAGAGAAAGAGAAGAATCTAAAGTTAATATATGTTTAGCAACCCAACTCCAGAAATGCAGTAAAAGTTAAAATCTCCCCTACTGTTTTTTAATTATGATATTAGATCAGGGAGAAGGACGGTGGGAATTTATTGCTTCAACTATTTTGTATAGATGTGCCTGTTTTTTTATGTAAAAACATGGGTAGTCAAAAAGACACCATGCTGTTCGCCCTCATCTTTCTTCGCGGAATATTGTTGGCTGTGTTGCTAATGCTCATGCACTTTCCGATGCTGTTATCAGGGTAAAATATTAGCGATATTACGATACGCTGGGTTGCATAATTTCTCTTGCGTCTGTTTGTATAATGCTCCTCTCCCAGCAGGTGTAATTTTAAAACCCGGAGGCTCTTGCCTGGCTGTGTGTGTGTGTCCAGGCATTGCTATGGATCAACTTTATCCTTTGCTGCCAGGAATAATTTTGGGGCGGTTTTGCAAAAGACCTCCTAGCAAAAGCTGTGGGGCGGAGAAGTGGAGCAGGAGGCTGTGGGGAGATGAGGTTGCGTTGACTAACTCTCCCTTTTTTGCAGCGGGGGAAGAACTGGGCTATATTATGGGGGTTTTTTCCTCTCCCCCCCCCCCAATAAAAGCTCTCCTGGCTTCTGGTAGATATTAGCTCGCCTGGATTTTGGGAAAGTCCCCTGAAGGACTCGGCTCTTCCCTACCAGACGAACCCGCTCCAGGGCTGGAAAACAAACTGGGGCTGGTGGAGGGGGATCGTGTAAATGGTGGCAAATGTCCCTGCTCAAGGTTGTTATCTTTAGGTGTCTGGGTGTCTGGCTCAGCCAGCGAGTATTTACATAGGTATTGGCTCTGCAGATGACCTCTACAAATAACTGCTTGGAGGGAGGTGGATTAAGACAGAAGATGGGGTATTGCGTGAATATTCGTGATTTTAAGCCATGCTTGTGGTAGATAGAAGCAGGTTTAAGACTGGGCTGATCTCCTGGAGGAGACGTTTGCACCAGGCCAGAGATATTGCGGTGCAGATTGGGCTGGAATCCATCGCCTAAAGCAGCACCCTTCGCCCCTCCGCCCCCCCTCCTGCCCCCCCCCCCTACATTTCATGGGGTTATTGTCTTATTTGAGGGCACCAGGCTCTTCCTAACACCTTGTGCTCGCTTTCAAGCTCGCTGGTTTGCAACCGGAGCAGCCAAACAATAGAATTTGCAGACACAACTTGGAGCTTGCAACTATAGTTATCTATGCTAATTACAGGGTGTCTGACAGAAACATAATAAATGTAAAGGGAGAAGTATAGAAATATGTTTCTTCAGGCAGTGTACACTTCGCCTCTCTGGGTTCAGGCTTGTTTTCTTGCTCTTCTTTTAATTTACTTCTCTGGGAAATTTTTTTTTCCCCTTCTCTTGACCTGCCTTGCATCTCACACCCAAAACCCAGCTAACCTGAAGAGCGGCGTGGAGAGGAGCTTTATTTTTGCCCCCTCCCCGGCTGCTGCAGACGAGCTGCTGTTTGTGAACATCTGCAGTAGGCTTCGTCTGGTGGAGACCTGAAATTTTGGAAAAGGAGACCATAACACACTTAAAGAAATTGTTCTGAGCTTTAATTGCACCTCGGAATTTATTGTCTATTAGCCGTACCTCCAAGACTGGAGAGACAGGAATTCTAAGCAACAAACAGAGGGGGGGTGTGGGTGGGGGGGGAAGCACTTAAGCAGGTAAAAAACTCCTGCAGTGTCATTTTAAGCTGAATGCTGATTTTCTGTGCCTTAGCTATGCCTCCCATATCGGCTTAGATCGAAGTTTTCACGTTGATATAAAGCGATGTGCGTGCAAGTTCCAGCGGTCGGTTGTTGTCCTGGGGAGCTTTTTCTATATGATAACTTTAAAGGAAGCCTGAATAAATATGATTTTCAAGCAGGCAAAGAATTTAGCGGAGGGGGAAGGCAAAGCCTATAGCCTGCAATCGCGCTGCTGCAAGATTCACGGCTGGTATTTGGCCTGAAATTAAACTTTCCCCATATTTATTTACTTTAAGAGACAATCCTGGAATAAAAAGAGGCGTCTGGGGGATCAGGAAATATTTTGCAGCCTCTTCAGAGAGTCTGCTTTAGAGTCATTCAATCTATTGTGTACAATTTTTTTCCCTCTTCTTTTTTTTTTTTTTTTTTTTTTTAAGGAAAGGAGGGGTGAAGAAGGAACAAAAGAAAGAGAGAAAGAACTTGGGCAGGCAAAAGAGAAGAGGAAGGGAATGGAAAAGGACAAAGAAGGGGGGGGGGAAAGGGAACTTTATTCCGGGTTAAGGCTGAAAATGCAGGCGGGGAGTGGGAGTTGGAGCTGGCGGGAGGGTTACTTTCGTTTCGCTTCTGGAGAGATACGAAGCCAGCACCGCCCTTCCCTGCTCCTCCAAAGCAGGGGCTGGAGGTGTGCAGCGGGGCCGGGGGGGCCGGAGGGGGCAGGAGCGGCGAAAACACCGATTTCTTCTTTAATCCGAACTTGACAGTGTTAATTGAACCGAGGGAAAGCGGGGGAATGCGGAGGGGTTTTTTTTTCCTCCCCCCCCCTCCTCGAGGAGGCTCCGTTTGTCTGTCTGTCAAGGGGGGCGCGGTGCCCTGCTCATCCCCGGCCCCCCGGGCTGCCGCAGCCTCCCCGGGGCGGCCGGGACGCGGCTCCGGGGCTCTCCCCGCTGAGAGCTCCGGGCTCCGGCCTCGCAGCCTCGGGGTGCCCGGGCGGGCAGCCCCTCTGCGGGGGAAGGCGGCCGGTGGTACTGGGCCTGGAGCTGCGACAGGGAAAGGGGGATCCCCCCCCCGACCCCCCGCCAATTACTGGGGACGGCAGGCTGGCTTTTCCTTACCACCACTTTTGCAAGAAAAATAATAAAAAAAGATTAAAAAGCGAGGAAAAACCAAGAAAGCAGTGTCACCTCAGCAGGCAGGCTGTCCAATAGTTGTTTTTTATTTTTTTTTCCCCCCCTCTCTCTTCTGTCTCTTTTTTTTTTTTTTTTTTTATTAGGGTTATTTTTTTGTCTCCGTTCCTTCCAATCAGGGGAGAATTTCTCAAAGCGAAACCAAAAGATTTGGAAGCGGGGAAAGAGCCTGGCTGCGCGCACAGGGCAGGGAAGGGAAGGGATGCAGCTCGGGCTGAGCACACACAGCACTGGCAGGGAGCAGGGCGAACGTGGGAAGCATTTAGCTCCGAAAAGGTGTCAGAAGTCAACTGGGCAGGACAGTGCTCAGACAAAGGCTTGATTTTCTGTAACCTCCTAATTTGCGACTCGACTTTCTTTTTTTTCCTTTATTTTTTTTTTTTCTTCTCCGCCAGGGAAAAAAAAATATATATAAATACTCATAGAGCTTGTGGGCTGGTAGTGTTAGTTTTGCTCAATGCAATTAAGTTTCTTTCCCCTGCAGATTCAAAAGGGGAGGTGAGAGGGAAAGATATTAGTCTGCCTGGAAGGGATGTGATAGTTCACCATCATTTCAGAAGAGGTAATCTCCCATTAAACAAGTACCGAAGCTTTTGTGGAGGCATAGGAGTCTGGCTGGAGCGGGCAGAAAAGCTGCGAGATAACCTTGTAGCTGCTGAATTCAATAGCAAGGCGTGTTTTAATTCCAGTCTGGATATTTGCTTGGAGACACTGCTACTGAAAAGAAGAATATTTCAGGATATTGCTTTATTCGCCCTGCACTCTGAGTGGACTTTATCCACATAACTTTGCATTCATCCATGGGGATGGTTTCACGTCGAGATAAGCGTGAAAGGACAATATTTTATGGGGGTTCACCTCGTGTTAAATTTGATGGGGGTGCACATCGTCTTACGGGATTCTGCAGCAGGGAAAACGTTGTCTTAACCCGTGTCTTTAGTCTTAAGCCGTGTCTTTAGTCTTAAGCCGTGTCTTTAGTTTGCTTTAAGGTGAAGTGTCTCCATCTCTGCTTTGTACTGCTTAATTCTCAGAGAGCAGCAGTCCCTGAATGAAAGGGGTTTGTGTTACAAACGCTATCTTATTTTTTATTTAAGATCCCACGACAACGTGGGGAGCGAAGAATTCCGTGTGCTGCAGGTTTCCCTGCAAATAAAAGAAATCTTTGCCAGATACGTTTGCCTGTGTGTAACACCAACATACACCATCCACGACTAATTTAGTGACCTTGCCTGCTTGCAGTAAGGTTGCAAAAACTGCTGCTACTTATTATAACTGCGTGGCTTTGGTAATTTCTGCTCGTTTTGCGGTTCGTCTGCGGTATGTTCTGACATTATCATTTTTTTTTTTCCTCTGGAAAACCTCCCCGCTGACTCTGCTTTTCAGTGCTTCTCTCCCTCTGCATGCTCAGTCCTTCCTTTCTCTCTCCCTCCTTCTCTCTCTGCCTCTTTTTTCTTTCTCCTTCTCCCCTTCTGCATATACGTCTGCAGACAACCCTCCTTTTGTAAGGATTCTCTTCAAAATCTTCCCCCAAAGTAGAAAAACCAAGCTGCTTTTTCCCCTCCACATGTCACAGCCCACCACATTAGCAGCCCTGCAGAGTAAGTATTTTTAAAATGGGAATAGATAAAAGAATGATGAGTATATATATATTTTTTTTTTTTCTCGCGAACATAAAAATAACCGTCATTGGAGACTGGTGATTGACAGATAAATTGGTCTCGATAAAGGCCAAAGAAGACGTTCTGCTCCTGCAGGAATATTTCCCTTTAAGGGCTCACATAAAGCAGGGGACTTAAAACGGAATGAGGAATAAATTCTGTGGGGGAGCGAGTCGATGACTTTTCTCTTCGAATTTGCAAAATCCGGAGTCCCTTGGCAAACACCCCCCATCATATTTTTATTTTAAAGCCTTCCCTATTTTTCGAGAGGGAAATCCTATTTCTACCAGCAGCGAGGGCAGCCTTGTGCATTCTTTTTTTTTTTTTTTTTTTTTTTTTCCCCTCGAGCCCTGTGAATTGAGGTGCAGGGTTTGATCCTGGCTCAGCTGAGGGGGTAAGTTTGGAGGGGCTGGGGGGGGTCCTCCTGGCAGCATCACTCCTTCTTGCCTGTTTACCCCTGAATCTGCCTTCATCTCTCTCTTTTCTCCTCCTGCTCGCATTTCCCATGCAACTTACTAAGGGGAAAAAAAAAATAAAATAAAAATTGAAGAGGTTTCTGCCGTGTCCGTCCGTGGGACTGGCACAGGCTGTCCCTAACGCCTGTCACTGGTGGACGCTGCACCACTGGAGACCCCCTGCCCACCCCCCTTGCCCGCCTGCCTCTCCCGTGGAGGAACCCCCATCCCTTTCTGAGCCCCCACTTTTCCTTCTTCTTGCAAATTTGGACCATTTCCCCCCATTTTCCCCGCAGCCCTAGAAAACCCGAGGTGATGGAGAGCCCTGGAGAGCCCAGACAATCTATATCGGGGGGGGGGGGGGGTCGGTTTCTAAAAAAAATCTTGAAAGGCTATTTTTGGTTAGGTATCTTATTTTTTTTTTTCTTCCAGAGAAATCGCCCAACTCCCTTCTTTCAGACTCCAATGGGCGTGAGCTTTTACCTACCTGTCTTTCCTTACAAAGGAAAGGTTATTCTCTCAAAATGCAGGCAGGCTATCACCGATTTTTTAACGCTCCCAACTTCTTCAATCGATTTGGTGCAAAAAGAAAAGTTTCCAGGCGTTAACAAAAAAAGACAAAAATAAGAACAATCATGTGCCCAACACACATTGTTGATTCCTCCTGATACGCAAAAGCTCTCCCATCCTCAGCTATACAGCTGAAACCCAGTCCTACGGTTTTATTTAATGAACGACACATTTATGAACAATCAAATGATCCTCGTAAAAATTTTATTGAAGGACATAAAAACATCCACGACTACTTGCCGAATAATGCAGCCTTTCACTGCAAAAGCTCAGTCTTTTTTTTTTTTTTTTTTTTTTTTTGGGGGGGGGTCTGATGGTATTATTATTTCCCCCTCCTCTTTGCAAAGATGCTCCTCATACTATATATATATATTTATTTTTTTTTCCCCTCCTGAAGACACTTATTTCTTAAAGCAGGACTAGATGTGCCTGTGCCCCACAGATTTCTCAGCTGCTGAGCAGCCTGACGATGAGACAGCGCTGCAAAAGATGACAAAAGCCCCCTTTGCTTTTAGGTTAAAAGCTTCTCCCCCCCCCCCCCAGCTCCTTTCTCCAAGTGGGGAGCCCACCTCCACCGCACTTCTCCCCTCTCCCCTTCCCACCCATATTCAATTTAATGTATCCATTAGAGGCTAGAAGCTGCAGAAGCAAAGGACAGAGACAAATTACGTCAAGAAATAGTTCCTGGACTACCTTCCACAATTACCTTCCACCTTCCTCAGCACCAGGGCAAATCTCCCCCCAGCCCGCGGGCAGAGCATCCCCCGGCTGGGGACCGGCCGAGCCTCCCTCCTCCCCATCCCCGCCCCATCGCCATCAGTTTTAGGAAAAGCCGGGTGGCGTTATTAAAAAAAAAAAAAAAAAAAAAAAGAGAGAGAGAGAGAGAGAGAGGGGAAAAAAAAAAAAAAGACCTGCGGATTGATCCACGCTATATTTTTGGGTAAATACAATCACGTGAGGGCGGGCAGCCAATGGCACACTGGGAAAGGCTGAAAAAATAATTACCTGCCCTGATTGTTCTATGAGAAGATAAAAAGTACACATACAGTTCATACAATAATCTTATGAATGTAAAAGAGGGGGGAACCATGTCGGCTTCTGGCCCCATAAGCAACTACTATGTTGACTCCTTGATAAGCCACGAAAACGAAGAGCTCTTGGCCTCCAGGTTCCCCAGCACTGCCTCCCACCCGGCTGCTGCCCGACCGTCAGGATTAGTCCCGGACTGTGCCGACTTTCCGTCCTGCAGTTTCGCCCCCAAGCCGGCCGTTTTCACCACCTCCTGGGCTCCCGTCCACTCCCAATCCTCCGTGGGCTACCACCCCTACGCTCCCCAGGCACCCGTGGGGGCCGAGCCCAGGTACATGCGGACTTGGCTGGAGCCCCTCGCCGGGGCCGTCTCCTTCCCGGCCTTCGCCCCCGGTGCTCGCCCCTACGGCCTGAAGCCCGACGCCTTCCCCGGGCGCCGGGCGGAGTGCGGCCCCGCCGACGGCCGCGGCTACGCGGACTACATGTACGCGGCTCCGGGGGAGCTGAGAGACAGAGCAGCGCAGACAATTCCTTCCCCGGAGTCCGAAGCCATCGCTTCCAGCAAACACAAAGAAGAAAAGCACGAATTAGACCCTAGTAAGTCGAAGTCATTCTTGTTTACGACCGGGGAGGCATTACGGCTTCCAGGACCCTACTCAATAAAATGAAATTACCTTAGAGAGCCCGACCCTAAAACTCCAGATACGCAGGAAGATCTGGGGGTTTGAGCGAGTCCGCCTAGCAGAGCCGGAGAGCGAATATCTGTACTTTGTTTTGGGCTCTTTAGTCTTTTTTTTTTTTTTTTTTTTTTTTTTTTTGCAAGGGGAGCGGGGGCCCGCGGGGGCTGTTGGCTGCTTTGATCAAATATTCATCACCTTCCACCGGGGGGAATTAAAAAAAAAAAAAAATACAACCCATGGAGAAGGAGAGTGCGTGTGTGAGAGGGGGCGAGAGGGGGGTAGGCAGAGGGAGAAGCCTCTTTGCTTTCAAATACTTCCACTTTCAAAGAACAAGGAAGAGTTGTAGCTGGCTGGAAGTGGACGTATTGCTGTGGGGTTTTGGGGGGGTGGGGGGAGAGGGGAAAGGAATATCTCTGGATAAATGCAGAGGTGTCTCTTTCTTTTAAAAATCAATAAAAGCTCCCCCGGTGCAATTATTCATAAAATGCTCCAACACGTGGGAATAAATGAAAAGGTGGGTGCCCTGGGCGGGGGCCGGGGGTGGGTGGGTGGGTAGGGGAGCAGCAAGGAGGAAAATTGGAATTGTAAAGGCATAAACGAAGTGTGTGGAGGTAGCTGAGGGCAAAAGGCAGCGAGCGCAGGACATTGGACCATACACTTGAAGAAACATCTTCTGCAGCTCAAGTGAGAGAGAGAAGGGGGGGGGAACCTCAAAAAAACCCAACCCAGCCATCAGGAAACCTTGAACATTGTAGGGGAGGGAGGCAGGTAACCGCCACCATCACCCTCGCCTCCAGCCTGCAGCGCAGGGGAGCCTGGCCCCCAGCTCTGCAGAGGGGACCAGCTCCTGGGGGGTGCAGGCAGGAGGTCAGCTCAGCTCCCGGGATTCCCCAAAAAAAAAAAAACAAACCAACCCCCCAAACAACCCCCTAAAACCCAGCCCCTCCTCGCCAAACCCTCCCGGAGAGGAGCTCAGCATCGGCCGGGGATGATGCGGGGGCACCCGCCGGGTCCCGCCCGCCCCCGCGGCCGCTCGGCCGTGCCCCGGGGTTCGGTGGGACCCCCCTGGCCTAAGATGGGGGTGATTTCCGAGAGATAAAGCTGGGTGTCAGCAGATGGGAGCACCTTGGTGCCTCGGTATCTCCCTCTCTATCTGGAAAGGCGCTCACACCTCTATTTATGACAGGCGGGCTGGTGCCAGGCACCCTCGTGATAAAAATAAGTCGAGGAATCAGGGGGTGAAAGTCTCCCTTTGCTGGCAGGCAGCTGCCTAAAACGGGCAGGGGGGGGAAAAACCTTCTGCCAAGGAAGGGAGCCATGGGTTTGCTCCCCTGACCAAGCGTAGAAGGTCCTTTAGACGAGGGGGGGGGTGGGTGTGAAAAAAAAAAAAAAAAGCCAATTTCTGGGAGCCAGTGGGACATCTCGCGTGTCATCCTTAAGATATTAAAAAAACAAACTGGGCTTTCCAGGTCTGGGAAAGCTTCTAGGGAAAGTGTTGGAGAGCTGAGGTTGTAAAAAGAGTTTATGGGCCTATGAAATGGTGGGAATTTTGACTTTTTATGACTATGTTCTTAGATTACTGCTAGTAGCAGTCATGTGGATAATTATTATTTTAAACCCATTGCTACAGTTTTATTTACTGAAACTTTTATGTGAGAACAGCAGCAAAAGAAAAGGAAATGACCCCTCCAAAATAAACAGATTAAACTCTTCTGAAGGTCACTTAAAATATTTAGGTAAGATCTGCTAATTAAACAGGTTTCTTTCTATAGATACACCAGGGCGTGGAGGGGGGGAGGGAAGAAAGGCCAGCTGTATACACTGATTTTTTTTTCCCCCCAAAAAATATAAAAATCTTCTTTCTCAGACAATCCCGTCGCAAATTGGATTCATGCGCGCTCCACGAGGAAGAAAAGATGTCCTTACACAAAGTATCAGACCCTGGAACTGGAAAAAGAGTTTTTATTCAATATGTACCTTACACGGGACCGGAGGTACGAAGTAGCCAGAGTCCTTAATCTCACTGAACGCCAAGTCAAAATCTGGTTTCAGAACAGGCGAATGAAAATGAAGAAAATGAATAAAGAAAAAACCGATAAAGAACAGCAATAAAGTTGGCAAAGTCCAGTCAATGAGAAACGAGGGTGGAGAGAAAAAAAAAAAAAAAAAGGAAAAAAAAAAGGAAAAAAAAAAGAGGCTGTTTTTGGGGGTTGAAATGTTTCTGACTTTGAATGTGCGGATGAATGTTTAGCATTATAGGCAAACACAGCAAGCGTTTTGGGACACGAGTCTTTTCTAAAATGCAACTAAATAAAAGAAAGATGTTGGGGGGGGTTGTTTTCTCTTCCTTTCTTCTTCCTTGTTTTTTGTTTTGTCCTCCTCAGAAAACAAACACAAGAAGTACTTGAATTTATTTTTTTTTTAGTATTTTATTTCATAAATTAAACTTATCCAGTATTTTTATTTTTTAATTCCGCGAGCTCGTGAGTGAATATTTTGTACAAAAGAGAGGAAAAAGAGAAAAAAAAAAAAAAGACTGAAGGGAATATGGCTCAATGATGTTCTGTCATGGTGTTGAACGTTTCTGCTGTACTTATTTGTGTATTTTATTCTCGTCTCAGAACCGTTCTGTAATATTGTTCTGTTCGCTATTGTAGAGCAGCTCTATGTAAATATACCTACCGTCACGGGAAAAAAAAAAAAGAAAAAAAAAAAAAGAAAGAAAAAAAATCAGTATGTAGGTGTCTTTTTATTTAAAGCCCTTTGCAGAGGAGCAGCCCCGGGGCTTTGCCAGCCGGGGCCGGGGCCGGGGCCGGTGCCGGTGCCTCGGCGGGGCGGCCCCGAGCATCCCCCGCAGCCGGAGGAGAGCGGAGCTTTCTGCTTCCTTCCCCAGCACTTTTCTATTTCAGTCTACCATAATAAAAAGGCGCTGAGGTAAGGGTTATATGTGCCATCAATTTTTAGATGGGGATAATTAATTGTACTAATTTATGACCCCAGGCAATCGAAGGAGATGTTAAAAAGACTAAATATGGATGCTGGGAATAGAGGAGCTGGCAAAGGCATCCGCTCGCTGCCATCCGCTCAGGGGGAGCTTTGCCTTATCGATGGGTCGCCAAGCCTTGGAGGGTTGCTGGAAGTGCTGCTGCTGGCAAGACAGCCCAGGAGAAGGCGAGAAAATGAATGTGGAGAAGGGCTGGGGGGAGAGAAGGAGCAGGGGAAGAAAGAAATACATGTCTGGTGGCCAGGCGGCAGCCTGCAAATTTTCGGGCGAAAAGGCAAAAAAAAAAAAAAAAAAAAATCAGAACAACCCCCCCCCCCTCCTTCTCCCTAGACGAGGGAGATGAAGGCAAAAATAAGGGGGGAAATAAAGGGTTGTTGGCTGCGGAAAGGTCAAACCCCTCCGTCCTGCCAGGAGAGATGGGGCTGGTGCTGCGGTGGCTTGTGCAGAGGCGAGAAAACCCGCTGCCCACAGCGCCTGGAGCCGGGATTTATCAACGGCTCCTTCCCTGGGCGCTTTCCAGGCTGCTGAATGAGAAACGAGAGGCAGGAGATTGTATAAAAAACGAGCAGCGAGGGATGTTTAATCATAAAAACTTGTTATAGGTCCCTTTCTTTAATGAAATGAGTGGAGCAGCGTTTTAATCTTTCTAATCAGAACCAGATCAGGCGAGCGAGATACGTTTGTCGCCCTCGTCCCAGTTCCTCCGAAATAAAAAAATCTGGAAGCGATTACTTCTGCTGATCTCATAAAATATTGCTCTTTAATATTTCTCGCTGAAGCATTTGGAGGTTTCTTTTCCTTCCCCTGATTTGTGTCCTCGCTTTTAAAGCGGGGTCTATTTTTGTCACCGGAGGGGGACAGGCGCACGGCGGTCTATCAGCGGAGACATCCCTGGAGCAGGGGAAGCTAAAAAGCCTTTTTACAATCCCAGTTTTGTGCTAGGTCTGTTTGGAAAAACCTTAACGAGCGCAGTGAAATGGTCAGGTTAGAAAACATTTTAGCAGAGCGAAAGATTTATGGACCAGAAAAAAAAAAAAAAAAGAAGAAGGAGGAAATCTTTCCACCTAAGTCATGTCAATTCTTTATTATTATTATTATTATTATTATTATTATTATTATTATTATTACTACTTTAACTATTACTATTACTATTACTATTATTATTATTACTATTATTATTATTTTCTCTCTGTCTGCTTCTCTGCCTTCGTTCATCCCGCCTCAAATACAGAATAAAATCCGGCAGGGTCGGGAAGCGGCTCGCCCACTTGGCGAGAGGGGAGAAATCATCCCCGTTTTATCATTATTAATTAAGAGAGGGGAAGAAAAAAAAAAAAAAAAAATCCCAACCATCATTTGGACAGGACTTTGGAGGCAGTTTCGGACCCGGCTCTCTGGAGGGGCTTGTCAGGAGCGTTTAGCGATGTTGAAAAGACATGATGTATGGAAGTTCATTTTGGCCCCCCTTTCATTCAAGCGGATCTCATTTCCAGTGCGACTACAGCCTCCTCCCTCCCCCTGCCCCCCCTCCCTCCCTCCCCAGCCCCCCCTCCCTCCCCAGCCCCCCCCCAGCCCCTCGCCCTCCCTCCCCAGCCCCTCTCCCTCCCTGCCGCAGCCATCTCTCCGGCCAGACCCCCATTAGAGCCGGCGGGCAGCGGAGGAGATGCCCCTTTGTCTCCACCGAGCTGCTGGTTGGGGCTTTCTTTTGTTGGTGGTTGGGTTGGGTTGGGTTAAAATCCTGCCGCAGTTTTAGTTCATGTGCAAGGCCCCCGGTATCCTCAACTCCCCCCCCCCCGTCCCCGTCCCCGTCCCCCGGTGAAGGGTTACACCAGTTATAAAATGCCATTTGGCCCTGCTGGGAGGCTGCGCTGGTGCGGCTCCAGCCATTGAATTTCTCCGCCACTGCAGCCAGCAGAGAGGAGAAAAAAAAAACACCAAACCCACAACCACAAAAAACCCACCCCAGTGTGGCTCAAAATAAATAATAATAATTAAAAAAAAAAAAATGCGGCTCGCACCCCGCAGCAACACCCTGCGGCCAGTCTTTCCCCGGATTAATGTATCAAAATGCTCCAATTTCGGCGTTCTTTGACATATGGCGCGTGTGTGCAGACGCATACTGATACAGCTATTGTGTGCCGGCGCTTGTGAACATGCACATGTATTTCTGCCCGGGGAGAGATGCGCTTATAGCTCTCGGAGAGAGAGAAATATATATATATATAGATATAGGCATGTATATAAGGTTTTGGGGGTGGGTTTGGGGGGTTTTTGTGTGTGTGTGCGTGCCTGGTTTCCAATCCGCCCCTTTGTAAGGCACACAAAACCGACAGGACCCTCCAGCTGTCCATAGGTACATTTCCGCAGCCCCCCCCTCAAAAAAAAAAAAAAAAAAAGCCACTTTTACAACTCTGTTTGTCTCCTGCTATGCGGGGCTGAATAGGGGCGAACAAAACAGGACCCTCGATCTGGCTAGACGTCTGGCTTTAATTGCTTTATGGTTTAAATAAGGTGGGTGCTCTTCTCTTTGAAACCGGATTATTGGAATGTTTTGTCTACAAGCTACAAACAACAGACCCCCCTCGGACGAGGGGAGGTGGAAAAAAAAAAAAAAAAGAAAAAAAAAAATCAACCCCCAACTCGAAGCCAAAACTGATAAAAGCGGGGAGGTGCGGAAGGGTGTAAAGGGGGGGGGGGGTGGCACATCTGGTGGGTTGGTTTGGTCCTGCGTGCGTGTGCTGCTTTTTTGTTGTTGTTGTTGTTATTTTTCTGGGTGAGAAAAGGGGGAAATGGGAAAAAAATAAAATAAAATAAAGGGGGGGCTGTGTTTCCAAAAATCCCGCCCGCGCTTGAGTGGTTATATAGGGGTGGCCGCACCGCGCTGCGCTGCTGGAGGGTCTCCACGGCCCCCCCCCGCCCCGGGGCACCGGGAGGGGGTTATCGGTTATAACGCACAGCCCGGTGTCCCCCCCCCACCCCGCCCTCCGCGCTGCGCCCCGCCGCGGCCGCGAGATGGCGCTGTTGCCCAATGTTAGCGCGGGGCTGCGCGCAGCGGGGAGCGCCCCGCGCCCGCGGAAGGGGCTGCGCGCCCGGGGATGGAAAAGGAGGGGAGGGGGGGGCGCGGAGCTGCCTGACTTCACTTCACCCCCCCACACACCCCCCCTCCCGCACCGTGCTGAAAACCCCATAAATAGATTTTTAATTTTTTTTTTTTTTTTTCCCCCGCGGGGAGCGCGGAGCAGCGCTCAGGGCTGACGTTTGACGGCGCGGGGAGCGCATCGATGCATAAAAATGCTTGCACGGAGAAATTGCCTGTTTTGAAGTGGTTATGGGTGGTTGTTTTTTTTTTTTTCCCCCCTCCCCTGTCTTTCTCTTTATTTACGCACGTCACGTCTCTCTCCAAAGCCTCCTCATTTTGGGGTGGGGAAGGAGGGAATGACATTTTTCAGTGAAGGTCAGGGCAAAGGGGGGGGGGGGCATAAAATAAACTCCGGGAGGGTACAATGAAACACCTAAAAGTACAATACAACCCCAGCGATAAAGCGACATCCGAGCGCATGCACCCGCAAGAGACATCACCCCCCCACCCATCCCCACACCTAAACCCGGCCAAAACAGTAAAGACAAAGAGCAGCACTTTCCCCAGACAATAAATGTCAAGATATTTTCCTTCAAAAGAAGCAGGCAATTGCATATATCTTATTTCATGCAACCGAGGAGGGGGTGGTGGGTCCTTTCTTTCACAGCCACTGAAGGCAAACATTTATTTCCCAGCCTAAGGTACGATTCAGAAAGCCTCGCTGCACCTTTGCCTAACTGCATCCAGGGATAATGATTGGGAAAATGCAGCAGCTCTTCCCAATCCCACATCTGACAACTTTATTTTGGGTTTTGTTCTTTTTTCCGCACTTTTAATTTGCACGGCTGCCTTCATTGCGTGGTGAGGGTTTTAAAAATGGAAATGCTATTGATTAGGGGAGGAAAATGGTCACCTCGGCTATTAGCTGTTAATTGAGGAGCCTCTGTCCCTAGTTGCTCTTTTCTTCATTTTTTGGGGGGGGATTCTCTAGGGAAGGGGTACTCTGGGGAAGGGGGGATGAGGTGGGTGAGTTCTCCTGTAAAAACGAAGATGGTCATCGCGCCGTCCTTGGGGTTATTCGAGTATGAAGACTATTTCTTTACAGCAAAGGTAGCATGATTTTGAAAAATATTTTCACAATAGGCGGTGGGAAAATCACTGTTCTCCTGCACAGTTCATTGTCTGCTTACGGGGAGGAAAAACCCACCACATGTAGCCTTTCTGAATGGAAAAATACACCCTCGATTTACGAAAATCTAAGAAAGGTGGACTGGGCGGCTACTGGGTCTTTTCTTCTTCTTGGGAAGGTGTCTGCAAAACAAAAAAAAAAACCACCACAGTTTCAACCTCAGCAGAGGTTTGAGCCACCCCATGCCTCAAAAAAAATCGAGAATGTGACCTTTACTGGGCAGAAAAACACACCTCAAACCAGCTTGGCGAGCTGGTATTTTCCTCCTTCCACACTTGAAATCGGTCGGAGTCACCCAGGTCCCTTCTGAAAATAATTAGGCTGCGCTTTTTTTGTTGGTTTTTTGGTGGAAGAACATGAGGGAAAGATCTGAAGGTCTGTAGACTTTGGAGGGAAACACGGGGACTCTTAATAACACTATGTCATTTAGTGGGTTTGGTATTTTTTGCGGCTCTACAGAAAATATTCCTTTGCGAAGTGTTGGTATTGTGTGTCGTCGTCGTGTCCCCCCCCCCCAAAAAAAAAGAAAATTAACACGAATCTTGGTGATTTGATGTGATTTTTTTTAATGAGCTGAGTTCCTTCATGCAGTCGTAAAAATGAAGTGTCCGAAGTGAAAGGTTGCAGTGAGTGGTCACAGTGCAAAAAGTGGGGGCGAGGGGCACAAACACCACTGGCAATGGGAAAAGACGGGGAAAATCGCTATACTGAAGAGCGAAACGATAAAAAAAAAGGTCGGTGGTTATTTTTTACAGGCATGCACAAAAGGGAGTACATACTTTCTGTCTCACTTTGCTTCTCTTGCGTCCAAAGTAGCTCTCTTTAAGCAATGGTCTACTTTATTCCCTTGGAAGGAAGCTTCCCTGTTATTTCCAGCCGTGGATTTTCAGTGGTTGGTTTGAAAGGAAGCAAGGGAGGGGGGGAAATAATAAATAACTCCCCATAATTTTCTGCCTTTATTTTCTTTAAAGAAGGACAGCAAGAAGCAGCCAATCAATACGGAGTCGCTCCCCTCGCCCGCTCGCTCCCGTTTTGCTTTTGTTTGCTTGTTTGATTCCAATCTCCCAACCACCATCCCCACAATAACAAGACACGCACACACCCCCCCAAAAAAAGCAAAAAAAAGGGGGAAAAAAAAATTAAAAAGAGGAAATCTGGGCTCAGCGACTCCAACCACACCAGAACCCCCCTCCCCTTTCTGCCCCCCTCTAGGTGGGACCAAGCCCACCCTCGCAGCCCCCCCAAACCCCAACACAATGACAACAACAACAACAACAACAACAACAGGGGCACCCCCACCATCCTCCCTGGCAAACGGGTGCCCCCATGAAGGGGGGGGGGGAGATGCTGAGCTGTAGAACAAGCTCACCCCGAATTTTTTTTCGGGGGGGGGGGTGATGGGGAGGGCAAGGGGGGGCTGCTTGGGCTCCCTTTACCTGTTGAGGTTACCTAGGCTGACCTCCCAGCGCATGTATTTGCTGCCATCAGTGAAGAGGCTGCTGCTGGGAAAAAAAAAAAGGGGGGGGGGGTGGATATTAATGCGCACCTTCACCCTCCTCCACTCATTAGGTGTGGGTGCCCCCCCTCTCTGGAGGGGGGTGGGTGTGTGTCCCGGCATACACCACCTTTCTTCCATCTCACCCCCCCCCAATACCCCCCCCCAAAAAAAAAAAAAAGCGCCCCAAAACGCTGTCATTTGGCTGGCAGGCTGGCTGAGCGTGGCGGAGGGATGTGTACATATCGCGTGTGAGGGGAGAGAGGAGGGAAAAAAAAAAAAAAAAAAAGAAGAAAAAAAAAAAAAAGCCACACCACCGGGATTTTGAGGAATTTGCCTGTGGTGTTAAAGGGAAGGAGCAGAGTTACAGAGAAATTGAGAGAGAGAGCTCTACCTACCGACAGATTACAAGAGAAGTCAAGAGCACCGAGAACCAACCGTACAGACACACAGAGGCACCATGAAACGCCTTTGAGATCGCATTAAAAAAAAAAAAAAGCCACTAAAAAGCAGGACTTGAGACAGTCCAGGGACAATCTCGCACTAATCTAGAATTAAAGCCGTCTTTTTTTTTTTTTCCTTTTTTTTTCTCCTTTTTTTTTTTTTTTTTTTTTTTTTTTTTGCATGCGAGGGTCATGAGTTCCTACTTTGTAAATCCTCTCTTTTCCAAGTACAAAGGCGGTGAATCGCTGGAGCCAACTTACTACGACTGCAGATTTCCACAAAGTGTTAGCAGGAGCCATGCTCTCGTGTATGGTCCGGGCACTACTGCTCCCACCTTCCAGCACCCTTCACACCACGTCCAAGAGTTTTTCCACCACGGAACCTCCAGCATCTCCAACTCTGGATACCAGCAAAACCCATGCGCCTTGGCGTGTCACGGAGACGCTTCTAAATTCTATGGATATGAAGCTCTACCGAGGCAATCGCTTTATGGTGCTCAGCAAGAGACGACTGTTGTACAATATCCTGACTGTAAATCGTCTTCCAACAGTAACTCTAGCGAGGGACAAGGGCATTTAAATCAAAATTCGTCTCCCAGTCTCATGTTCCCATGGATGAGACCTCACGGTTAGGACCTTTTTTTCCTCCTCCTTAAATGTTTTCCTTTATTTTTCTCTCTCTTTCTCTCTCTCTCTCCTCTCTCTGCCTGTCTGTCTGTCTATCTATATATGTATGTATGCATATACAAGCACAAACATATGTATAGCTCTCTAAACATGCACATACACACGTATGCATACATATATATATACGTAAAGATATAAATATAAGAGGCATAGATGTAAAATATGAAAGAAATGAGCAGGTTTGTGCTAATGTTTCTTCTTTTTAGGAAGACCTTTGAAAGCAAACAAGACAGCAGTTACTAGAGAGCCAGCAAGGTGATTCCCTGCAAAAGGCTTAAATCACAATAAAGTAAAACTTGTTTTTTATTGCTTGCCTTGAGGATAGGCAATAAGATACAGCTCCCACGAGGTTATTTGCATGTTGATAATACACTGCTCTTTAAAATGTCATATAGCCTTTCATAACCGCTGGGAGACGAAGCCTGAAAGGTGGGAACTTGTATAAGTATTACTAATACTTTACATCTGTTTCTTAAAGCCTAGAGATAAAAGTTTAAACAGAAAAAGAAACTTAGCTCAGAGCTATGGGGTGGGGTGGAGGAGAACAGTCTGCTGTCCTGGGTTAAAAAAAAAAGGGGGTGGGAAATTCAAAATAATTTGGGCTGAATGGAACTTTGCTCATGTGAAGTCCAGATAATTGCACAGAAACCGAAATACTTCAAAGTACAAGTTTCCCCCACCTAAGGACCAAGGTTGTCTAGAAGCCTTGTTAATTCAAAACATGTGAAGGTTAGTGGTAATTTTAAGGACAATCAGAGCCCCCCAAGTTTTCCCCCCTACCCCCACCAAAATCTAACAACAAAAAAAAATGGAAATAGAAAGGAGTTCTGGCTGATGTGGAGAGGATGTGGCCCAGAGGCTGGGGGAGAGACGCAGAGGAAAACACGTTATTTATCTAAGCTTTGACCCAGGGGTAGTCTCAAGGATGCAATCATTTCAAACTGAAGCATATTTTCTTTTTCGCAAATAGATTGTTTTCCTCGTTAAGAAAGGACCGTGCAGAAGGAAGTGCAGGGGCTCAGCTGCACATACCTCAGTCCTCTCTCTTTCTTTTTTGGCTCTTGCTGCAAATGTCCACCTCGAGTTGTTTTAAATACAATCTCTGTGTTTGCACAGGCAAATATCCATCTCTGCCTGGGTGTGCTTTGCAGACACACAGCCCTAACCGAAAGGAGAGGGAGAGGGGATTTAATAGAAAATGCAAATTCTCAGGGCGTAAATATTAGCAAATAGGAGGACCCTGAGTCTGTATTTTGGGGAACAACATTTGGAAAAGGAAACAAGAGTTGGGCATTTTGAGGAAAAGAAGGGAAGAGAGAAAGAGAGAGAGAGAAAGAGAGAAAGAAAGCGAGAAAGAGAGAAAGAAAGAGAAAGAAGAAGAAAGAAAGAAAGAAAGAAAGAAAGAAAGAAAGAAAGAAAGAAAGAAAGAAAGAAAGAAAGAAAGGAAAGAAAGAAAGAAAGAAAGAAAGGAAAGAAAGAAAGAAAGAAAGGAAAGAAAGAAAGAAAGGAAAGAAAGAAAGAAAAGAAAGAAGGAAAGAAAGAGAAGGAAATAAAGAAGGAAGGAAGGAAAGAGAAAGGAAGAAAGAAAAAGGAATGGAGAGAAGGAGAAAGGCTGGAGAGGTTTTTATGGTGAACAATGCACCTTTCATAGGAAAATAGATATTTTTTATAAAATGGAGCTGCCCACCAGGACTCACCATCCAGAATCACCTTTTAGGAAACTGGAAAGGTCTCTTTTGTGAATGAGCTTGACACACACCTCCCTGCACCCAGCCAAGCAGCCAGGGCTGCGCACTCCCCAGGAAGAGCCAGGGAAGGGCAGCTGCCCGTCGGCATTAATAGCAATAGCAGCCCTATGGTTATTAATAATCGCCCAGCGACTTTCTCTTAGTGCCTTTAATACGCAAAGGATTGAAAAGGGCTTTTTTTTGGGGGGGGGCAGCAGTTTCTCTAGGAAAATTGAGGCGAGGGGGGCTGGGGGGGGGGAGCAGAGCCTCCAAAGGGGGGAGAATTAAGAAGTTATTTGATGTTTGTGTCCTACAGCTCCCGGAAGACGCAGTGGCAGACAAACTTACAGCCGGTACCAGACCCTGGAGTTAGAAAAGGAGTTCCTCTTCAACCCGTATTTGACACGGAAGCGGCGGATTGAGGTCTCTCACGCCCTGGGACTGACCGAGAGACAAGTGAAGATCTGGTTCCAGAACAGAAGGATGAAGTGGAAAAAAGAAAACAATAAAGATAAGCTGCCGGGGGCCAGGGACGAGGAGAAAACGGAAGAAGAAGGGAATGAAGAAGAGGAAAAAGAAGAGGAGGAAAAAGAAGAAAGCAAGGACTGAGTTCTCAGCCCCTTGAAGTCTCGTTTTATGGCAGATGATAAATCGAGATGTTTACGACGGTCATTTGCTTTTATAGAGTATAGAATGGAGAGGCTCACACAGCAGTAACTACCTGTCAAACAGTTGTAGCCTTTTTTATTGTCATAGAAACTTCCCCTACTTTCCCCCCCCCCATTTTTTTTTTTAATAGCAGCGTTTTTAGTTCAATAAATACATAGTTGGCTTGACTGCAAGGGGGGGGGGAAATTAAATGATCCAGCAAAGCAAAACCACCCCCAAGCCCCAGCAGTCCCAAAGCCTGGAAGCAAATGTCACTGCTCGTCCCCTGCTCCCTCCGCTCCCGCCTGCGAAGCTGCACACTCGGATGGGTGCAGAATATGTATTTATTTGAACAGCTTTGACTTTGCCTTTTTTTTTTTTTTTTTTTTTAAGCTCGGTTTTGCCTCTCCCGAATGAGCCTAGGGGAAGTGCGAGGGTGCTTCCAGCTTCCTTAGCTTGTTTGTGTAGTGTCTGTCTATCTGTGGAGATCTCCATTCCTACCAGCCATTTATCAATTCCCTCGGAGGGGCCATTCCTGCAGCCCCTGCCAGATAAGAAGAGGAGCTTGGAGGGTGAGCATACCTGGTAGCGCCCGCAAACACCCCCCCCTATATACCTCCCCATTTCTATAGGACTGAGGCTTGTATATACCTTGATAGGCCAAAATACACAACCCAACCCCTTCCTTATTTCTATAGGCGCTGTTTACCCTTTGCCTGTGTGAGCACTCGAAATTCTTCATGTACTACCTAAAGGGAAAACCTGCAATAATTATCAAATCTATTATCAACAAGGGGCTTACCTATCCTAAATTTTACTTGGTCAGAATTTATTTAAGAGAGAGAGAGAGAGAGAGCTGTGTTTTTGCCCTGATGCAAGCTACTAAGTAGCATAAAATAATAATAAAAATACAATAAAAAAACCCAACCAACCTTGTATTGTACTTTATCACTACCTATAGAAGGAGTCATGCTTTGAAAGTATTTGTAATGCGGTTTTATTGTCGTTTGTTGCTGCTTATTTTCTTGGAAAAAAAAAATAAAAAAAAAAATCCCAACAACTGAAACTGCCTAGTTGAGAACGCACAGTATTGTATTATTTTATTGTGCTTATAAAGTAGTGTAGAACTAAATTGCACTGAATGTATAGTTATCTATTTGTCTTGACTTATCTGTTAATGCAACATGCTCGAAACGAACAAAAAAAAAAAAATCGTCATTTGTTTTATGTAAAAGCATAGTTCTGCGTGTTCAAACTCTGAATGTAGCAATTACCGCCAGAAAAAGAAAAAGAAAAAGAAAAAAAAAAACACATTTCTGGACACCGTGGATTTGTATTGTATACGTGAGACATTACGTAAATAATAATAATAATAATTATAATAATAATAATAATAAAAGATTTTAAAAGGACTGCGTTGCCTACAGTGCTATGTCTCCACTTAAAAGCACCCACCCGGACACATCCCTCAGAGTGGGCTCTGACTAATATTTCATCCTTCAAATCATCTTTGGCAGGCTTCAGAAACGGAGGCTCATCTTTATTTGGGAGGAAATCAGCACATTTTGGCTCAACCACCAGCAGCGGAGGTGGCTGGGGAAGGGGGGGGGGGGATTCCCCCTCCCTGGCCAGAGCCTGAGCCGGGCATTTCACTGCTGCAATGGCAAATGCTCATTAAAAATGGCAATGTGGCTGCTAATTGTCTGACTGAAGCTGTAGGTCCGCCAAAAAAATAAGAATAAAATAAAATCTTGCAATGACTCCAGCACTGTTAAGTCTTTTCTGTGCTTCTTCGCGGGGTGGGAAGGGGGGGAATGAAGTGCATGGAGGGTGTGCGCTTGGATTTTTACTTCTCCCAGCTGGGAAATGCCACTGGAAAGGTCTGGAAAGTGCAAAACCCGGGTCCTGCCCGGCTCTGGGGTCCAGAAAAATCCTCCTCTTCCTCGGGCTGGGCTGGCGATCAGGCGGGAGACGCCGGTTCCCCCGTTCCCGGGTGCGAGCCGGTGCTGGCAAGCGATGGTTGGCGAGAGGTTGGGAGACTGGGGAGACTGGGGAGACTGGGAGGTGTGCACGAAGACCCCCCCCCAGCCCCGCGGGGCCAGTCTGGGCACCGGCCGGGCTCGGCACCCTCCGGCAAGACGGTTCCCCGGGGGAAAAGGGGGCGAAAGACCCCAAAAAAGGAAGTTGGCAAGAAAGCAGTTTATTTATTGATATTTGTTTTCCCTCAGGCGCAAAGTCCCTTCGACTCTCCCCCCCCCAAATTCATACCTTCCTCCCATGGACACCACCCCTAACCTCACACAGCCCTTTATTTTACTACTACTGCTACTACTACTGCTGCTGCTACTACTACTACTACTACTACTACTATTATTATTATTATTATTATTATTATTATTATTATTAGTCTTTTTCTGTTTTATTCTGTTTTATTCTGTTTTATTCCCTTTTATTCTCTTTTATTCTCTTTTATTCCCTTTTATTCCCTTTTATTCTCTTTTATTCTCTTTTATTCCCTTTTATTCCCATTTATTTTCTTTACAGCAAAACCTGGCGACGACGCCTTCAGGTCTCTCTCCTACTTCTCGGATAAGAGACGAACTTTCTAATTATTTCTCTAACCACCAGCCTCCTTTCGTTGAACGAAGCCTATTGATCTGTAAAACCGGGTCTATATAGAAATTTTTTTTTTTTTTTGGTCGTCCCCCCCCTCTCCCTGCTGATAAATGGACTACATCATCTAGAGCCCAGGGATGCAGAAATAGACGGGATGTTTACCCAGATATTGTAGATAAGGAAGCACAAGGCTCCTCACTCGCAGCCTGATGCGCTGAGCTATGTCTGGAGGCTCCTCTGTGGGCTTCAGACATTCTTAACCCAAAACCCACCAAGCTTAAAGGATTTAAATGCCTCAGGGCTTGAAATTGCTGGATTCTGCCCAGGAGGGCTGGGGGGGAGGGAAAAAAAAGCAAAAATAAAGCAAAAAAAAAAAGAGAAATAGCGAAGTTGTGCGGCGCGCAGAAAAACTCGGGTGGGTGCACCCACACCCACTTCTTCGCCTCTTTTTCCCCCTATATTTGCAGGGCGGGTCGCCCCCCCCTGCAATGCCGGGGTGAAATGGGGCTGGGGGGGGACAAATGCCCCCAAAATGGCATCAGCGGGGTCGGATCCTGCCCGGGGATGGGGCTGAGCGGCTGCGTGTGCGAGGCGGGTGTGCAGCACCCGTGGGTGCCCACTCGCGAATTGCACAAATACCGATACAGGCAGATTTCCCCCTGCTGCGGAGCCGGTAAGGTCCCCGTTAACCGGCGTTAATCTCCCAAGAAATCCATAAAAAGCACCAATAAGGTTTATTCTAGACTTTTCCATGTCGAGGGCAGGCAGGGAAGGTAAGCAGTTTTATTAGTCATAAAAGAGAGTGGTTTATTCGAACGGAGCTGTTTTTTCTTGGGGGATATTTATCCAAAAAGGGATTTTTTTTTTTATTTTCTCCCCCCTCGTTTGCTATCATAGGGTGGATGTGTCGCTCATTCATTCCAGCCGTGAAAAAATCCGCAGAAACCGGTGAAAAGGAAATATTTTCGGTTCTTTTACTTTAGAAAAAAAGAAAAAACAATTCGCGATAAAGGCTTTGCATAGAAAATATCCTCCCAACGAGGGGGGAAGGCGAGGGAGAACTTACCAAAGTGTTTAAAAATAATAATAATAATCAAAAAAGAAGCTGCATCCGCACTCTATCCATCATATTTAAATGCACAAATCTAAGTAGTTTTACCCGAACGAATACTACAGCGTGACATTTATCTATCAAAAGGGTCTGGAGTTAAATTATTGAAACTACAGCCGCAGCAGTTAGTTTTGGGGTAAATGTTTATGTTCTGTAGTCAACACGAGAGAGTCGCATCTTCAGATGACATCCAGTTATTCCTGTAATCACTCCATCATTTCAGGAGAAAAAGAGAAGAGACCATTTTATGGGGGAAAGTAATTTGAAGGAAGATTCGCTCTCCACAAAGTGGCTTATTCAGAAATGATCATAGCTTCGGTATTACTGAAATTAGACTCATCTACCCGCCTGAAGTAAGAAATATCGTCCTATTCCAGGCTTTTTATTAGCCAATCAAATTTCCTTCGGATCTCCATTTGTGATTTGTGAAAAATATAATTCCTCGAAAAGCTGAGTTTGAGCATATTGCTTATTTTCCCTTAATTTATTATTCTAATCACAGCCGCCGCCGTGCCATAATGCAGCCATTAGGCGAAAAAATTCGTTTAGATTTTATACCCCGAAATGGGCACGGATTATATTTGAGAGACAACGAATTTCTCGGGCGTTAAATTTTTTTTTTTGCGCGGATGGAGAGGAGGAAGGCGGGAGGGGAGGAAGATGCGCGGGGGCGGAGGGGGGGAAAACTTTGTGAGCTAGGTTTTGGGGGGAAAAAAAAAAAAAAAAGGCAATTCTGCCCCGTTTATATATATTTTTTTTTTTAGCTCATCCTATTTTGGCCTCCCAGACTTACCCCCACCTCAAATTCACCGCACTTTTACACCCCCCCCCCAAAAAAAAAAAAATACCCTCGCTGCTATTGGGAGAGGGGAGGCGGTTTTATAGAGAGGGGCTGATGGAAGGAGGGAAACGATCGTCCCAAATCCTCAGCAAATGTGCGCCCAGGTTACTTTCTGCCTGCCAGGATCAAAATTTCCTCTTCACATTATGGAATTTATGATCTCGTCTGCTCGCTGGAAGATGGGATCTCCATTGTGCTCGGGAAGCTGTTGTGGTCGTAGTTTCCCCCCTCGTAACTTTTAACTACCTGTTATAAAATTTATTGGTGGTTTGTAAAGTGAATAAAGTAATTTCCCTTCCATCCGGTTGTATTACAACCTTTGTGTTGTTTGGGCAGACAGACACGCATCCAGCCAGGGGGAGAAAAAATAAATAAATTCAAGAGGCAGGGAGTGAGACCCCCCCCTCCCCTCCACCCCCCCCCCTTCTTTTATTTTCCTCAATTAAAATTAAATTAAGGCGCGGAAATACCTGGGGAAAAAAAAAAATAATAATGGTGCTGTGCCTGGAAATGTGCGGAAGGAAATGGGCAGGAAGAATTGCGGCAAAATATTTTATCTTCCTAATTTTTCTGGCTGTGGGGAGCGCACGGCCCTGGGAGCTGAACTTTGGGGTTGGGGGGGGGTGGGTGGGAAAAAAAAGATCTATTTCCCTCTTTCCATCAGGAAAAGAGGAGCAGAAAGGCGGCTCCTGGCAGGGTTTAACGTGGAGGAGCCCATCTGAGCAGGCTGGGCTTTGCGGTCGCCTATTTTACACCAGTTGTGGTTCGCCTGGTGCCTCCGAAGCAGGCCTCTACACGGCGGAAAAATGTCGCTCCCCTTCCCAATCAATATTTCCCAGCCCTTTACATGGACCCCCCCCGGCTTGGGGAAAAAAAAAAAAAAAAAAAAAAAAAGAAATCAAAGGGCTAAAAAAAAAAAAAAATTAAATAATAATTCCGCCTTTTCTCCAGCATCGCATCCCCGACACCCTGGCGTAGTAAAACAAAAGGCTGGGGGGCTCGCTGGAGGAAAAATAGCATAGGGAAAAAAATATATATATTTAAGTGCTTAAAAAACGTGGGTGTAGCAAATCGGAAAGGGGGGGGGAGGTTAGGGGATTTAGTAAAGGGGATGGAAGAGTTTCGGGGTCAATACCGCGCCTTTGGCTGAAGTTTGGGGTGTAATTTGGGCAGTTCCAGGTGCCCCCCCCGGGGCTGGGCCCGGCAGCCGGGGCCTTGCGGGGTGCGCAGGGAGGGAGCGGGGGCGGGGGGGCAGTGGGGAGGGGTTTTTTGGGGGGGAAAGGTGGGGAGGGACATTTTTTGCCCTGGGAAGGTTCCATTTGCAGCGGACACACCCTGAGCAGAGCGGGGCTGGCGGGGCAACGCGGGGCGCTCCGAAATGGTCATTTTTCCCCTATTTTTCCCTCCAGCATATTGCCCTTGGTGGTGAATTAAATGTTTTAAAAATTAACATGCCCTCGGCATTTCAAATATTTATTTTTCAAACCCTGTGTGCTTCATTTTTACCTCCACTGCCTCTCTTCCTCCATGTTTTCCGATTTCCACCCCCCCCCCCAATTAATTAACAACGCGGGGACTAATAACGCTCAGCGCTAAAGGCAAAATGCTGAGAATTAACCCGAGCAGCTAATAATCATCAAATTAAACCGAACCGATCTTTAAAAGAAAAAGAAAAAATGACCAAAAAAAAAAAAAATCCACCCTCCCTATTACCGCCGTCGCTTAAAAGAGAAAAAAGGGGGAACAGTGAAAAGGGGGGGGGGGGGGGGCGTAGGGGAATTAAAAAAAAAAAACCACCCTAATATTAAAGCAGAATTGTATAAACATGGCGACAGACGCGAGCATTTGCACTCGTCACAAAAAAATGCAACGCATTCCTGGTTGTTTGCAGAAAATTTACAGCTGAGCAATAAAAGTTTACGACTGAATCACAAGTTGGATTGGCCACAGGAAGTCATGTGGACTCCATCCATGAACGTGAACTTTTTATTGTGGTTTCTCTTATGACTCTTTCGCAGTAGTCTTTCCTTTAACAGTCCAAGCAGTGCCAGGGGTAGGATGGTATTTTTTTTCCCCCCCTTAATTATTAGCGGGAGGAGGAGGAGGATGATTTTTTTTTTTTTTGGCTGAAAAAAAAAAAATCGAGATTTTTTTTTTTTTTTTACCCCCCCCGTCCCCCCCCTCCCCGTCTCCTTGGGGTTGGAATTCTTGGTTGCTTTGGGCATTTTGGCATTAATGAGTTTACTGCTGCGTCTGGTTGCCGCCTCCTCTTCCCCACCCCTAGGGGCAAAACGCAATGCATTTCCTTTGCAGGATGCGATGATGAGGGGGCACAAGCAGTTGTAAATACCTTTTTTTTTTTTTTTTTCCTTTTTTTAAGCCCAAAAAAAAAAAAAAAGAAAAAAACCCAACAACCCCAGAGAGAGACAGATTCCTCCTTCAGCTTCCCCCATCCCTTGCCCAACCAGAGAAGAACTGTTTTGCTTTTGTTGCCATCTTTTTTTTTTTTTTGTCTTCCCCCCCTTTTTTTTTTTTTTCTTCTTCTTCTTTTTTTTTTTTTTTTTTAATGTTTCTGTGGAGCTGAGCTGCAGCGTCAGTGGATCAGAAAGAGGGAGAGACAGAGAAAAAAGAGAGAGAGAGTGAGAGAGAGGGAGAGGGGGAGACAGGAGCCTCTGGTAAGTGTTCCCTTATTGGTTAAAATGTGTAACTAATGATCCATAGCCCGGGTGTTAAGGATAATGATGCATCGTTGTGCGAGCGAGGGGTGTAGCTTGGATATGAGGGAAAGCTGCTGCGGGGCGGCAGAAATGCGGTTAATTCGCGGGAGGGGGGGAAGGGGAAAAAAAAAAAAAAAAAGGATTTGCTGTTGCTGATGTCATATTCGGGGTGCGGGGAGGTCGGGGGCGCCGGGGGTGGGGAGGGGGTTGGGGGGTGTTGGATGGAGAGGGGAGGAAGGGAAAAGAAAAAAAAAAATCTGTGAAGATGCAAAAATGAATCCTCCTAACTTTTTCTTCCCCCAAAAAAATAAAAAAAAAATTATAAAAAAAATAAATAAGGGGGGGAAGCGCATGCGCGGAGGGGCCGGCCCGGCGCAGCCCGGGTGGGGCGTCCAAGGCTGCTGCTCGTGCCATATTTAATGAGCTGCGCTCTTAATTGTGTGCGCAAGGCCCGGCCTAGCACGCCCACCCCCCCCACCCCCCCATCCCACCCCCTTCCCACCCCCACCCCCGGGCCGCGGCCTGCGCCTCTTCCGCGGGGCTGCGCGGTCCGCTCCCGCGGCAATAATTAATATTAAGCGCGAGGTGATTAACAATCAACTCTTTGCATCCCAAGGGCTTCTCCTTTAATTCGCTTTTTTGCAACCGGGCGGGTGTAAAGTTCTCCGGGAAAAGGGGCTTTCGGTGAATTTTATGGCATTTATATGGAGTTTGATGGAGTTTTATGGAATTTGATGGAGTTCTGTGGAATTTGATGGGAGTTTTACGGAGTTTTATGGAATTTCCCCCCCTTGCAAAGGAGCCAGTGAAACAAGCTCCGTGTCGTAAAAAATAATAACAACTTTCGTTTTCCCGCGAAGTGGTTAACGCGGTGTTGGCTTTTATATTTTATTTGCATGCAAGTCCCTCCCCTTTCCCTTAGCTTTATTTTTTCTTTTTTTTTTGTTCTTTTTCCTTTCCTCCAGCAACTTTAATTCAGGTTTAACGGGTGAGATTTAAAGCGTGACCCTTCCCCTGCTAACCTCCCCATCTACCTACCCATCCACCTACCTCCCCACCTCCCCATCCATCATCTAATCTTATCTATCTCCCTGTATATACCGGTGCCGTGTAAAGAGATATATATATATATATATATAATGCAGTGCCTTCATTTCCTCTCGACGTTGCATTTCTTTTCCTTTCTCGATCAATCCTCCGTGTTTTTAAAAAAATTTAATAATAATAATAACAATGAGCGCGTGTGTGAGCAGAGATTTGCTGCTGGTGATGCCAGCCCGTGCACGTATAGGGCTGGATGTATACATATATAGGGGCGGACATTAAATAAACCCTGTGGGGGAGGGGTGGCAGAGACGATGGCAATTTTCTGGCTTATTATAAGCGATTTTGGGGGTTCCCCAGTGTGTGGCCAGCGGGGCTGTCTGCGGGGATTGGGGAGGAAAGGGGGAGCTGGAGGCGGGGGGTCCTCACTTTCTGCCTCGCTGCTTTTTTTTTTTTTTTTTGCTCGTTGTTGTTGTTTTCTGGTGGTTTTTAACTAAAAATGGCCTCCTCTTATTTTAATTTCCAGCGCGCGCTGGCAGAGGTTAATTAGCGAAAGCGGTTGGTGAAGCTCCGGGGTGGTTTCGGGGGGGGGGTGGTGGTGTGTGTGTTAAATTTAATTAGAAAAAAAAAAAAAAAGATATGGGGGGGTAAACAACAACAACAAAAAGCCAAGTTTCCAAAGTTGGCTTCCCTTTTCTTTTGAGAAATCTGGGAAATCCTGCGCCTGCCTTGGGGAATTATCGGCCGAACAAAACCCGGCGCTGCCTTCCCCTTCCCCTTCCAAAGGGATTTTTTATCCCGGGTTCTGCAGCTCGTTGCCTTCGAGACAACACTTTCCCCCCTTTATTATTTTTATTTTCTAAGCATGAAATAAATAGAAGCTTCGGGGACGGGGGGGGTGGAAAAAGAGGGGAAGAGAGAGGGGGTTTTTGCCTTCGTTTTGTTCGCTGGGAAAATCCCGTTGTGTGGAGGCTCTGCCCGGACCGCGGCTGGTCGTAAAGACATTTTATGAGCAAACAATGAGTGTTTATTGGAACCACATGATTACAGAAATGGCATCTTTGATTGTTTTCAGCCTGAAATCCGTCTGCTCCCCCCCCCCCCCCCCCCCGGGCTGGCTCCCATCAGGGCTGGGATGCTCCCGCCGCCGCCCCGCATTAAACCTCCTTCTGCCAGGCCTGGAAAACCCCAAACAACTTTAAAATATATTGATTTTCTCCTTCCCCTTGACGTATTGTCATCCTTCAGACAGTCGCAAGGCTGAGAAACATTTTTAGGATGTAGAGCTGGAATAACGGAGTGATTTATATTCGTCGAGATGTGGTTTGTTGTTTTTTGTTGGGTGTTGTGTTGTTTTTTTTTTTTAATCCCGGTCTAAACCAGAGGAAATAAATCGCTGCTTGTGTCTGTAACATCAGGGATTATAGGAAAATTGCCACGTGTTATTATTGCCTTTCAGGAAATAATATAATTTTCTTCGACAGATGTAGTCGGTGGAGGGGAAAAAAAAAAAAAAGGAATCAGGATCCTCGAGAATTTTTTAAATGGGAATTCTGCTGTCCCAAATGCTTCCTAATTTATTTATAGGGGTGGTTTATTCCGAGTACGAGCCTATTCGCGGCTGAAGGACGTAAATAGAGGAATTGCCCTTTTCTTGGAGCGCGTTCGCGTCCCCCCATCGCCCCGTTTGACGCGACCTGCCCCACGCGTGGGCGTTTATCGCGGCTTCTGAGCAAATATCTATAAATACAGAGCACGAACGCGTGGGTGTTTTATTTATGCCAAATCCCGCCGTGTTGGAAGAGCCTAGAAAAAAAAAAAAAAAAAACAACAAACCAAGCCTGTAACTACAAAAGAAATTATTAGAAAGAAGCGATTGCCCCACTCGTCATGTGAAGGAATTTGGGTTTGGGGAACGAATTAACCAAACCCACCAGAAATAATATACGATAATATATACGATATGTAGAATATATGAAATATATACACATAGGAAACCGCCGCCGGCGTTAGGTGCGAGCGGTGAAGGGGGTGATGCTCAGCTCGATTTGCGATACGGGTCCGTATTTTGTGGTTATTTCCCCAATAAATGTGATTTTGGAGGGGGGGGAGCTGTATTTCTACCCGGAGCTTTGTGCAGCAAAGGGGTTTAGTTTTTTCTTTTTTTTCTTTTTATTTTTATTTTATTTGTCGAGAGATAAATTTGCGGAGCTCGGCACAGGGAGGGGAAGAAAAGGCGAGGGGAGATAAAAAAATTAGTCATAGAGGGGGAAATACACTTTGGGAAGAGACGATGCGTAACATTGGGGGATCAAGGATTTTATTTTTGGAGGAGACAGTTGGAGATCTTGTTACTGTTGTTGGCGGGGATTTAAACCCTGCAGCTCGCCCTCTCCGGGAAAAAATGGAGAAAAAGGGGAGGAAATTAAAAAAAAAAAGCAATTTTCCGTGTTAATGTTTGAGGTCAGGGCTAAAAAAAAGAAAATAAATACATTTTAAAAATAGGGCCTTTCCCCATCGGGTTTGGGGTGGCGGCGGGGAGATGAAGTCTGGGCTCAGGATTTGGGAGGAAAAGTGAGGAAATGGGGGCAGAAGCACCCCAAAATTTGAAGAGGACGATTTTTTAGGGGGGGGGGCGGCCTGACCTCCAGCCTCGGAGGGGGAGGAAGATGCTGGGGAGGAGGAAGGCGAAAAGCGGCCCCGTCTCCCCCCCACCCCCTTTCGTCCCCAGACACAAACACAATAAAAGGCAGAAATCCCCGAAATTGCGGGTGTCTGGACGCAGTCTGCAGGGGACAGGCTGCTCGGGTCGCCTTTGTCGCATGGGGACACACCTTGCTGTAAAAGTCTTTGTCCCCAGACTAAAGACCCCGCGTTTCAATGGGGGGCGGAGAGGGGAAAAATAAAAAAAAAGGGGAGGGGGGGGGGAGAGAGACTGGGAGCAAGGCGCAAAAAAAAAAAAAAAAGATTTAAAAACCACTAAAAACCAACAACAAAAAAAAAAACTAAAATCACCCGCCAGAGAGGGGCCGAGGGGTGCGGGGGACGGGGTCTGTCCCACAGGTGGGGCCCCCCCTGTCCCCTTCCCCCCCCCCCCGAGCGTTTAAATTTCTGCCCGTTTTTGTTTACTTGTTTTGTATACTGCCACCAAGTGACAGAAACTCGCAATTTTTTGCAATTTGGTGCCTTTTTTTTTTTCTTTCTTTCTTCCCCCCCCTCTGCCTGTGTGTGTAATTGGGGTGGGGGGGGTGTACGGGGGGGTGGGAGACAGGGGCTGGGGAGGGGAGAGGAAACCCCCCCCTGCTCGGTTGGCAGAGGGTGCAAAGCCCTGCAAGAGCTTCTCCTGCCATAAAAAAAAAAAGGAAAAAAAGAACAAAAATCACTTTGCAAAGAAGTTTTAGCACCTTTAACATTGAGGCGTGTGTCCCCCCCCAGCCCCCTCCCCGACCATAAACTTCCCCAAGTTTCCCGAAGCCATTTGAAACTCCTCACTTGCACTTTCTGCTCATTCGAGGCGGTTTTGGGGTTGGGGTTTTTTTATTATTATTATTATTATTATTCCTTTCGTTCCGTGTTACCGGAGTTTAAATCATCCCAATGTACGTGAACTCATAAAAATAGATAAGGCATGTCAACTCGGGAACGGTATTTTCCCCCTGAAAATATGAGTGTATTTAAGCAAATCCTGAAATATTAAATTGTTGCTCGATTAAAGACGATGTAAATGTATAAATTCAACAAAGTGCTCAAGAGGTTGTCTCCAAATATATAGTTTAATTCTGCCTAAGTGATCGCCTTTAAAAAAAAAACATCATTAAGGCAACTATTATTGTTTCCTGAATTATTTTTTTTTTCCGCGCCACCTATGATTAAATTTCTGCCGTCATATCTGCAAAGAATAAAGGATAAAACTGCCTATAGTTAATGACAACAATTTTTCACTCCGGAGTTAGCCTTGCGGAACGTAATAACATCCCACTCCTTTTTATTTTTAATCTGTACACCCCGCAGAAGTAATTGCACCTCCACATACATGTACATATAGATACACATCTAGATACACGCCTGGGCAGCAAAATGTCGCCTGTTACAATTTGACGCCATCAAGGCTTGGCCGTGACGACCGTGACGTCATGAGCGCCACTGTCATTTGTTCACCTCTTTTAATTTTAGGGATTGGAGGGGATATTTCCACTCCGTCATGAGAAGAGACCCAAATTAAAAAAAAAATATATTAATTAACAGCTGGGAGGCAGATTTTATTTTTATTTTTTTCCCCCGGGAAAGTTGCTACCTGCGACCCGAGCGGGTTTTACGCCGCTTTTGGGGCCAAAAAGGGGTTTTCCTGGATCCGGTTGAATTAAAAAACCCCATTTCTCCCCACTTTTAGCCCAGGAATGTTTTCGCAGCCGCCAGACACCTCCCTATAAACAAAGCACCACTCCGCGATTTTACATCCCCTAAAATATTAGGGATCTTTTTTTTTCCCCTCGCTTTTTTTTTGGGGGGGTTCCCCTTTCCTAGCGCTGATGCGATTTATTCAGAAGTGCGTTTAATCGGCAAATTAAATGTCATTGAGGCGGTGGTGCAGGGGAGGGGGGGTTCTCCCCCCGTTTTTTTCGCTGCTGTTAACTTTTTGCAACGTGGTTACTTGGTAATTTCAGACCCAGCGAAGTCCCGTTTCCGCGGGGAGATTTCGGTGCTGCCTTCTTTTGTTGGGCCGAGATTCGCCAATAAATCTGGGAAGGAGAAAAATAATGAAATAAATCACACACACACACACCCCCAACACCCCTCCTATTAAAAAGAATATTTGAGAATTAAAAGCCTCCTCCCGTCGCGATATCAACGCCGGGGGGGGGGGGGAATTAAATAAACGCTTGAAAGTGTCACAAAGCGCTTTCAAGCCTCGGCAGAAAGAAGAGGGATAAATTTCAGAAGTAGGAACAGATTAATTTCTCCTCCCCACACACCTCCCGGTTTCCTGGTTAGCAGACATGTGTTTTGACAATTGCCAGAATTCTCTTTTTTTTTTTCTTTTTTTTTTTTTTTTTTACCCCTGGAAACGTGTGCAGCGACTGAGAGGTTTTGCAAGCGAGAAAAACCTTCCCCCCCCCCCTTATTATTATTATTATTATTATATATCTTATTTTTTTTCGCGCTGAGCGTTGCAACTTGAAGGGAGTCGCCCTGAACTTTTGGTGCACTTTCCTAAAGCAACTCTGAGAATAAAATAAAGGCAACAAGAACACGTTTAAGGCCATTTCCCTCCACCACGCTGCAAAAAAAAAAAAAATCAATAGGAAAAAGGAAAGAAATGACTCGTCTGGGCAACTCTCGGGGCGATGCACGGGGTGGTAAATACTCTTTATCCACCTAGGGCGAAAAAAAAAGGGGTTTGCGGAGGTTTGCGTTTAAAAAAAATAGCAGAAACGGCGCTGGTTGGGGGAGTTTTTGCAGCCTCTCTTCTTGGAAAGCTATGGGGGGAAAATGGGTGTTTTCGCTAATTATGGCTTTGTGCATCTTGGTGCAGAAAATGCCTTTTAATTAGCAAATCAAGCTCCCAAATAGGCCAGCCTCTTCCAAACGCGGTGTCTGCAGCGCCGGAATAAAACTTTAAACAGTCTCTGAAGCTCTGAATGGAAGTGTTGAAGGGAAGGAGAGATTTCATCTCCTTTTTTTTTTTTTTTTTTTTTTTTTTTTTAATTAAGAGCTGCCCAGATTCGGACTCCGAGGTTGTAATTACAGAGAATAGAGACGGCTCCAAAACAATGCGAGCCATTTCAGGCGGGGGGAGAGGTAAATAAACCCCCAAATAAACCTCCCAGAGTTTGTTGATCTTACCCTGTTGCCCCCCTTTTTTTTTTTTGGGGGGGGGGTGTTGTCATCCTTCTTTTTTTTTTTTTTTTTTAAGCGTTATTTACAGCAAAAGCAATATTTGACTAGGAAAACCCTGTTGTAAAGAGGAGGAATAAATTCCCAGCGAAAGATCCAAATAAATAATTAGGACTCACGTGTGCCATAAATGTCAAGTTAAAAAAAAAAGGGGGGGGGGAAGGGGAGGGGGTGAGCAGAGATCCCAGAGACAAGGTGAAATCGGTTTAAATAAAAAGGCTTTTAATGGCATCACTTGTATTTACCTCTAAGAGCTTCGAGTATTTAATCAGACGCGGGCGCGCAGATGTCAGTGGGGTGCGTGGGTGTGCGTGGGCCTTACACACGCATAGGTGTGGGTATTTGGGGGGGGGGGGTGAGACTAAGGGTGCCCCCCCCTTAGTGCATCCCAAAAAGAGACATTTTGGCAGCAGTTTACAGAAAAACCCCCTCAGCCTGCTTGAATAATTGTCATTTTTAAGCGGGGGGGGGGGGCACACAGTGGCTCCCTGCCCCGAGCGGGCGGGCACCTCCCAACCCCCGACCACGACACGCGTGGGGAGGGGGGGGGAGCCCCGTGTCTTGCCCCACGCCGGGCTCAGCCCTAAGTGGGCAACGTGGCTGGAAAGAAAAGAGCAAACCCCCCCCCAGCCCAGGGCTGGGCAGCAGCTCGCTGCCAGTAGCGGTATCTGCAGGCTGGGGGGGGACAGGGGGGGGGACACCGATTTGGATTTGTTTCCTTTCAGTAATTACTGAGGGATAGAAACCACATGTGTTGGGATTGCGTGGTTTTTTTTTTTTTAAAGCCTTTTTTTTTTTTTTCCCCTCCCCTAAATCAGTTCATCAATTCGCTAATTATAGCTGGGAGGGGGGAGGAAATCTCCCGACATTTTTTTTTTTTCTTTCTATTTTTGTGTGTGTCCCCCCCCCTCTCTGTATGAGCATCAGTGGGGGGGAGAGAGAAAAAAAAGGGGGGGGGAAGGAATATGTCTTATGAGTGGTGAATGTTATTTCAGATTTCTATGGGTGCTTTTCTTTTCTGGGAACAAAGAGCAACTCCTATTAAAGAGCTACTCGAAGACTTGTACATATTTCTACTGCTGTGTAGCACTTTTAATAAAACATCTGTTCTTGCTTCTGCTGATGAGTTTACATAATTGTTTGCAGACCAATTTAACCAGAAAGCGCCCCACATATTCCCTCTACATGTTTTCATGGGGGAAAAAATAAATACCTTTTTGGTAGTGACATATCTTGATGAAATACTTTCGAGAAATCCCCAAACTGCTAGAAAATATCAATGGGGGGGAAAAAAAAAAATATCCAGTGCATTCAAACCGTGAGGCTGAGGAATTGCAATGAGTAAAACATACTTTAATGATGCCTCATTTGTATTTGCAGGAGCTTTTGGGGTGGTTGTGCTCTGGTTTTTTTTTTTTACCCCCTCCTCTTTCTCTCCCTTTTCTCCCCTAAAACCTGATTTTTAACGTGGGGAGAGGATTCTATTTTAAGTTTCTTTTACGGCAGCTGGTTTCTCTTCACTATAAATCGACCAGACTTTTAAGACTTGCCCTCTGTTTAGAGAAGTAATAAAACACTTAACTTTCTCGACTCCTAGTCACACGGTTATCACACAGGTCTCCGCTACAACAGCCCCCGAGCACCTATACAAAAAAAAAAAAAAAAAAAAAAAAAAGAAGGGGGGAGCAAAAAAAAAAAAAAAAAGAATAATTAAAAAGAAAAATTAACCCCCCAGAAGGAGTCCTTCCAGAAAGTCCTCCAAACTTTGGCCAGGCTGGCGTGGGTATAAATGCCCTTCCATAGGTGCAGCTCCCCACGTCCATCTGCCCCAGCGAAGGTCCAACCCATCCAGCCATAGCTACTTTTAATTTACTCGCCAAATTACACCGGGCTGTAAGCAATACCTAAGGTAGGACGAGACGCCAAGAACTGCAAAGCCCTCCTTCCTCCATCTCTCCCCCCGGTCCCTTTGGTGGGACCTTCGCAACCATTTAATATCTGGAAGCAGCTTGCCTGGGCAGTGGTGGTTTCCAAAGTAACCCTGCCCTGCGAGGGCTTGGGTTCAAGGAAGCTGTGCCCATGGCTAAGAATATTTGCAACACATCCCTGGCTCTCCAAATCTGTCCAGCTGAGAGTGCCTCTGGCTGGGGGGGGTTAACAGCTCAGCAGAAGGTGGAAAAAATGAGAATAAAATCATAACACTACCCCCAGTAATCGCATTTCTTTCCTAGTTTCTTTATTTTCGCCTCTTTCTCTCATTCCAGAAATCCCCGGGCAGGGGCTGGGGAAAGGGGAAAGGGAGAAAAGGGAAACGAAAACAAACTGAAGTTGGCTTTTTGGGGGGAAAACGCCTGTAAAGCTCCCCTGTGTAGATGAGTCTTATATCTGCACCAGGCTGGCTCCAAGTTGGGCAGCCTTAGGTGGGAGCTGGGTGTGCAGGGCACCTATGCTAAAGGAGATGGTGCACGCTGCCAGCGATCTCCTTTTTGGTTAGAAACTTTATTTTTTCCCCTAGTGACACTCAGGGGAAGCCTTAACGTTATAGAAGATGAATACACGAGCTTTTTTTTTTCAGTTGTAGTCTCGTTTATGGTTTTATTGCTACCATTGATTACTTTGCTTTGTTACACAGAGGAAAAAGAGCATAAAATCCGTTGGCATCCGGGTTCCTGTTATAGCTGGGGAAAAAATATACACCCCCCCCCCACCCCTTCTTTGTCAGCTAAAAATCTTTTAGGGATACATCGCTAAAGAAGGAATGAAGTCTGTGGACTGAGGGCAAGACAAACAAATACTCTCAGTTTTGAATTTGAGTGTGCACCCACAAACCTTCCTCTCCCCAGCCCCCCGCACCCTCACATTTAAAATAAAAACGTGGACACGATGGAGGTTTAAAAAAAAAAACAACAAACCAACAAACCCACAGAGGAGGCCAGGGTTTCCCTGCCATAATTGAATTTTTAAATAGCAAGCCACCAGAATGATAAAGATACCTCACAATATTTACAGATCAGCAGGTATGTTTTACATTTAAGGGGCAATTTATGGCTCTAGATTGAAATGAAAATTAGATTAGCTGTCTTCATTTCAATTAGTTCTAGGTGCCATCTACCCAGAGAAGAGAGAATATAATCCCCCCTTTCATCTAACTAAATATTTGCAGTAGAAGTTTCCCAATCAGTTGTAAATATCTGCAACTATAAATTGCTGCAGACACAAACACGAGGTTGCGTCCCCAGCCCAGGCTCCCCATCGCTCTCCATTACGAATAGAAATCCTTTTTTTCTGTTTTCTTTTTTTTTTTTTTTGCTGTAGTTGTTGTTGTTGAAAATGTAAATATCCTCTAGCATTGAAAATTAGCAGGGAAACCTTGGAGGGGAGAAATGTCAAACTAGAGGAGAAATCTAACTTCCAGGCTAACGTGAGTTTGCAATGTTGGGTGCTGCTTTTCTGGATGTCTTTTTTTTTTTTTTTTTCCTCCCCAAGACAGACTTTGGGAAGGCTCTGAAACACGTTATCAATTCAGAAGTCGCCATGTTTTCCCCCCTCTCTGTATGTAATATTTTCTCATCAGGAACACAACCATTTGATTCCATAATATTGACCAATGCTACATGAGAACAAGAAGGGGGGGGGGGGTAAAAAAGAAAAAAAAAAAAAAAAAAAGAGGGTAATTTATGGCTTAATATTCTGTGGACATCTGAGATTTATTACTGTGGATTCTGAGCTATTTTATTGCAAGATATTAAGCAAACATTTCTTAAAATAACACAACACAACACAAGCAACATCATGCACAGACACACAGACGGTGCTTCCAAACCCCAGTGTCCACGAGCAGAAAAGGGGGGGTGGGGGGGGGGGGGGGGGGGGGGCGAAGGAAAAGTTAAGCCTGGCTTAAGAAATTTGTGCCACCCCCCCCTTCCAGCCCAGCTGCCTCCCCAGGCAGGACCCCCAGCCCAGGCTCCGGGAGCGCTCCCCTCCCCGCCGCATCCCCCCCATCCCCCGGCAGCCCGGGGGTGCTGGGGGGGTTTTGGGGGTGCAGGACTTACTTTCCATGCCCACTTAGTTTCAACTAGGGAATCAACAGAAGCAAAAGCAATTTTTTCCCTTTTTGACACCCGCCTCCCCATTGGCTCCCCCCGGGTCAGCTGACTTTGTCATTTTGTCTGTCCTGGAGCAGAGCCTTCCCTATAACAATCTAGTTCAGACTACAAACTGGAGACAGAAATAAATATTAAAGAAATCACACAGCCAGGTATAGAGGACGATATGAATTCCTATTTTACAAACCCATCTTTATCCTGCCATCTAACCAGTGGCCAAGAGGTGCTTCCCAACGTAGCCCTCAATTCAACTGCCTATGACCCTGTCAGGCATTTTTCTACTTATGGAGCAGCCGTGGCTCAAAACCGGATTTATTCTTCTCCTTTTTATTCACCGCAAGATAATGTTGTGTTTAGCTCCAGCCGAGGACCTTATGACTATGGATCTAATGCTTTTTACCAAGAAAAAGACATGCTTTCTAGCTGCAGGCAAAATTCTATGGGACATAATACACAGACATCAATCGCACAGGATTTTACCAGTGACCAAAACAGGAACACTTCGCAAGAACAAAAAACTAGCATTCAAATATACCCATGGATGCAGCGTATGAACTCCCACAGTGGTAAGTTTTACAGCTCGGAGATATAAATTAAATAAACTGAACCATCTTTACGACCTTCTCCCTAGCAGAACAGGCTGAGCGACTTTTTATGGCCCCATAAAAACAATAATATAGCTCCTTCACAGTTGCAGCTACAGGCCTTTTATTTGTTAAGTTGTTGCAAGCAAATATGGCTTGTTATGCTCTTTCTAATTAAAAGACTTCGAGAGTGTAAAATATCTATAATAAAGTGCAGCGAGCTCTGCTCGGGAGTTAAGCACAAAATATTACCGGGGTAAAAATAAGTTTTAATGACGGGTGCGGGAAGTGCGGCGGTGGCGGGTTCCCCGCACCAAGAGGGGCCGGGGGAAGCTCCCGTTCCCCCCCCCCCCGCTCCCCCAAATCCTCCAATTGGCAGAAATAATGTGGGAAAAAGAAGGGGGGGGGGGGGAGCAGCATCCCGGGAGAAAATGACCCGGGAGAAAACGCTGCGCGCACAGGGTCGATTTGATCCCAAAATAGAGATATTTAGGGTTTTTTTTTCTGGGGGGGGGGCGCTGGGGAGGGCAGGCGGCCGCGCTGCCGCCGGGGGTGGGGGGGCGGAGGAGGAGCGGGGCGGGCGCGGGGTTGCGCGGGGGCGGAGGGGTTGCGCGGGTGCGGGTCTTCTTTCCCCCCCCCCTCCCCGCGTCCCCGTTCTACCGGGCTGACGATTTTTAGTCTGTTTTGTCTCGGCATCCCTAGGAGTGGGCTACGGGGCCGACCGCCGGCGGGGCCGCCAGATTTATTCCCGTTATCAAACCTTGGAGCTGGAGAAGGAATTTCACTTCAACCGGTACCTGACCCGGCGGAGGCGGATCGAAATCGCCAACGCTCTTTGCTTGACGGAACGACAGATTAAAATCTGGTTCCAAAATCGGAGGATGAAATGGAAAAAAGAAAGTAATTTGAGTTCAACCCTCTCCGGGGGGGGGCGCCCGCCGCCGCCGCCGCCGACAGCTTGGCCAAGGAGGAGAAGCGAGAAGAGACAGAGGAGGAGAAGCAGAAGGAGTGAAAAAGTGACAGCTCGGCGGCAGGACCCCCCCCCGACCCCCGACCCCCCCGTATTTATCACTGGAAGAATGTTTGGCTACGTTAAAAAAAAAAAAAGAATAAAAAATAATAATAATAATAATAATAATAATTAAGGGGGGGAGGATTTAAAAAAATAAGGTCTAATGTGGAAATGTGGACACCCCCTCCCCACCGCTACACAGTCCCGTCCCCCCCGCTCTCCCCAGTGCCCCCCCCCCGCGCACACATCTCAGCCATCGCCTATTTATCTGACTCGGGATAAGACTGTTTCAAGCCGCACACTCCCCCCTCCTCCCTCATCCCTCCGCCTCCCCCCCCCCAAATTGGGCATCCACCCGCCGCTGTGCCGGGTCGGACTGTGCCCAGCCGCTTCTCCTCCCCCCCAGCCAGAGCAGTTCTTCCTCTTTCCCCTGGTGAAAAAAAAATAAAAAATCTGATTTCCCTGAGAAAGCTCCTTCCACCTAAATATCGCATTTCCAAGAGCATCCTCCTTGTATTTAAGCAGATACCTGGGCTCATCGCTGCATACTACAAACTGTGACAGTTTCTGTGTGAATATTTTTAACTGTGTTTGTGGTACCTGTATTTATATTTATGTTTAGCACTGTAATGTTCCACAGTATAAAGTGAATGGAGTTCTATAGCAGTAGAAAAGGAAAAAAGAAAAAAAAAAAAAACCTTGTGTTACACCCTCTCATGTATAAAGGTCATGTCCAGAGGACTATGTTGAGTATTTAATAAAAACTGAATATTATTTTTAAAGTTTATAGAATGGCCTCTGAGCTTCAGTTGAAACCTTGCGTGTTGATAACAGCCTGTTAGAAAGTTCACTGATCTTCTGTGTGTTGTTCCTGAAAATCAGCTCCCTCTCTCCTTTTTCTCCCTCCTTCGTACCTCTCTCATTCAAGAGTATTCCAAAAAAAAAAAAAAAAAAAAAAAAGGGGGGGAAAAAAATTACATTTTGCTTTGTCTCCTTGAACTAGTCTTGTTACTGTATTGTTCGGTGGCATCAGGAATCTATGCCATACCTCTCGCTTCATGATTAAAAATGGATTTCCAAAGTTCAAAACAGTATATATTTCTTATTGCACCCTCCTCAGTCCAATACCAGGTCAAAGGTTCTGCTTCTTTGTTTTATTATTTTGATTTAATTTGAGCTCTACACAGCTGAGAATCCCCCAGCTCTGCGGAAGGACCCACTTCTCCCCCTCCTCCCCCGACTTATTTCGACCCAATAAACCTTTCCAGGGAGGGGGGGGAGTCACTTTTATCCAGAAACTCATCCTTAGGAGAACGGAAATTGTGGATATAACGCTGGGAAACAAACCCTGCTGCTGTGGATCGCAGGCTCGGAGAACCCATTGCGAAGGCTGGATAAAAAAAAAACAAACCTGCATTTTTCTCGCCTCTTTGTCACTGCTCTAATATCTGCTGGGCTGTTCACTTAGCCAGGGATGATATTTCCCTGGAAGCAGCTTAGTCCCCTTCAAGTTTTGGGTGGTTTTTTTTTAAGGAAACAACCAGGATTTGATGATAAGTGACCATAACCAGGAAAAAAAGGGAAGAGAGAAAAAAAAAAAAAAAAAAAAGCAGCCTGGGGAGGTTTTTTCAGCCCATCCTTTGCTCGTCTCCAGCCTGGAATGTGCAGGCGATTTTTACAAGGCGCAGGAAAGACGAAAAAAAACCCAACATCTCTCTTAAAACGAAAGAAAACCAGCAAACAGCACCAAGAAAGAGGAGCCAAGAGCGTTTTGCAAGAGGGTAACGACCTGGCCGGGGAGCAGGAGGCTCCCTGGGTGTAAACCAGTTTGAATTCCCCCCCTAAAAAAAGGACAAAAAAAAAAAAAAACAACCACCAAACCCCAACCAAACCAAAACCCAAACATATATCCACAACCACACATATATAATGCAGCGCCTATAGAGGGAAGGAAGGCGATATGTAACACCCGGCGCGTTCAAGGCATTCTCCGGCTGCTGAATGGAGACGGAATAGAAAGAAAACGTGCTCAGGTCTGCAAGGCAAAGCCCGCAGCGGGCTGGGGGGGCTCGGAGCTGCCCATCTCCCACCGCCCCCCCTCCCCACCCTGCTCCGGAGCAGAAGGGAGGGCTGGAAATTCAGATTTTTGAAGGTATTTATTTCCCCTTCGCCATGCCCTTTGAAGAGAGGGGCTGGTTTCTCCAGCGAGCAGCAGACAAGGAAGATCCAGGCTTCTGCCAGCAATAAATTGCACAAGAGGGGGGGGGGGGTGTCTGTGTGGGGGGGGGAAGGTAACAGGAATGTAAACTTTGGCGCATTGGAGGAGCTTCCATGCGAGGAGCAGCCCCTGCAGAACCCTCAGGAGCTTCCCCGGCCGCCACCGCTCCCCAAAACCTCGGAAAACAACGCGGGGAATGTGCTTCCTTCCAGGCAGCCCGCCGGTCTTCGTGCAATTAAAACAACAACAAAAAAGAGAAATTAAAAAGATGCGGAGGGAAGGCGCGGCTGCCGGCTGGCCCCCCGGCTTGCGCGCACCGAAAAGAGAGAAAAAATCCAAAAAAACCCAACCCAAAAAACCGCTTTGTTGGGTTTTCGTGGGGTTTTTTTCCTCCACACGCACCCGCGCAGCTGCGATTTTGGGGACGGAAGAACGCCAGCCCGCGCAAAAATGCGCGCAAGAATCCCCCCAAAGGACCGACAAAACCAAAAAAAAAAATCATAATTTTGCAAATCGCCGAGCGGGGCGCGGAGGCAGCTCGGACGCAACCTCCCCCCCCCCCCCCCTCCCTCCCCTCCCTCCCTCCCTCCCCTCCGCGGGGGCGGTGCGGTGCGCGGGGGGGCGCGGAGCGGCGGTGCGCTGCCGCGGAGCAGCACTAGGTGCCGCTGCCGCCTCGCCGTCCCGCGGCGCGCGCTGCCCGCGCTCCCCCGCGCTCCCCCGCGCACCCCCGGCGCGCTTCCGCGGGCGCCCATCAATAACCCGCCCCGGGGTCAGGGCGGCAAACGGATGAGTGGCCGGCGCCTTCACGTGACGCCACTTAAAGATCCCATATTTGGGCAGCGCGTAGAGGGGGGAAAAAAAAGAAAGAAGAATCCCCACCTATAAATTCTGGACTTTAGGAGGAACAAAACGCGCCCCCACCCCCACCCCCACACCCCCCACCCCTGAACTTCAAAGGGCCACAAATCACCCTAATCAAAGCGGTTGCAAAAAAAAAAAAGAAAAAAAAAGGGAAAAAAAAAAAGGGGGGGGAGAAGGAAAAAAGAGGAGGGAAAGAGGGGGGAAAGAAGAAAAAAGAGGAAAAAAGGGGGAAAAGAAGAGAGAGGGGAAGAAAGGGGGAAAAGAAGAAAAAAGAGGGGGACAAGAAGAAAAAAGAGGGAAAAAAGCGAGGGGAAAAAAGAAGAAAAAAGAGGGGAAAAAAGAAGAAAAAAAGAGGGGAAAAAAGAAGAAAAAAGAGGGGAAAAAAGAAGAAAAACAGAGGGGAAAAAAGAAGAAAGAAGGGGAAACAAGAAGAAAAAAGAGGGGAAAAAAGAAGAAAAAAAAAGGGGAAAAAGAAGAAAAAAGAGGGGAAAAAAGAAGAAAAAAAGAGGGGAAAAAAGAAGAAAAAAGAGGGGAAAAAAGAAGAAAAAAAGAGGGGAAAAAAGAAGAAAAAAGAGGGGAAAAAAGAAGAAAAACAGAGGGGAAAAAAGAAGAAGGAAAAAAGAGGGAACCCCCCTCCCCAAATTTTCTTTTCCCCCCCTTTTTTTATTTTTTTTTCCCTCCCCTCCTCCGCCATGAGTTCTTACGTCGCCAATTCGTTCTATAAGCAAAGTCCCCCCGTTCCTGCCTATGCCATGCAAAGTTATGGAAATTATGGAAGTGTGCCTGAGGTTCCGTCACCCAGGTACCGCTACAGTGGCTTGGATCTAAGCATCACACTCCCCTCCTCCGGGGCTGCCACCTCCCTCAGCGGCTTGGACATGTCTGCGACCCCCCGAGCTAACCCCGAGCGACCTTCCTGCACGGTCATGGGTTCTTCGGGGCATCCTTTAGCCAGAGACGAGCAAGCATCCCTAAATCCCGGGATTTACAGTCAGAAGAGTGCTAACACGACGCTGGAGGAGAGATCTAAGAGCTCGGCTGAAATCAAAGCTGAGCCCGTGCAAACAGCACAACAAGGAGGACCACAACTGCAGCAGCAACAACCTCCACAAATTTACCCCTGGATGACCAAACTACACATGAGCCATGGTAAAACTTTCACTTCTTGATTTTTGTTTCACAGGATTTTTCTTTTTTTTTTTTTTTTTTTTTTTTGCCTTGGGTTTTTATAGGCCATACGGGGCAAATAATAAAAAACCTGAGGTCGTAAATTTTACGACTAAGGCATCAATTGCTCGTAAAACTGTCCACTAAAAGGCTTAGAGGCTATATACGCCCAAATTTATGACAGCATAATTGGATCATAGAAACAAAACGTGTATAAAAGGCAATATTCCATTTTTTTGGGAAGGGGGGGTTAAAAATAACTTGAAATACACATGTTCTTTCAGGGCGAGCTTTAAAAAAAAAAAAAGACACCAGAAGCGAAGGTGGAGGGAAAGCGGGGAGAGATTTTTTTCCCCCCCCTCCACCTTCCCAGGGTTGAAAGGGGGGGAAAAAAAAGAGACAAGGTCCCCAAGAAAAGATATTTCCCTCCTTTGTACACTTCCTTATTGTCCGAGAGGAAACAGGTTCACTTCTGGCTCATCTACATGCGTTTGATCCGGGCTGCAGAAAGGAAGGGGGGGACTTGGGGGGCTGGAGGTGTTGGGGGAATTAAGGATTTCAAGCTACTTCGCTCCCTGCGTGCCCCAACAGCCCCAGCAAACTTCTGTAGGTTCTAGATGTGTAACCGGGTTTTATCATTAAAAAAAAAAAAAAGCATCATAATAAACAAAATTTCAAATCCCTCCAGAATTGCTTTGGCTTTTCATGCGGTGTCTTCCCTGGTGTTTGTTGGTTTTTTTGTTTTGTTTTGTTTTTTGTTTTTGTTTTTTTTTTTTTTATTCCCCCCCCAGAAACGGATGGGAAACGCTCCCGAACCAGCTACACCCGCTACCAAACTCTGGAACTAGAGAAAGAATTTCATTTTAACAGATACCTGACCCGGCGGAGGCGCATTGAGATCGCCAACAACCTCTGCCTGAACGAGAGACAAATCAAAATCTGGTTTCAAAACCGGAGGATGAAGTGGAAGAAAGATTCCAAGTTGAAAAGCAAAGAGGCTCTTTAGGTGGGATTGCAGGAGAATGGGGGGGGTCCCCTGCGGTTTTTTTTTGTTATTGGTGGTGGTGGTGGTGGGGTTTTGGGGTTTTTTTTGGTTGCCTTTCTTTTCCATCGCTTCTGGTGGAAGCTACCTTGAGGAAACTTTGATTTTGGGGTGGGGAGGGTGGGAGCTGCTGGATGGACTCTGGTCCGTACCCTCACAAATCCCTCAGACAAAGGAGAGCTCTTATTAGTATGCAAAAAAAAAAAAAAAAAAAAAAGAAAAAAAAAGAAAACCAACCCCAAACCAACCCCGCTGTTAGCTTCCTGCAAAAATTTAGTGTATCGCTCTTTAGGTTGTTACTGAGTGTCCTAACCTGTGCGCTCTTTGGGGGGAAAAAAATCACCGAGGAAAAAGAAAAAAAACCAAACCAAAACACCAAAAAGGCTTAACAAAAATTCCGCAGGGTGGCTGGGTCGTGTCGTCCTAGCTCTAAAAATCGCGATATTCATAGGAAAAATGAAAAAAGAGCTGGTGAAGGAGGAAAAAAGGAAAATTGCGGGGGGGGGGGGGGAGGGGGAGAAAAAACCAACCCCAAACGCAGTAAGTTTTGTGAAGTCCCGGCCTCTGCTCGCCCTGACGGGAGAAGGAAATCTGCTTTGCTGGGGATCGCCCAGGAAAGATGCTCTGGTACCTCCGCTTTGGCTCTCTCCAGTCGGAAAGAAAAAAATATTACCCCTCGCTGGGGCTGGGAAACCCCTAAAATCCACTTCTCCAACCCCGGAGAGGAGCCGGGGGGGTCCCTGGTGTGTGTTTGCGTGTTTTCCTTGGGACTCAGATGGCATCATTTTATTATTATTTGCATATAAAAGAAATGAATAGACTTTGGGGGGGGTGGGGGGGTGGGGGACACCGGTTTGCGCGGCTCCTCCGAAATCTCCGGGCAGGAAAGTGCAGCATGGGAGGTGGGGGAGGGAGAAATAGCCTCTGGACTTCATATTATTGTGTATTTATTTGTTGCGTAATTAATGTAGATTTGCTAAATGCTAAGATATATATTAAAAAAAAACAAAAAAAGCCAAGGCGAACCCCAATTTGTACATCTCTGTCTAAATTCAGTCCATTGCAGTAACTTCTTTTATTCCCCCCCCCCAGTGATGTACTCGGTATATTTATTAGTTGTCGTTTCGTCTGCGAAAGGGCGATGAAACTTCTATTTTGTCATATGGAATAAACAGTAAATAATCCAAAAGTTGGTGCGCCGGGCAGATATTTCTGTGCTCCTTCCCCGCCTTGGAGCAGCTTTCTGCTCCTCTGTTACTTTGGCGAAGTATTGATTTTGTTATATTATTATTTATTTAAAAAAAAAAGCAGATTTCAGGAGGGATGAAGGGATGCTTTAGCTTAGAGTATCCTTTTCTTCCCCCTCCCGGAAAAGGTACGTGCTGCTTTTCCTATTTCCCAGAGCATGGGGAAGGGGGGAAAAAGGTGGTTTTTTTTTTAATTTGGTGAGGAAATGCTGGCTGGGCCCTGAGGAAGGTGAGCTGCTCCCTGTCCCAGCCGGGACTTTTTTATCTTTCTTTATTGCTCTCAGGCTTTTCATTCCAGGCTGGTGTCCTCGCCTGGCAGATGGCATTTTAATAGGAATATCGGATTAAAATTACCTTCTCTCTCTGTTTCTCTCTCCTCCCCCCTCTTCTCTCCCCAATGTATACTCGGGATAACACGATTTTGCCCCAAAATCTCGCAGCCGCTGCCTCTTGCTGCAGGTTGGGCAGCACCTGGACGCGGGAAGGAGATCCCAGTGCCTGACTGGAGGTGACTGGGATGGGGACGGGGATCGGGGGGGGCGGGGCGGGTTGTCTGGGGAGGAGGGGGGCTCCAGGCCCTGCTGAACCCCCCTCTCCGGAGGGGAGCAGCCCCCAGGAAGGCTGGGGGGAAGGGGGGAGCTGCACCCCCCTTCTTGGATTTTTATATATATATATATATATATAGGTTTTTTTTAAAATATATCAGTTATTTTCTGTCTCTGCTGAGGCGGAGGGGCCTAATGCGGAACACATGGGCTCTGCCCCCGGGGTGGAAACGCGCCTTCCATAGGGTGTCCATACATCCCGGAGGCTCACACTTCGGTCCATATGGACTCCTCCATACCTACAGCCATATGGCACAGGCGCGGGGCTGAGAAAAACCTCCGTGGCGGGTCTCTAGGTGCCTCCCCACGTCCTTTCCACCCACGAAGGGGTCGGGTGGGTGCAAACCACCCCCCCGCCCCCCCAAACCCACTCGTGCACCGCCGAGAGGTGCGCGCACAACGCCTATACGTCTGCCGGCGTATTTGCATAGAGCTCAACCTATATGTTGCCAGGAGGGTGGCTCCGCTGTGCACCCAGACACGCACACGCAGGGTGACTCCTCCTGGGTCCTGCCAGCTATTTACAGGCGAAAACAAATGCTGGGAGAAGCCAATAAGCTCCATAAAACTTTATAGGATTTCCTTTACACATGGGAAACAAGGGAACAATTTCCTGAACCTGCCAAACAAAAGTTTCTTCCAGCAGCGGCTCCGGCTGCCTTTAGGGGTACAATTAGCAAATGGGGCACCTCCTCCTCCTCTCCGAGGGCTTTTATTTCAATTCTTATTATTTTATTTGATGGTCGTTATCGGGGGATGGGGGGGTTCTGGTTATTTGGCGGGTTGCGAGCTGCAAAGATATTTCATTTTACTGTCGTTTAACAGTCAGTGGATAAAAAAACCCCTCTTTTGGGGGGGATTTTTTTTTTTTTCCCCGTCTCGACTGTCATTTTCCCGTCGGTTTGGAGTGAAATACTGCAAAGCCAAGCAAGGCATTTCTCTGCTGCCTGTGTAAGAGTGGCTCCCCCACTCCTGGGGCCTGGGGTGATTTCAGGGGGGCTGGGTGGGCTCGGGAGCCATTCCAATCATCTCTTTCTTTTCTTTTTTTCTTCCCCCCCCTGTTTTTATTTTTTCCCCATGCTGTGTAAATCTATTGACTGGTTGTTCAGGCACAAAACCCTCTTGGCGTGTACTGGTAATTGCTCGTTATTCCGTTCAATTTTCTCTTAAGCAATGTCTTCCCCTCGCTCTCACCGGTATTATTGCAGCGTCTCTGGGTTATTATTTTTTATTCTGATTACATTTCGCACTCTAACACCACCTTTTCCCTCTCCTTTTTAACCGGGAAGCTGTCAAGGCAGCTTGGGTCTGTCAAGGCAAGGGTTAACCAGCTCCCAGACCACGCGTGTTTTATCTGCGAGAGCAGGGGAAAAAAAAGGAAAGCAACCCCGAAACACCCCTAAAAAACCCCACTTTAAATTTCAAACTTTCGCATTTCCACCCTGCGGAGCGGAGTGCGGCTACTTATGATTAATTATTGGCTTCTCCTGGCCCGGGGGGGGGTAGAGGGGGCCGGGGGGGGGCTCTGCACCCCTCATCCCTCTCTTCTTCAGGGCGCATTTTTCTGGGGACTGGTGGGTGTTTGGTGGATGTTGTTGCTGGTGCTGTCTGGAAGAGATTTGCCTTTTTATTTCCCCTCTCGGCTGCTCAATCCCTTCCCAAAGACTCAAGAAGGAAATAGAAAAGGACTTACCTTGCCCCGTCATCCGTGTCAACCCCGTGAGAACTTAAAATGGCCCAAAAACAACAAACCAACCAAAGTTCCTTTTTTTTGTTTTTTTATAGAGATCCAGGACTTTTTTTTTTTTGTTTGGTTATTGGTTTTTTTGTTGTTGTTGTTGTTGCTAAAAAAAAAAGCAAAGCTCTTTTAGTTTCACCGAGAACATGAGAACATTAGCAGAAATACTCATGGCTTCTATGTGAATTTAGTAGTTTAAAACTTTTGAAGGTTATTTATGTGGATGGCCCTAAGCAAAAGCCCTGAATGGCTCTCAGGGAGCACGTGATGTCATTAAACTAAGTTTTATGGTTTGGGGGAGCTGACAAACCCACAATATATTTACATCATATATAATCTTAACTGTCCACCATCGCAGCTGCTAGAGCTGTTTAATGCTGGGACAGTGGGACAAGGCGCTTAGTGCGGAGCGCGGCGGCTGCGGGGCTCCTGGAGCAGCATCTCCCCCGCCACCCCAGTAAGTTTTTCTCCTGAACTTTCCTTTTTCTTTGTTTTTTTTTTAGTCTTTTTTAACCTCTTTTACTTATTCCCATTTTTTTAACCCTCTCTAGGAACGGCGAAACAATTTTTTGAGGGGGGGGTGTGTGTGTGTGTGGTAAAATTCCCTTCCCTGCGTGGGAAAAGGGGGTGGGGGATGTGTTTTGAGGGGGGGGGGTAGAGCTGGAATGTGAGGTTTGCAAAGGGGCGAGCTGCAGGCAAGGATCTTATCTGGCAGGAATCTCAGCTCACCCCCCCTTCACCCCCCCGCCCTCGCATCCCCAGGGCTGCTGGAGAGGAGATAAGGCCAAAGAAGGTCTATACATTACTGGTTCGGCAGGCAACCCCCCCCTTCCCCAACAGCCGCCCCCCCCCCTACAGCCTCGGTGCATCCCGAAGTTTCAACCCCATTCCTGGGTTTGGAAAGGGGGGGTTTTTTTTGTGGTTGGGGGGGGGGGGGGAGTTGGGCTTTACAAGGAGAGGAAGGGAAAGGGAAAGAAATGGGGGGGGAAAAAAAGAGAAAAAAGGGGGAAAGCCCTAAGTGGTGCCGAGGAAGCGGCCGCGCTGGGAAGGGCATGCGCGGGGGGGGGCGGGCGGGGCCGCTGCAGGTGTGCGGAGGGAGGGTCGCTCCGTGGGCGGCCCCCACGGGGAGGGGAGGATGCCCACGCAGAGGGGAAGAGGCTCTGTGAAGAGAGCGGACCCCCCCCTCGCCCCGTGGGGAATGTTTGGTGAAGTGGGGATCGTCACGCGTGCGTGTGTGTGTGTGTAGGGGGATGTCACGCGTGGGGCAGGGCCATCTCCTGGGTCTGAGTGGTAGCTGAGGCTCCTCCCGGGGAATTCTTGGGGTGCCGGGATGCCCCCCACCCCGGGGGTCCCTTTGGGGTCAAAACTCCCCGAGGAGCCCGGGGCGGCGGGGGGGGGGGCAATGGAGGGGGTGCAACCCACTGGGAACCCGGGACGGGGGAGAGATGGCCTTGCACCCTGGCTTCCACCCCGGGGTGCCCTCCACGAGGAGTGGGTCCCACGGAAAACAACGGGGCACCCCCTCCCCACCCCCTCCCAGACAATAGTGGGGCCCCTATTGTTCCCGGGGGGGGGGGGCAGATGCTCAGCTTTGTGTGTCCCCCCACGCGAGGCCCCATCCTGGTGTTATCCCAGGCCTGGTATTTAGGGGGGACGCATCCTCGGGGGGGGGGGCACGTCTTGTATTTGGGGGGGGGCACAGTGCAGGGAGCAGAGGCCGCAGATTCCCACCCATGACATGAGTTGTCTGGAGGGGTTTCCACCCGGGAGTGCACGCTCACACCCACGAGCACCCACGCACAAGCGCACCCACACATGCACACGCGCAAGCACGGACGCACGCACACGTGTGTGTGCGCGCACAGGCAGGCGTATAAATGCACGCAGAGGGGCATGAACACACTTGCACATACATGCAAGCGTGCAAATGCGCACACACGCGCACGCCTATGCCAGCACACGTGCAAGCAAGCAAATGCACGCTCATATGCACGCACGTGCGCACGCACGTGCTCACGAGAGCGTGCACGCACCCCCCTGCAAGTGCACGCGCACACGCAAGGCCTCGCACACGCACAAACACCCACAAATCTAGTGTGCAACCTCCCCCGTGGGTGCTGGGGGGCTCTGTGGGTGCTGGGGGGGGGGCTCTGTGGATGTTAAACCTCTGCCAGAAGCTCCCTTGCAAGGATGGGACCCCCCCCGCCTTGCAGCCAGGGCCGGACCCCCCTCCTCCGCACCCCAGGGACCACTGCTCCCCACCCAGAGGGGGGGGGACGGGGCTGCCCCCCACCCTGGGGTGCTCGGGGAGCAGGAGGGCAGCCGGGCTGCACCCCACTCTGCAGGCACAACCTTTGGGGAAAGGATGGAGACAGGGACATGGTGAAACACCCAGGGACCCCCAAATCTTTTCCTCTCCAGAGCCTTGTAGGGGCTCAACCCCCCAAAAAAAAAGCAGGGAGCAGCCCAGCAGGAGGGTCTGGGGCAGCACCCTGGGACCTGTGGTCCTTTTGGGGCACCCGGGGTGGGGGTGGGGGATTTTAAGCCCCTTCTCCATGTACCTTACTCAGGGACCCTCATTTGGGGGTGTCCCGCGGGGGCTGAGCCCTCCCGGGGGGAGCAGTTCGCTGTCCCAGAGGGTCTTGGCAAGGTCAAAGGGAGGGTTTCAGCAATTTGGGGGGGGGGCTGCTCTTCTGCAGAGGCCTTGTAAGCCCCCCCAGCCCTCGCTGCCCCCTTTTTGCACCCCCCTTTTTGACACGAGGGCCGGGGGCTGCACAAACCAATGCAGAGGTGTATTTGGGGGGGCCGGGTTTTAGTCTCCATCATGAAGATGGAGAATAATTTTCCCCCCAATCCCACTGGGATGGTGGATTCCCCCCCGCCCCGGGCAGATCTGTCTACCTGAGCCCTATGCAGCAATGGGGTTCTATAGGGCTCTATAGGGCTCATCTATAGGGCTCGCCTATAGGGCTCCATCGCTGGGGCGGGTGTGCCCTGAGCATGCCACCTCCGAGGATATATCAAAAAATAGCATCAGAAATAATCAGTATTTTCTTTACCCCCCCTCCCCAAGCAGCGAGGTGTCCCCACGGGCGTGGGACAAGGCCACTGCCCCCAGCTCAGGGCTCTCCGGGGGGGTCCCTGGGGTCTCCGGGGGCGTCCCTGGGGTCTCAGCGTACTTTTCTCGCCCCCCACCTCCCCCCCGCCTCCGGGACAGGGCATGTCCTGCCCCGGCCTGGCTGGGTGCTGCGGGCTTGGAAAGGGGGAAAAAGCTAAAAAATAGATTTATTCCCTTTAGTTAGCGGTGGTTAATAGTGGGAAATGATGCTAGGAAAAAAACTCGCTGCCAAAAACTCGGGCAGCTCCCAGCCTGCGGAGCTGGGAACATGCAGGGGTTGGGGGGACCCTGGAGCCCCCTCACCCCCACCCCATCACCCCAAACCCCCCGAAAAGTCCTTGCGAGGCTCGTTTAAAAAAATGTGATTCTGGGACAAGACGAAGTCGCTCAAAACCTGGAAGCATCCAAAAGGGAAGGGGGGATGTGGGGGGACCGGTCCCCCCAGCTTCACCAGGGACCACCAGAGCTTTCCGGGGGTAAAAGGGGATGCTCTCCCACGCGTGTCGAGGCTGGCTGTGGCAGAAACACGGGCGGTTCGCAGATTTGGGGAGAAAGAAGAAAGTTTGTTGCGTCCGACGTGAAACTCGGCTCTTTCTTTCCCCTGCGACCTCTCATTTCCCACCTCTTCCTCTCGGCGATGGCTGGGGAGGGGGGGTTTAAGAAGAGGTGCCGGGTTGGAGACATTTCTTCCAGATATTTTAGGGGTTTTATATTTTAAATTAAATATAATTTAATTTGAGGTTAGATGCTGCTCGCCTTTGCGTATGCGACCGGGAGAGCTCCCAGTCGTCTGTTGTGTGAATTACGGGATTAAAAACCTCCAGTGCTCCTAAGAAATCCCCCCTTGGAGTAACAAGCACAAGAATTTTCTGCATAATTGGACAGCAGAAAGAAAAAAATAAAGTCCGGGGAAGAGAATTTCCTCGCTTCCAGCTCGGTATTGGAAAAAAAAAAAAAGGGGTTATTGGAGGGTGCATGAGAGGACGGAGGAAATCCGGCTGAAATAGGTGCAGCCCGATGTTTCCATCCCATCATCTGGGTGGGTTTTCTTTCTCTCCCCGAGGTGGGGAAGAGAGTTTCTGAAGATCATCTTCCGTTTTCCCCCTGCCCCTTCCCCAGCAGCCGGGCTGCGGAGCCGCCTCTCCCTGCAGATCCTATTGATGGATTGATTTTATTGATTTATTATCCACTCCTTAAAGCGCGTTTCTATCAAATGATGTTTTGATCTGGGTTTTCCCGGTCAAGAGTTGAATCCCGAGTTATCGATTTATATTTTTCCCCTGGTTTTTTTTTTTTGGGGGAGGCATTATTTGCCATTTTTCGCTTGCCTGGCAGACACGACCCCTTTTCCCAGCAGGGACTGGGAATATCCATCCTCCCCATCCACTTTCCCTGCTTTTAGGAAGGAAGGGACGAAAGAAAATAAACACCCCAATGACTTTCGCTCCGGACACATCCTTTTGTATCTCTTTATCCCAACTTTTTTCTCCTCCTTATGGGGAAAAGGGTCAAAGCAACACGCTTTGGCCAGACCTGAGATAAACCCCACCTTTATTCCCCCCTATATCCAATTTATTCCTCCTTTTTCCTCCTGCTTGAGCTGTGTCTATGTGCAGATTTCTACTCTACGCAGCCATAGGCACCGGTATGCTGTGCATGTAGCAGTATGGATATTCTATACGTGCAGTCCATAGGTGGCTGGGAGGCTGCAGAGGGTGTGCACACAGACACGCACACTTATCTAAACAGACACAGATATATTTAAATGTTTTCTTGGCACTTAGCAGATTCCTCTGGTTCCCTCTCAGCAGTAAAATAATCACCAGGGAAGGGAGAGCGGCTACTGTTGACCTCTGGTATTTATCTGCGTCCAGGGCAGGATTTTAAGAGTTTGCTGGAGTTTGGGCAAGAGGAGCTGGGGCTCACCCTGCTTTAAAAAAAGAAACTTTATTTCCCCTAGGTTTAGGCGAAATAAATAAATACAACTCGGAGGGAGTCAGCGGTATGCGATACGGGGTTTGCGATTTGGGTTGTATTTTTGTTTTCAAGACACCCGCTCCCCGCTCGCCCCGACCCCCCGAGCCGGCGCTGCGGGGCTCGGCTCCGTCCCGGCTCCCGGGCGGGGGGGTGAAGGCAGCCGGGGGGCTCTGCTGGGAGCCCCCCGAGCCGCCAGCCCCCCAAAACCCGGCAAACGCGCCGGGATCTCTTCTGCCAGGCGCGGGGTGGGGGCGAACACGCCTCGATCCCTGATGTAATTCCTTCCGCCTTTCTTCCTCTTTTCTTCCTTTTCTGCCTCTTTTCTTCCTGTTGTCTTCCTATTTCCTTCCTTCCTTCCTTCCTTCCCTTTCTCTTTTCTTCCTTCCTTCCCTTTCTCTTTTCTTCCTTCCTTCCTTTTTCTTTCTTTCATTCTTTCATTCTCTCTTTATTTATCTTTCTTTCTCTCTCTTTCTCTCCTTCCTTCCTTTCTTTTATCTTTTCTTTCTTTCTTTCTTTCTTTCTTTCTTTCTTTCTTTCTTTCTTTCTTTCTTTCTTTCTTTCTTTCTTTCTTTCTTTCTTTCTTTCTTTCTTTCTTTCTTTCTTTCTTTCTTTCTTTCTTTCTTTCTTTCTCACTTTCTCTCCTCCCTCCCTCCCTTCTCTCCTTCTCTCTCGGTCTCTCCCCTTCTCTCTCCCTTTCTCACCATCTCTTTTTCTTTCCATATTTCCCTCTCATTCTCTCCCTCTCTCCCCATCTCATCTTTCTTTCTCTCTTCTCCCTCTTATCCTCCACCCCTCGCCTCCCCCTCCCCCAAACTCTGCTTTTCCACCCCAAACCGAAGGCACCTCACTGGAAGCCCCCCCAAAAGCCCGAGCAGCCCCTGGGCAAACCCCAGCACCTGGGGGATTTTTCCTCCCTATTTCTCCCCATTCACTCGTTCCCGTGTTTATTTTTAAGGCCTTTCCCCCTCTCCGCGCCCCCCCCCAGCAGATTCGTCCTCGGTATGGACCTTGGGGGAGCAGGGGCACAGCTTGGGGGGGTACAGCTTGGGGGACACACAGCCTGGGGGGGGACACAGCTCCTGCAAAGCTCAAACCCTCCTCTCCTTTGGGGGGGGACACGACACCGTCCCTCTGCTAGAGCCACATGAGGGGGTTTGCAGGCCAAGCTTGATGAGTTTCTGTAGTTAATAACGAGGTACTTCGTATGCCCCCCCCCGATGCCACCCCCCCCCCCTTCACCGGGATCCAGCATCCAGCGCACTTCGCCCAAATGTCCCCCAAATTTGGGATCTAAGCAAATCCCCCCCCCCAAAGAGCCACCCCGGTGCGTACAACCCCCCCGGGTGCTGAGAGAGATTTTTGGGGAGCAATGAGGGGTTTCTCTGCTGGGGGGGGGGGGGTGTGTGCTGGGCATTCCCCTTCTTCTTTTGCCCCTTGGGCGTTTCTTCTCCCTCTGGAGCACACGGGTGGGATTTTTGGGGGGAAAAAATGCCACTTGGGTGCGTGGGCTTGTGCGTGGCCACGCGTGTCCTGCACAAACAAAACTCCCTTTTCCCTGCTATTTTCCTTCCTCTCCTTTCCGAGGCAGAATAAAGCCCTTTTGCATGTTGGAAAAGGGGGAAATATTTACCTGCAGACTCAAGCTGACACTTTACATCTGTGTCTGCTCCTCTTCGGTACCTGTCTCTTGTCGAAATTAATTCTCTCTAATATTGTGGCGAACTAGAAAGCTTTAAAAAATAGGCTGGGGCTGGAGCGGCTGGGTCATGTGTGAGGAGAGAAGTGGAGTATGAACAAACCGATATTTTATGGGAGGCTTTCAGCGTGCCGCACGAACGCCTAATCCTTCACTTAAGCCCCAAAAGCGATGTTTCCAGTCAGATCTGGGGCTTAAAAGCAGATTTTGGGGAGCTGCGGTTTGCACAGCCCCTCGCAGGCTGCTCCGTGCAGCGACCCTCACCGTGTCCTCTGGGCCAAGGGCTGCTTTGCCCTTCTTTTCCATTCCACCCCCCCTCCCGAAAATCAGCTTACCTTTCCCAGTTTTCCCAGCGAATCTAAAGGACCGGGAGCACCTTTTAGCATTGGGAAAAGGCGTTTTCCCCCCCAAAACCTCCACGGCCCAGGCAAGCAGGCCGTGATTTTTTTTTCCTTCTTTTTTTTTCTTCTTTTTTTCTCCTTCTTTTTTTTTTTCCCTTTTTTTTTTTTCCTTTTTTCTTTCTTTTTTCCCCCCTTTTTTTTTCTCTTTTTTTTTTTTTTTTTTTCCAGGGAAGCAGCCGATTTCTTATCAGGTCGGGATTGATGCTGGCGGCCTGCTTCTCTAGATCATCCCCGCGGCTCCTCTTGTTCCAGCCCGGCTCCCTTTGCTCCCGGGGCCGTGAGTGATGGCTCCCGCAGCTCCCCATGCCGCCAGAATCCTAATGGCCCCAAGGAGGGGGGGACACCCTCTCCCCCCATTTTACTAGCAGGAAATTTTAGGGAGACCCCCCCAAAAAAAAAAAAACAAGACCCCAGGGCTCGCCCTTCCTCAGCCCCTCTTGCTGGAGGCCCCCGCGGAAGCCACGAAACGTTTTATTAAAAGGTTTTGATGGATTCGCCTTGGGGATTAACTAAGATAATAGTTTATTGCACTGCGAAAGATTAAACTGAAAGTACCCTAGTGAAAAAAAATAAATAAACATTAAAGGGAGCGGGGAGCGCTTTTCCTAGCGTGAAATCCCTTCTTTCCCACCCTAAAAAGGGTCTCCCGGGCTCCGGGGTGCCCGCGCCGCCTTCCCAGGGCGTTATTATTACTATTATTGCAATTATTATTAAGATTTAAATACATGTGATGGCTCGGCGAAGCGGTTCGCCAGGCTTCAGGCTGCGGAGGGGCCAGCCCTCGCCATCCCTACCCCTCGGGGGAGCAGAATTACCCCTGGGAAAAACCCAATTTCCCCGCCTCACCCCGAGCTGTCAGGGCTGGGGCTGCGCGCATGGGCGCGGAGCTGCGCGCATCTGGGTCGTTGTCGGGTTTAAAGAGCGTGTTTACACCTCGAGAGAGTTTAAAACACGGCCCGAAAGGCGATAAAACCTGGACTTTAAATCATCCTGCCCCTCGTCCCATCGCTTCCACATCTGCAGCTGGCTGCCATGCTGGGGATCTGCCCTCCGTGTGATGCTGCCGGGCCCCGCGGGGGCAGGACCCACTCCCCACGCGTGTCGTCCGCTTTTCCATCCCTCCTCACCCCACTTTTCATTGACCTGCAGCCAGAGGAAGGGATACCCCAGGTTTTTAGTACCAGCGGGGTATTGATCCCAGCTCTCCGCAGCCTCCAAGGTGAATCGACGGGGGCTGGGCGTCTCAGGGATGGGTTTGCTCAGAGCAACGCGGCCATTTGAACACCCAGGCGGAAAAAAAAGAGGGTTTTCTGCATGTTTTTTTGGCTGCTTTTTGCTTAAAAAGTGCTGGGTCGCGTCCCCGGAGGCAGCTCCCCCAGAGACTGGTTTTTAATTGCAAAGGGTGATAAAAATCGCAGGGATGAGCGCAGCCTGGTAAAAACCGGGCTTCGTCTTGGCTTGGCAGGACTCAATATGCAGCGAAAAGAGGGAGTTTTCGCTTATTTTGTCCCCTTCCACCCCGTTTTGGTGCCAGGCCAGAGGTTCTGCATCCCTGCGAGTGAAGGCTGAGCCACCTCTGCCACGTTTCCTCTGCAGCAGCAGCGGGTCAGGGCTCCCCCCTCCCCAAATTCCCCGGTATAAACCCCCCCGGCTGGGGCTGGATTAACTTTCTGGGGGAAAAAAAACCAACCAAACAAAACCCCCTTCATTTTTATCCTCTGTCCCTACACAGAAACTTTTTCCAGCCCCTTCTCCCCGGCCCAAGCCACCAAGAAGGACTCGGGATGATGGAGCCGAGAAGTGGATTTGCGACCCGGGGGGGTCTGGGGAAGGAGGCTGGGGGGGGGAAATGATGTTAATTATTAATATTGTCATCCCGGAGGAAGATTTCCACGGGGTGAGAGCAGTAAGTACCACTCAAGCAGAAGCTCTCTCCAACAAGAGGGATCAGCCTCGAGTTTGTATATGTTTCCATCCCATACAATAACAGCTATAGATCTGCTAATGGGCTCGCTGCAGCCCCTGGACACTTTCTCCTACAACTTTCACTCCCCCCCCCTCCCAAAACACGCCCTTTCCCCAATACAAGCCCAATGTTTTCTTTTCAACTTAACCCAGGGTTCAGCAATTATCCAGCGGGTCAGTATAAGTCGTCTTTGTCTACGAAAAGTCAAGGAGAAATCTTAGTCCCTGTATATATATCACTTAAAAGCATCCTCCAGCCGAGTCCTCCCCTGCCTCTCCCCCCCCCCCAATAAACCCTCCCTCAAATAAATATTTTAAGCCTAAAAAAAAAAAAAAAAGGGATCTGAAGAAAGCGAAAGGGAGAAAACCCTCCCCAAGGCCAACAAACCAGGGGAGAGCCCAGATGTGGTCACATGAACTAGGGCGACCCAGCACACAAATAAAAACCCGGGGAAGAAAATGAGTGCGAGGGTTATTGCTCAGCTCCAGTTCCGAGCGGCTCTGGAAGGGGTTGATTTGCTGGGGAGCAGAGCTGCAGCAGAAAGCTGGGGCTGCCCGGTCCTGCTAAACCGCAGGACAAGTTGGAGAGGAAAAGAGGAGGAACTTGATTACTGGCGTTTTTGATTTATTGTAAATCAAAGCTTTCCAAAAAAAAAGGAAAAAAAAAAAAGAAAAAAAGGAGAAAAAAGGAAAAAAGAAAAAAGAGAAAAGAAGAAGAAAGGAGAAAAGAAAAAAAAGGAAAGAAAAAGAAAAAGAAAAAGAAAAAGAACAAGAAAAAGAACAAGAAAAAGAACAAGAAAAAGAACAAGAAAAAGAAAAAGAACAAGGACGAGAACAAGAACAAGAACAAGAACAAGAAAAAGAACAAGAAAAAGAACAAGAACAAGAACAAGAAAAAGAAAGAAAGGAAAAAAGAAAAAAGAAAAAAGGAAAAAAACAGAAAAAAAACAGAAAAAAAGGAAAAAAAATTAAAAAGAAAAAAAAAAGTGTGTTTCCTACCAAGCAGCAAGTTTCACTCTTGCTGGGCTCCCCGCTCCACCGAGTCCCGAGGAGTTCCCAGGCTGAAGCGCCAGTGCCAATTAAATTATAAAGAAAATAGCAGATATTTCCAGCACAGACAAACCTCGGCTCGGAGGGGGCTTCTCCCAAACCCGATTATTTTTATTTTTTGCCCCCCCCCCCCCCTTTGGAGAGGCAGAGAGGGGCAGAGCGGGAGGTGAGAGGAACAAAAACCAACAATTTCTCCAGCATAAAAATGAAACATCAAATTAGTTTGCCTCTGGGCTTCATTTTTCCCCTTCTACATTATAACTAGTTATTGAACTCGCTAGAAGATCTAAAGGCCATTTGTGAGGAGAGAAATTTCAATGGAGTTCCCCCATCAATAACTCCTTGGCAGTGACCTATTGGATCAAGTCAAACAGTTGAGGTGAAATTCAGGTCACGCTGTCTAACCAATATTAAAATGCGCCCACTTTTTAAAAAGCCACTTTCAACGAGATTTGAAGAAAATTGAATTCCTGGGTGGGGTGAGAAGGGGAGGGGGGGGGGAGGAGGGAGAGATGGGGAAACTGGTTTGCATATTTTATTTTATTTTTCCAGTTCTTTCGCAAACAAGAGGGATTCGTCTTTAATACGTTAAAATGGAGGGATAAATATTTACATTATTAGTTTCTTTGAGGCGCAAGAGGCTCAAAAGAAAAATGTGAAGGCTAGGACTTTGGGTGACAGGCTTTGCTTATTAAAATCGTTTTAGGCCGATTCATTACTTTTACTGACAACAGATTTAAGAAAAAAATCAATTAAGCATTTGCATATTTCTTTGCATAAATTAGACCTCGTCTATTTGCATTAGGAAGGGACAAAAAGAAAAGGTCTTCTGGGCACTCGCCGCTTTCAAGTTGGTAGGGGGAAAAAAAAAGAAATTTAATTAATTGCGTGTCGTCGCCTATGGCAGAGAGAACCCAACTATTAAAAAAAAGGATTCCAAATAAATAAATATATATACGCGCGCAGGTTTTTGGTTCTCCTGCCACTAATTGTGCAATAATCACCTTAAAAGAAGCTCGGCATAAAACTCCGCTCCCAAACTGATTCCCACCTCCCGCATCTCCAGGAGGCAGAGTTCACCCACCGCGAGCTTTTCCCCCGCTTTTCCTATTATTATTAAACACGGGATAACGAACCCCCAGTAGATAGGTACTTCATTTTTTTCTGGAAAGCACAGATTGCTAATGGGCTGAGGTACAGGTTACCAAACGGTCAGTATGGTAATAGCCAGCACAATGAATCCGGAGAGACAATGCATACTTATTTTTCTTCAGTACTGTCAAAAAGGCGCTTTGTACTTAAAAACCTCCCCGCGATGGTAACCAGATCTCTATTTCGCAGCTAGGAAAAGGAAATAAAGCCCAAAATGAGATTTTTACATTTCCCCCCCCCCTTTTTTTTTTTTTTTTGGCTTTTTCTCTGTCGAGGTGCTGCGTTTCTCTGGGTTTTGTCCCTCCCAAAGTGTTTCTCGCCACGGTTGTGCTGGTGGGGGGACGAGGGATGGAGAGCGGTGGGAGGGCTGCTTTATAGACAAAAGAGCCAGATTCTTGTACAACTATTCTTCACACGTCCCTGCAGACTTATTTTACAGAGGAAAAAAAAAAAAAAAAACAAAAAAAGAGGGGGGGGATTAAATAAATAAAAAATCCAAACACTTCAGCAAGAGGCACAGCTCTAAACTCCGCTTAAAAAGCAAAGAGGAGGGGGGAAACATTAATCCGCGAGCAATAAAAAGGGGAAAATAGGATTTTTTGGGTGCATTTGTAAGAAATCCGGGGGATTTCTCTTTTTTTTGGGTGTTTTTTTTGGTGCACTTGTAAGAAATCCGCGGGCAGCCCCCCAAAACACACAGAGGGGGTGAAGGGAGATGGGGAAGAGAGGATGGAGAAGGGAGTCCTCAAAAAGGGATATATTTGGGTGGGAATCGGGGCTGGGGGGATGCAGACGGTGCAAATAAAGTTGCGTTTCCCCCCTGAGAAAGGGAGAAAGTCCGGAGCCGCCCAGTTTGTGACCTTCACGCCTTGAATTTTCTAATGCTTTGATTGCTGCCGGTTTGTTTCGTGCTTTATTTTCCTTTTTTTTTTTTTTTTAAACACCCAGCACAGCCTTAAGAGAACTACCTGTGGATATTTATTTATTCTGCCGGTGCTTATTGAAAACCATATATTCAGGGCGGGGGGTGGGGGGGGAAGGATGTGCGTAGGTAAAAATTACTTTATTAACTCTCCATCTTTATTCAATATTCCCTCAGCCTTGGAATAAAGTTGTTGCATCAGTCTGAACTATAAATGTCAAAGCCCTGCATGAGGCTGAGGTGTTTGGGCAGAATGAAGTATAGCTGGAGAAAAGGAATTTATTGGATATATTTAAATCAATGTTTTGGGTTCCGGAATACATTTCTATTCATGTCTTTTCCCCCCAACCTCGCAGCTCCCATCCCCCCCTTCTCTCCCTGTCCCCGAACCCTTTCTGGGAAGAGCAAGGCTTTTACCTTATATAGGTGTATATATAGGCGTTTCTATATGTAATCCCGGGATTTACAACTTTAGGAAGGAGCAGGCTCTGCCGGAGCACGGGGCCAGCAATTAGCGAAGCCCTGCAAATCCGCCGCCAATAAACCCCCCTCAAAAAAGCCCAATAAAGCGAGAAAACGCCTCAGTCCCCGTGTCCTGGTGCCCCAAAAGCTGTGGAGCTGGGTCCGAGGGGGGCTCAGCCCCCCCTTTGCCCCCCCAACCCTCCCCGTCGCTTATATGTACCCTGTAGACTCGAATTTGTGTGAGCGTCTCCCAGTCACAAATTCGTCTCTAGGGGAATATATGGGCGATGCCAGAGCCTTGGAAAGTTCTGCTTTCCTTTAATTGCAGCCCTCCTAATTAAATCCTCAAACCCTGCTGATGTCATTTTCTAAAGGTAGTTTATTCAAAGCGCGAAAGCGGCGTTTGCTCTTTGCCAGGGCTTGTTAATAATAAATACCTCAAAAAAAAAAAACCAACCCAACCCCCAAAAAAACCCCAAAAAACCCAACCCACCCCACCAGGTAAAAAGCGAAATCACGGCGATGATTGGGGTGTGCGGGGGGGTGATAATAATCAAAATAAAATCCCATTATTACTTTTCATCTCCAGAAGAACCAGCAGCCACCGCAAACACAACTCTCAGCCAAGAGCACAAAGAGCCCCGACCATTTCGCAGTGACTGATTTATGGCGTTTTACAACCCCATAAAAAGCTGTAACAACCAGCCAAAAGCCTTCGACACCGCTGGCACATTTAGTCTAATAAATAAAACATAAACAGTTAACTTTATGTGTCACTTTTATTGTTATCAAGTAAAATATGGCAATGCCTTGCAAGCTATGATTTTCAACTATAATTGTTATCAAGCACAAGGAGGGAATACCCCACCTCCCTCCTCTGCCCCTCTCTTTAGGGCGAGATGGAGATTTAAAAAAAAAAAGCTTTAATTGAGGGAGCTAAAGCCCTCCCAAAATGTTGACATCCCTCTGCAGCTCCCCGACCTGCGCCGGGGAGGTGGGAGCCATTTTTAACGCATCCCTCCAGCTTTGCCCCCAAAATCATACATATATATCTATATATATCTATACACACACCCCCCCGGAGCTGGAGCATGGGGAGGTCAATGCTTAAAGCCAGGGCCAAGCGGCCTGGGAGCGGTGCACACGCGTGGCTGGTGCACACGCGTGGACGTGTAACCCCGTGGGTGCGTTACCTGCAGCACCCAGGGCCGAGGAAAAAGCAGGGTGCTGCCTCCCACCCCCAACCCCTCCCCCCCCCCCCTGCTCCCAAAGGCGGGGGCTAAGCAAAGCGGGAGCGGTTGGGGGAGCAAAGGGGGGGGGGTCCCCGCTGTCTGCGGGGGGGGGGGGAGCCCCGGCCTCGCCCTGCCTGTGCCGCTGGTTGCAGGCAGGGGAGGGCAAACCTCCCTGCCTGTGATTTCAGGCAGGGTCAGTAACGGATCTGCAAACCCGCCTCCCCCCTCCACGTAACTGCCCCCCCCCCCCAAATAGGTGTTTAACCCTCCCCCCTCTGGGATGGGGGGGGTCTGGGGTGCGGAAGGAGGAGGGGGCAACCCCCCCGGCGGTGTCCCCAACCTGCCCTGTCCCCTCCCCAGCCTTGGGAGGGGGGGATGGAGATGGGGTAGAGTTTGGGGGGTCTGAAGGGTCGGTGCAGCCCGGGGCGGGGGTGTCACACTCGCACTCACACTCACACTCAAAGGGCGGGGGGGACTCATTGTTCCCAGCTCGGATTGCGGGGGGATGCCCGGCGCCCCCAGACTCCCCATCCACACCCCCTCACCCTCACCCTTACACACTCACACCCCCACCAAGGGGGGGGTCCCCCCATTGTCATGTGTGTGTCCCCCCAGCAGCCCAGGGGGTGGGGATGGAGCCCAGGACCCACCACCTCCCACCGGCAGCGCATCTCCCCGGCTCCCCCCGCGCACCCACTCCCACTCCCACGCCCCCCCCCCCCCCCAATTTGGGTACATTTTGCAGAAGCTTTTGGTTCCTTATCCGGGGACTGGGCTGCCGGGTGTGATTGGCCGGGGATGTCACATGGTGAAAGTAACTTTACGGGGTCGCCAGCTAGTAGGAGGGCTTTATGGAGCAGAAAAACGACAAAGCGAGAAAAATTATTTTCCACTCCAGAAATTAATGATCATGAGCTCTTATTTGATGGACTCTAACTACATCGATCCGAAATTTCCTCCATGCGAGGAATATTCGCAAAATAATTACATCCCAGACCACAGTCCGGAATATTATAGCCGGACAAGGGAGTCCAGCTACCAGCACCACCATCAAGAGCTGTACCCCGTGCCACGACCCTCCTTCCCCGACCGCCCGTTCAGCTGCGGGGGTCTCCAGGCTCCCGGCAACCCGGCCGCGCTCCAAAGGGGACACGGGCAAACTCCAGGAGGCCAACACCTCTCAGAGAAAGCACAGCAGCTCTGCGAGCAGGCTGCTCTATCCACCTCCTCCACTACTCCTTCCCCAGCCCCTCCAGCCTGCAACCAGCCAACCCCCGACCATCCCAACAGCACAGCTTCCAAACAGCCCATAGTCTATCCCTGGATGAAAAAAATCCACGTCAGTACTGGTATGCAACTTTTATTTTCCTCTTCTGTCTCTCCGCTCTCTTATTTTCACACCATGCTCGCTCCCTCTCGCCTCTCTCTCTCTCTTTTTTTTTTTATTTCCTTCCCTTCCATGAGAGTCTTTGGGTTAGCACAATTGAACTGGATTTACGACTCCGAATGGGTAATTACACCCACCATAAATTTTATAGCCGAGCTACTGTGGGCAGCCTTAGCCATGTGGCTCGTTCTGTTATGTATGTGTGAAACTCCGAAAGCTTTGTAAGGGGTGCATAAATAATTCAGTCTTTTGAGCCAGGGAAACCCCTTCCTATTAGAATAGAAACTCTTGAGCTGCCCAAAGTTCTTTATTACCTATTTAGCCTATTACTTTTCCCCCCCCCGGCTCCTCCAGTCGCCTCTCCCGACCCTCTCTCCATCCACGCTGATTTTCCTTGTGTGTTTTTTTTTTTTTGTCTTTTTTTTGTTGTTTTTTTGTTCTCCTTTCCTTTCTTTTTTTTTTTTTTTTGTTTTGTTTTTCCTTCCCCTCCTTTCCAGTGAATCCCAATTACAATGGAGGCGAACCCAAGAGATCCAGGACAGCCTACACCAGGCAGCAGGTTTTGGAGCTGGAGAAGGAGTTTCACTATAACAGGTACCTGACCCGGCGGCGACGCATCGAGATCGCCCACTCGCTTTGCCTCTCCGAGCGACAGATCAAAATCTGGTTTCAGAACAGGCGGATGAAATGGAAAAAAGACCACAGGCTGCCTAACACCAAAGTACGGGCAGCAACGGCAGCGGCTGCCAGCGCCTCCACCGCCCCCGCCGCCCCGGCGAGCACGGCCGCGGGCGAGGAGCTGCCCTCCGCCGCCGCGCAGGACCCGCGCACGGAGGATATCACCAGGTTATAAACACCCCCAGACCCGCACACAAATGACTCTGGATTATTTATAGAATCTAATATATATATATATATATTTTGGTTCTTTTCCCCCCCTTCCCCTTTCCCTCGTAGTTTTTCTTTTATTATTATTATTATTATAATTATAATAATTATTTTTTTTTTCCTGTGCGTATAAAAAACAGTGGGTCTCCCCCAAGACCACGGGCTTTAGATGCATGTCAGATAGCATGAGGCCAGGTGTCTGTACCTGCAGGGTTTTTTTTACGCCATTTCAGGGGTTTATTTATTTTTTAAAGCTGGGGGATGGGGAGGGAGGGCAGGGTGGGGGGAGGAAGAGGTAAATGTTCTGTTGGGTGAATTTAACGAAGAAATGACGGTAATATTGAGGGCAACAAACAAACAAACAAACAAACAAACAAAAAAGGCGAACGTAGGTGATTTTTTTCCCCTCTGCGTTACAATGAGCGAAGGAGCTGTGAAGTTCTTTTGTAGCAATGTGAAAAAAAGCTGGGGGAAAAAAAAAAAGCTAAAAATAATCACGATTTAGAGAGAGAGAGAAAAAAAAAGGGAAACAAAAAGCAGCTACGAAACAGCACACGAGGGTGGACGAGGCTTTGCTGAGAAATTGAGAAGAAAAAGGGGGGGGGAGAGAGGGAGAGAGAAAGAAAGAGTGACATATTTAAGAAATAAAAGCAGAAGAAGGTTTTAAAAAGTCAGTAGCTAGGGGGTTTTGTCGTGGTTATTTGTGTTTTTGGACTGATTTTACATGATCATTGTAAACTTGCAATAAAGAGTTTTAGTGTGTATGTGAAAGTCCCAGTGTTCAATAAACCAGTCAGTGTGAATTAGTTTTACTTTTATGTCTGGTGGCTTATTTTATCCCCACATCTCCCCGCAAACCCGCCCCAAAATAATAATAATAAGGATAATAAAATGCTGGGACGATGTGCAATGGATCCCATGTGCACCAGTTACTGCTTAAGTTAAGTTTAAGCAAACCTAAAGATAACTCTCAACTCCAGATTTTTATGACATCACGACGTGGCCAGTGACTTTAAATCTCAGACCCTCCCAACCTGTAAATATTGGGGGGGGGGAAAGAGAAATCTGAGTTTTCAGAGAAGTGCTGTGGATTGGGGTTAGCTTCCAGTCATGCCTCTTTATTTTCTTTCCGTCCCACAGGAAATTGTCTGGTTTTAGCTCCTCTCCCTGCTTTGAACTTTTTCTCGTGGTTGTTTTTATTATTATTATTATTATTATTATTATTATTATTATTATTACTACTACTACTACTACTACTACTACTATTACTATTACGATTACTATTACTATTACTATTATTTTCTCTTGCTGTCGTGGCGCGCTCGTGTTGACTCGTTCAAGCCAAGAGGTCATATTGAATTTTGCCAGGCAATGAAAAGGCTGTTAAATAATAATAATAACAATAACAATAACGAGAATAATGGTAGTAATAGTGCTAATAACTGTAATTCATTGCTCCTGGCCTTTGGAGGCAGCCTGCAAATTGGCAGCAGTGGGGGGATTTTAGGGAAAAACCTGGGTGTCGTCCCCCCCCCCGGTGCAGGGTGTCTGTGCTTCCCTGGCAGGGCAGGGAAGAGGTGCATGGGGATGGGGGGGAACTGGGGCTGAGCCCCCCCTTTTTATTTTTAGGCCTTGGCTTTGGGAAGTTTGCTGCTTAAAAACGCCAGTGGCAGGGGGTTGGGAGAAGGAGGCCTGCTGCAAGTGCCCCCCCAAAGCCCTGGGACCCTGTCTTATTGGGGAGGAGGCTTCGGAAACATCTTTATTTAGGATTTATTCTATTTATTTCTATTTTTTCCTCTCTCTCCAACATGTATTTAAGCTGCCATTAAACAAATCATGGTCTCAAACCCCTTTGTGATAGCTGGGGACGCGGATCTGGAGAGGGAGAAGGTTATCATTTATCCTGGGGAGTTTATATGTAAAGCTCATCAGCTTTTTTTTTTTTTCCCCTTCTCTTTTGCATCCTGCTTTAGTGATATTCATATAAGGACGAGGCTGGAAAGATAAAACATATCGACAGGCCACGTAACCATTAGTCCTCTTTAAACATTTCCTCCACAGAGCAGGGAAAGCTGCTGGGAACCAGTTGGGATTTTGGTTTTTTCCGGGGAAGATCCCAGTCCGCACAGCTGAAGCGGAGAAGCCGGATAAAACACAGCCCTAGAAAAAGAAAATAAAATAAAAAGACGAGCAGTAAACAGCACCCAAGGCTCGGCCCATCCCGTGGGGTTTGGGGTGGTTTTAATTTTCTTTTGTATAGGCGAGAAATCAAAGCAGAGAGGGGAAAAATAGGGGGGAAAAGGCACCAGGGAGGGGGGGAGCGAGGTTTAATGCAGGAAAAAGCAGAAAATCTGCGGGGAAAGTGCAGCCCCAGGTGCTGGGAGGTGGGTGCTCCCCCCGAGCACCCCAGGGCCCCAAAGTTGAGGCAGGGCAGCACCCCAAATCTCCTCGGGGGGGGGGAGGGGGCAGAGCTGGGCATCTGCACCGCTGCAGGCTGGGCTGGAGCCAGGAGGAGGAGGAGGGTGGGGAGGAAGGAGCATGGCTCCAAGTGGGATTTCTACCTCTTTTTTTTGGGGGGTGTGTTGGAGTTTGGAGTTGTGGGTTGGGTTTTTTTGGCTGTTGGGGGGGTGCTGTGTCCGTCCCCCCCCCATCCCCTCTGCCAGGCTGGGTGTACCCCGTGAAGGTGGGTGCTGGGGATGGCACCCGGGGGTGGCAGGTCCCTTGGGTGTCAGGGACATCGACCAGGGGTGGGGTCCTGCCTGCTGCCCACAGGAGGGTCCTCAGCCAGCGTCTCCCTCAGCCTTGGCCGTGACACAACTGCGGAGCGAGAGTCTAAACGCAGGATATAGCCCGGGGAGGAAAGGGGGGGAAAAGAGAAAGGAAAAAAGAGAGGGGGAAAAAAGGGAAATAAAGGGGAGGGGGGAAGAAAAAAGAAGGAAAAAAAGGAAAAAAGGGAAAAAAGGGGGGAAAGGAAAAAAGAAAATACAGAGGAAAAAAGGAAAAAAGGGGGGAAAAGGGGGAAAAAAAGGGAAAAATGCCTGTTCCTGCTGCAAACAGCCCGAACCACGGTCCCTTTTTAGCCTCTTGACGCCTCCATGTAGAGAGGCTGAAAGAAAACTTTATTGAAGTTCGGGTAAACGGCAAAAGCGGGTTCATGGAAAGGCCAACTTTTCTATCCCAGCAGCTCCATTGGAGGCGAGCAAGCTGACCCCGGAGCCCTCCTGACCCGCTGCCTCTCCCAACGTTGTACCTTCTGTGTCTGCGGACATAGATTTAGAGGCACCATCGCTGTTTAGAGGCTTTGTAGGTTTTACCATAGTAATGGGGTGTATGGGGGGGGGGGGGGAGCTGGGGCAGATGCGATGCGTGTTATGGCATTGTTTCCTCGCCAAAATAACCCGGGAGAAAAGGGGAGAGAAGGGTGAAGTGGCGGCCAAACTTCTCTCCCTTCTTTTCCTCCAGAGATGCTCTCCCTCCCGGCTGGTCCAGGAGCGCTCCCAGCCACGTAAGTAACCCTCATTTCAGGAAAAAAAAATATTGAAAAAATTAAAATAATAATAATAATATTTTTTTAAAAATTGGAAATAATAATGAAAACAATGAACCCAAAGCAGAGCAAAAAGGAGCCCCTGAAAGTTTGGGAGGTGTGGGGATGAAAATCAGGATGCAAATGGGAGCGGATGATGGGGTGGGGGGGGGCAGAGATTTCCTTCAGGGCAGCGATGGAAAATAACCCCGGGCTTCTCCAGCGGCAAGGGGCTGCGGGACAGACGGACAGACAGCCACAGAGAGAGAGACAGGGATGGGTGGAGTGTTGGAAGGAAGAAATGCTCCCCCCGAGGCATCAGAGCTTGCTCATCCCTGGGCTATATGTCCCAGACCTGGCCCTGGCACCTATAGATGTGGCTGCAGGAGGTGCCCCCCCCGGGTGCTGCATTGTTCAGTGCTCGGATAATTCGCTTTACTTTGATTATTGGGCTATAAAACTCCCAGCAACAACGTGTTTCTGGAGGCTCAAATTAACATCTGAGGCCAGGGTTTTTTTTTTTCCCCCCCTTTTATGTTCTTCGAGTCCAATTTGTTTTGAAGTTCCCTGATAAGTTTTTACCGGTTCCTTTCGCAGCTCGGTCTTTATTTTATGTTATTTTTTTTCTTTCCCCCCGCCTCTCTTTAACTAGCTTCGCTAAGGACTCGGGTTTTAAGAGGGCTGCAAAGTCGTTTTACGAAGGGTTTAACTGGCAATAAAAAAGAAAAAAAGAAAAAAAAAAAAAGCGTGAGGAAGTCTTTGTATCCAGAGCCTGCAGGAATGGTAACCCCTCTTCAATTTACATCAGCAGGCTGAGAAAATTAGCTTCCTGTATTGCCTGTTAGAAAGGGGGAAAAAAAAAAAAAAAAAGGAAAATTAAAGCTCCAGAGATGCTTGGGGAGATGACTGCAGGCGGACGAGGGTCCTCAGCAGCTTCTCTTTGAGGAGAACTTTTTCATTTTATTTTTTATGCAGTGGAAAGACACGATTTCCCCCTTTTTTTGTGGTGGTTGTTGTTCTTGTTGCCCCAGGGCTCTCCTGTTGAGCCGGGCTTTAGCTCGCAGTTAACACGGCATCCCGGGTCCTTCCAGCAATTTCCTTCCACCCCTCGTAGGTTGGAAGCGTTCCTCGCCGGTGTTAATTGGAATTAAAAGCCAAAACACGCACCCGGGGTTAAACGAGTGAGTTACTGGTTCGCCCCAGACCTGACAGCACCTCCAACGTGCAACTTTTATTTATTGTGCTCTCGTATATCATTATCCAGAGATATAGTTTTATGTACTTCCTAATCTGTCGCTGTGATTAATTTTGATGGGCAAGGTACCAAGCTAAACATTTTGGGATTTTCTTTTTCTTTTTTTTTTTTAATTTTTTAAGTGTAAGACTCGGATTTCCTTTCCAATCAGCAGCCGCCGTGGGGATGCTGTCAGCAATTTTCAAATATCACCTTTTCCTGCTTGTTTGGGTGTTTGTCTCAGTGCAACCGGATTCTTCTCTCTCTCTCTCTCTTTTTAATTTTCCTTTTTTCGGGGGAAAAAAGGTGTCTTGGTGGTGTTTTGGGGGGATTCCCCCTTCCCCCCCCGGAAAAATAGACGTGCATGGGACAAGCTCCCGGAGTGAGCAAAATAAATAATAGGTAAATAACTAAATCATCCCCTTTCTGCGTAGGGAATTAAATCCTGCTTTGTAAATGATTAACTTTTTCCTCCCATGTCTTAATTAACATTTTTCCTTGCTCTCTAATCCAACATATGTATCGCATAATTTCCCGAGCCGTGTAATGGATAAGCTGGGATGCAGCAGAGGGGAGAGGTGGGACCGCTCCCTGCCTCAGAAGGGACATTTAGCTGTATCCCCCAAAGAAAAGTTGGGTTTTTTTTTACATTTTTCTCTTGGTTTTGCCTTCTTTCCGAGGAGTTTGCTGCCCCGATGACACTTTTTGATCCCTTGCCCTTCCTCCGAGGAAGAGGATGGGGCTCTCCCCAGAAAAAAAATAATTTTACTTGGAAATAAACTGTTGTTTCTCCCGCCGGGGGATGTCAGGAGGTTTGGGGCAAAGGATTTCTCCAAACTTCATCCGGTTTTATTGTATTTTTTTGCATTTATTTCCACCGTCCAGCTTCGGCTCTGCCTGCCTTGTCTGACAGCTGCCACTCAAAGCCAGCCCCATCCCTGGGGGGGCTCTTGCTGTCCCCCTCCCCGCCTTATTCTGGGGGAATTCAGGGCAGAAAGGAGCAAAATCACCCTTTGCTTGTAGGGACCGTCAATTTGGGTGAGAAACAGCCAAAATATCCCGAAAGGGAAGGAGCGGCGTCTCCAATAAAAAGCCCTCCGCAGCAAATCCCCCCCCTGCGACCATAAAATACCAATTTTTAGCACCGAAAAGGAGCATGCTGGAAGGTGGGAAACGAGAGGTTATTTATTACCAGGGCATCCCCCCCCCCCAAATCCTTCTCCCCTCGCTAAGATGCTGCTGCGACTCCACCTTCCCCGCCCCCCCAACCCCATCCCTCCTCTGCCCTCTCCTTAGGAGCCACTCTCCATTTATTCCCAATTAATTCCCTGATTATGCAATCAGAAACTTAAACAAGCTGAAAGTGGTTTGCGATTCGGGAATTCGAGGAGGTATTATTATTATTATTATTATTATTATTATGAATAAACTGGCAGATTAAACCCGCCTGCTCCCAACTGCCCCCCTCTCCCCTCCCTGGAAATAAAACTGCAGGGAGAGGCTCGTCTTCAGGCAAATTCTCCAAATACACATTTATTCCTTCCCCGAGTGGGTCTTTTTAACTAAAAAGCGTGTTTCTGCGGGTGCGCTTTTAACCATGCCCAGCCATGCACATACCCAGCGCATATGGATTTATTTATAGGGACCGCTGAGCCAGTATGGGCAGGCAGAGAGATCCGGCGAGATGCATTTATAATTATAATTTATAATTATCCCCCGGTTTTATAGGGACAATTAGAGGCACACAAGGCAGAGAGCTGCAGGCGGAGATGCCTGGGGAGGGATAAAACCAGGGACATCCACGCGTGTCCCTCCGCATCGCCCAGGTACACACCACCACGCGTGGATCTGCACAGGCTTAACAACCACAACTTGTTATTTATTACTCTTAATTTTAAAGACCTCCAAGCTGCTTCATCCTCGCTTAAAACCTCACGATACCCCCAGCGTTTAAATACCCCCCCTGCACTTTATTCTTATTTTATCCCTATTTTATCCCTATTTTATCCCTATTTTATCCCTATTGTATCCATATTTCTCCCTATTTTATCCCTATTGTATCCATATTTCTCCCTATGTTATTCCTATTTTATCCATATTTCTCCCTATTTTATTCCTATTTTATCCCTATTTATCCCCATTTTATCCCTATTTATCCCCATTTTATCCCTATTTATCCCCATTTCCGTGCCCATGTTTATTTTTGGAGGAGGAGGAGGGTCCTTTTGCAAAGGAGGATGCGAGATAAAAAAAAAAAACAACCCACGAAACCCCTCAAATACCCTGAAATCCTGCCAGCCCCGTCCCAGGTTCCTTGAAGTGCCTCTAAATATTTAAAGAAGAGCCCATAAAGTGTTTACGTCCAGGTTGGCTCTGCATTAGCTGGGTCATGACCCCGGCTTTGGACAGAGGGACAAAAGGGGCTTTTTTTTTTTTTTGGGGGGGGGGCTGGGGTTGGGGTGGCCCCTAAAATCGGGGGTGGGCTCCGGGGAAGGGGAGGGAGCTGGGGGTAATTTAATCCATCGCTTTTAATGTTTATTATATTTTTTTCCTTTTTTTTTTTTAATTATATTTTTTAATTCTATCCAGATTGTGGGTTAGTTGGAGAGGGGCGGGGGGAAGCCGGCTGGGGGTAAATCAAATACACCCGCAGCCGGTTAAAAAAACCCCAAACCTCGATTTCCCCCCTCCCCCACCCCCCCCCCCAAAAAAAAAGCGAATTTCAGAGGAGGAAAGGGGCTCATCCTCCTTCCCCGGGCTCGGGGGGAATTTTAATTGCAGCTGGGAAATGGGTTTATTACCCCCCCCCACTTCTTTTAACTTTCCTTTCCACCTTGCTGTTTGCAAACTTCGCTTAGGGGAGATGCGAAATTGAGGCTGAAAAAGCTTTATTTAACCCCATCTGGATTAGGGGGGAAAAAAGACCAAAAACCCCACCAAACAACGCCGGGACGGGCCTCTGCCTTGGCAAGTTTGATAATAACAATAATATTTATATCTTGGGTTTATAAAACGGGGAGGGGGGGAGACCTTCGATATTTTCCCCATCGGGGTTAAAAAAATCGCTTCAGCACTTCAGGAGCATCTTTAATTATTAGAAATATTTATTAGCAATAATACGCGGGGCATTTACCGCTAATGGGTACCAGCATTTGCGGAGATGTAATTGCGCAGAGACCTAATTAGACATGCATTCGTGTAATTTGGGCGGCTGTAAATACGGTTTTGCCTCCGTGCGCCTGTGTGTATGTCGCGATACCCGCCGATATACACGGAAAAAAAACTTTTTTCTACCATCCCCGGACCCTGCATCAGCTGCCCCGCACGGCTGCGGGGGAGGAAAAGGCAAATATTCACTTAAATTTGTGAAATTTCAGTGGATTTAGGAAAATTTGTGAGTTTATTACCGATTTTTTTCCCCCGCTTTTTTTTTTTTCACCCCCCCCCCCCCCAAAACCCCCAGTAAAAACTCCTCCCTGCCTTAAAAAAAAACGATCCGAAGAGGTTTTAAATGGGGAAAGAAACGCAGGAGGGAAAGAAGTAGAGGGAGAATTGCAGAGCTGTAGGAAGGGAGGGGATTTCTCACCCCGCCTCTGCAAATTTAGGGGTCTGACTGATTTGGGGGGGATAGAAAAGGCAGGGCAGAGCCCTAAATCACCCCCCCCTTTTATTTTTTAGGGGTTCAGGCTTTCCCGGAGCAGGAATCTAAAGATCTCTGCTGGCTGGAGAGAATCTTCCCGGGAGGAAAGGTTGTTTTTTTTTTTTCCTCCTAATCTGGATAGATAAGAGGGGGAAGGTCCCCGCAAAGGTCAGTGGCAGAGAGAGCCCCCCCCCCCCCGCCGCGGCGTGGGGACACGCGTGGAGGGGGGGGGCTGCGGTGGGAGGAGGTCCAGCCAGTGGATGGGGTGATGGCGTGCTGGGGTGGCCAGATGTGGGGTGCTGCGATGGGAGGGTGGCCAGATGTGGGGTGATGCCCCGATGCGGGGTGATGCCCAAGTGTGGGGTGCTGACGTAGGAGTGCGTCCCGGTGTGGGTGCTGTTATGGGGGGGTGTCCAGGTGTGGGGTGCTGCTGTTTGAGGGTGCTCGGGTTTGGGATGCAGCTGTTTGAGGGTGCCCAGATGTGTGGTGCTGGCCCGCTTGGCCGTCCAGATGTGGGGTGTCACTGAGGATGTCCAGATGTGGAGTGTCACCCAAAGATGCTGTCCAGAAGCGGGGTGTCACTGTGGGATGGGGGTGTCCAGCTGTGGGGTGTCACCCTAGGCTGCTGTCCAGATGTGGGGTGCCACCTTGGGTGCTGCTTGATTATGGGGTGTCACCTCGACGGGGGTGCCAGCTGTGGGGTGCCACTGTGGGTGCTGCCCAGCTGTGGGGTGCCACCCCAGCTCTTCCCCCATCACCTCCAGATGGGGACCCACCATCGGCGCGACGGTGACCCATGCGGGCGCGCGAGCAGCGACGGTGCACGCCCGCGTGTCCGGCCGCCCTCGTGCGCCCCGGGGGTCCCCGTATGTCACCCCCCCAGCCACGCTGCCGGCTCCGGGGCCGTGTCCGGCACTTTCTCCGGCACGCGCGTGTGCTGCCTGTCTTTCCCCATTGTAAACCGGGGGATTCCTTGAAAAGGCTTCGCACGGGTGTCTGGCAGCGCCAAGCTGTAAATCCAACTGCTTTATAGCCCTGGCAGCAGATGTTTTAAAGCCCTTTTCCCTCCCCCCGTGCCGCCGTTCATCACCCACCCTCCAGGCCTCGTGGTTTCTTCACCTTCTCCCCACTCCAACCCCAATTTTTTCCTCCTGGGCCCCACTTCGGATCCTCACTCGGCAGCTCCCAGGGTGGCCAACTCCCCCATCGCCGCAGCCCGGGGGGGTTGGATGGGGGAAGCCCACAGGGAAAGATGCCCACGAGGGACAGGAGGGAAGGGAGGAAAGTCGTTTCCCTCTCTGGCAGGGGCAGACACCTCGATACCCTCTTTTCTTTCTAAGGCATCAGCGTGGGCATATTCTTATAGCGAAAGGCTGGAGGCAATTAGCCAGGGTGGAATCCATTGTCTCCTATAATAGCTCCCCCCCCAAAAAAAAAAAAAAAAGTCATTTTTGCTCTGGTTTGGAAAAACCTTGAAAATATCCCAACGGAAAAAAAAAAATATTGCTAAAGCCTGAATCTTGCCTTTTTTTCTCCCCCCCACGCCTGCTTCGCCTCGTTTTCCGTGGGATGTTGCGGGAGCCCTGGGGAAGTTCTGGCGGGGCCTCGGCGCATCCCCCCGCACCCCTCGGAGGGGAGGTTTGGAGAGGAAGATGAGGCTCCCAGGCCGGGTAACCATGGCAATGCGGATCTGGAGCATCCAAACACCCGGCTCCTTCCCTCTCCTCGTTAGCAGGGCCTGCCACGCTCCTGCCATGCATACAATATTTATCTTGATTAGCCAAACACGCTCACCTACCATATTGTGCTGCTGCTGAAGGAGAGGGGCAGGGGTTTTTTTGTTGGTTTTTTAATTTTTTTTTTCCCCAGCCCTGGATGCAACTCAAGGGGGAAAAAAAATTTGCTTCCCATCCCCTCCCTGCACCCCTGAGCATCGCTCGGCCGCCACGGCGAAAGCCCAAATCTCCTGGCCAGGGAAGGGATGTTAACGAGTGGAAACTCTTAATTAAGGATTTTATTTTATTCTTTTTTCTCCCCCAAAAAATGTGATTTGAGACCTTCCTTGGGCCAACCCTGGTAAAATTTGGGGAGACGCATCACGGAGACGCCTCGTTTGGCTAAATCACTCTGGTTGCGGGGGGAAATAAAGCGGAAAAGGCGATCGCTTGCCTGGAGGGACTTCAGTCCCGTGTGCGATACCAAAATAACGCGGCCGTCCCTGCTCGCCCTTCCCCACCCCGGAGGCTTCATTTAGGGCCCCTTTTTAACGTAAAGCTGTTTTTTTCAGGCCACGTCGCCTCTTCGTCACCTGCTCCGACGTGAAATGTGAAGGGGAAATGCAGTTTGCTTTAATTGTCTTCCATAATTGGCTTTTCTGCATGGGGCGGGGGTGTTTGCGCCGTGCGGGGGGTCCGGTGGGGTCGGGGGGTCGTGGAGAGGGGTGAGGGTGGCCGGGCACCCCCATCGCTTTGGGGTGGGTTTGCTAAAAGCGTTTGAGAGTTGTGTGTAGTACCCGTGCACGTGTGTTCGCACACGAGTGTGAGACCTGTGCGCACGAACGAGTGTTTGCACAGAGGCGCGTGACACTTTTTGCACGCGTGTGCACGCGTGTCTGCGGCCAGGCGCGTATATGACACCTCTGCACGCATCTGGCGGGCACGCCCCCGCGGGCACGAGCGTGTGCTTGCTTGCATAAGCGCGTCGTCTGCACGCGTGAGCCCTCTGCACACGTGTACGCGTCACGTGTGGGTGTGCACACGCAGTGCGTGTACCCGCGTGCGGGCGAACACGCACTTTTGGCACACGCGTGTGCACACACGTGGAGCAGAACGGGTGACGCTGAGCGGCTCCCGCCACCCGGTGCCACTCCCCCGAGCGAGGTCCTGGTGTCGGGGGGTTGCTGCGTGCATGGGGGGGGGGGGGGGGGGGTCCCGGCAGAGCGCAGTGGTCAGGATCAGGCCCCCCCCGCCTTGAACATGCACTGGGGAGGACGTGGTGGATGGTGCAAACTTCACCAGCCAAGTCCCAGCTTCTCCAGGCCCCTCGGGGGGGGCTGCGAGGGTGGGGGGCTGGAGCTGGTGTCCCCCCCACCCAGCCATGCCTGCAGAGGGGCTGCTCCCACCCGGGGCTTTGTCTCCCCGCATATTTTAACGAAGGGCACCCAGAGGTCAGGCTTGGGGGGGAGCTTCCCTTATACTGGGGGGGGGGGGCTTGGGGATAGAGGGACCTCCCAGGTAAACGGGGGGGGTGTGCTGTCCCCAAACCCCCTGGCTGGGTTTTCTGCTCGGGCTGAGGGTGATTTAGGGGTGCTGAGGGCTCTGGGGATTTGGGGAGACCCCCGGGTGTTAAAGGGGCGGGGTTTGGCCAGGGGAAGTGGCCCGGGGGGTGTTGCCCCTGCGAGGTGTCCCCATATAACAGGGGCTGGGAAGGGGCATTTTGGGGGTGTTCTCCACTGTAGGAGCATTTTGGGGGATCTGCATGGGTGAGCACCTTGGGGAGTCTGCAGGGGTGTGCGCCGGGGGGTGTCTGCACTGTGTGTGGGCAACTTGTGGGGTGTGTTTGGGAGGTCTGGGGGGTCCTGCACCGGGTGTGCACCTTGTGGGGGGTGTGGGGGTCTGGGTTGTGCTGACGCCTTAGTGAGGGGAGTATGCGCTTTGGGGGGGGGGGGGGAGTCTGAATTGCATTTGCACTTTAGGGGGATCCACATTGGGTGTGCAACTTGGGGAGGGGGTATTGGGGGGTTGCACCGTGCATGGGCCTCGGTGAGGGGTCTGCACTGGGTGTGCAGCTTGGGGGGTCTGCATAGGGTGTGTGATTTGAGGGGGCGTCTGCACGGGGTGTGCACCCTGGGGGGGGGTACAGGGGTCTGCACGGGGTGGGCACCGTGGAGGGGGGTTTTTTTGGGGGGGATCCTCTGCGTTTGGGCCGTGTGGGCTGTGCACGTGCGCGCGGGTTACCTGTGTGTTCACACACGCAGCTTGTGTGCAAGGGGCCAGGGCCCCCTTGGCGTACGCTGCAGCTTTTTGGGGGGGGGCAGGGGTCCGTACGAAGCCCCAGCGTTTGTGCCAGTGCACGGACGAAGCTCCGTGGCTGATTTGGGGGACACACCAGCATATTTTTTTTCTACCTGGGGGTGCAGTTGGATGTGTTTTATCCACCATGAGCCCGGGGAGGTTGTGCCACGCGTGTGCACCTGAGTCTGGGTCCACCGGCAGCGTGTGTGTGCGCGTGCTGCATCCTGCAGCCGGGCATCAGCTTGCGGGTAACCGAGAGGCAGCTCTGCCACAAATCCACCTTTCATGGCCAAAAAATCCCCATTTCATGCCGCTTTCCGGAAAACCCCGTTTCCGACTCGTTCCCTCTGAAAAGCTGCCGTGACTCAGTTTCCCGCCGCACGATCGCAGGTGACAAGGTGGCCGGTTCATGTCCCCTCTCTGCCGCTGAAGCCATGCCTGGTGCTCCCCTATAACCCTTAAAAAAGGCCCGTAAGCACCAGCGGCTGCGATTCCCCCCCCGGCGGCTGCAGCAAAGGGTCCCTGCGGGTCTTGATTAAAAGTAACTTTGGTGGAGAAGATCCATCGCAATCGGTCGCGGCCGCTGGAGGCCGATCGGGGGGTGTGTGCACGCGTGTGTGCAAGCGTGTGTGCACGCGTGCGCGCACATGTGCTGCGCGCGGGCCTAGTGTGTGCGCGCACGTGTTACGCTCGTCTGCCGTGCCGGAGGGGGACACGCACCCTTGCGTGGGACAGCCCAGCCCCGTCACCGCCAAGCCCTGGAGATGCTGAGATTAATTAATAAGGATGTAAAAATGAGGAGGAAAATGGAAAATGAGCAGTGCTGGGCTGAGGGCTCTTCCCCGGAGCCTTCTTGCGTTCCCCCTCCTCCAGAGATGCTCCCAAATTCCCAAGTTGGGACATTTTGCTTTGAAAAAGAAAAGAAGCTCCGAAACTTTGTTTTGAGGAGATAATAATGATGGTGGTTATAATAGTAATGATAAGAATAACGAATGAGTATTAATAAGTAAATAATAAGCAGATCATAATAGTAACAATAATAGTAATAGCAAGAATAGCAATAATAACAACAAGAATAACATCATCAATAATAACAACAATAATAACAACAATAACATCATCATCAACAATAATAATAACAATAATAATAATAATAACAACAATAGTAAAAAAATAAACGGGGGGAAGGTAAAAAAGGACTTTTAGGCTCCCTCCCCCCCGCGCTATACCCGAGCGGGCGGAGCGGGGACTCGAACCGGGGACCGAGCGGGGATGACGTGGGAGCCCCGGGGCGGGGGGGGGGGCGAAGGGGGGGTCCGGAGTGTGGAAAAGGCTGGGAGATATTTAAGGCACTCCAGGCAATTGCTCATTCGGCGGTGAGTTATTACAGAGCCGAGCCAAAGGTTATTAGGAAGGATAAGGGCAGCCATAAAACCAGCACAACTAGCGTGCTTTTCCTATAGAGATTATCATTATTGGCTTATTAATACACGATAATTTTGAATTATACACTGCAATAAATAGAAAAGGCTTGACTCGGGGCTTTAAATATTTTATGAATCTCAAAGCGAACATTTTGAGTAGCACCATGTGGCTCCGACCCATCACACGGACTCGTCGCCTTCCTTCCCCCGGCCAAGTTTTCTTCCTTTTTTTTTTTCTTTTTTCTTTCCTTTTTTTTTTTTTTAAATCCCCCCTCTCTCTCCCCCCTAAATAATAAAAGAAAAGTGGTTCGAAAGAGCAATCAGCTTAAATTGGCAACATGTGAATGAGGAGGAGGCGTGTTCTGCACATCCCCAAAAATAACCCATTTGGGGTTTCAGTGGACATTAAAATAACTCTGCGAGCCGGGAAGGAGCGAAAGCCTGGATCGGCTCCTGCCTCGCCGGGGCCTTTTTTTAAATATATCTTAGGCACGAAGAGAGGGAGGCGAGCAGAGGGTTTCTTGAGCTTTGCTGCAAACCCCGGGTTCCAAAACGAGTAAAAATGGTGAGTTCCCACCTCTCCTTGGAGGATTTTGGTGAGTTTTTGGTTGGGTTTTTTTAATTTTTTCCTCGATGCCATACAAGCAGCTTTCTGATTTTTATATATATATATATAAAAAACTGTGTATGTATATATAGTATATATATAATATATAAAATTTATAAAATATATAACATACAAAAATATATAATACATAAATATATATTATATAATATAAAAATAGATATATATAATATATATACTATAATACATCCGCAGTCAGTCCCGCTACTGAAAACTACTTTCCAAAAAGCCCCGGCAAACACAACTCCGCCCAGAAATCTAACTTCGTTTCCTAAAAAAAAAAGAAAAAAAAGCCAGTAACAGGTATAATAAAAGCAACTCGAAACTTCACCGAGGTTTAAGTTCCTCTTCACATCCCTCCCTCCTCCACTTTGGGGTTGGTTTGGGGTTTCCCCCCCCCCCAAAAAAAAAATGCATTTCTGGGGCCTCCCGGAGTCCCCAAACCCCGCAACCCCCCCGCACACAGACGCCGTTTTCACCTACCAGCCCGCAGCGTTCAAGAAATACAATTTTAGCTTAGCAAATCTTTCCCGAATCTTTCCAATTTACACCCAAACTCCGGCATCTTCGTCCCGTTCCGGCGGCTGCAAACGCGGCGGCGGCTCCGGAGGAAAAACACGGAGAAGCGAAGATTTTCCCCAATTTGCTCTTTTTTTGCTGCATTTCGGGTTTGGGTTTTTTGGGCTTTTTTGTTTGTGGGTTTTTTTTTTTTTCCTTTCTTCTTCTTTTATTTTTTTTTAAGCTGTAATCTCTTCCGGGGGCAGCGGGAATGCCTGGAGGAGGAACCCGCCGCCGCTCCCGCCTTGCTCTGTAAAAACACATCAAAAAAGAGAAATTATTAAAAATAAAATCCCAGCATTAAACCCCCGCCACCCGCAGCTCCTCGTATTGCCCCCCTCGACCCCCGAATCCCCCCCGCAGGACCCCCCTTCCACCCCGGGGAGGCTGCGCGGGGCTGCGCGGGGCTGCGCGGGGCTGCGCGCTCCGCCCGGGGGAGGGGGGGGGGGGGCCCGAGGGATGGAAACTCCCCGGGGCTGAGCCCCCCCCCCCCCATCCCTGCAAATCCAAGCTGGAAATTTGCTGCCCCGCGCTCTGCACCCGGGCTGCAAAAATGTGATTTTTCAGGCTGAAAAAGAGGGGAAAAAAAAAAAAATTAAAAAAAATTTCAAGTTTTGCGCCCGCTGCCGCCCTCCGCTTTTTTTTTAAGGCTCCTTCAGGTAGTAAGCGGTGCATGGACTGGCTTTTTTTTTTTTTTTCTCCCTTGTTTACAGCTACAGAAGGCAAAAGAGTCATAAATCTTGGGGCAGCCCACAGAGACAAGTACATTTGTATGCATCGTTAGAACCAGCTAATACCTCAGCCCATTAGCGAAGCAGGGAGAGCTGGAGTTTCCGGTGTACATTAACTTACAGTTAAATTCTGGAGGAAAGGGCATTGTGAATTAACATAAACTATATCCATCATATTGTTTGTCATCTTAGATTAGCCAGGAGAGAGGGGACGCGGGTGGGTGAAAGTTTCCCCCGAGCATCCTGGGCTGGGGCGGAGCGGTATTTTATTTTTCCTCTATTTTTTTTTTTTTTTCTCCTACAAGCCTCAGGGATGCCCAGGTCAATGAGTTTTTATTAAGGGGGGGGGTTAAAAAAAAATAAAAATAAAAATCCCACCCCGTGTCGCTAATAAGCGGGGTGAGAAGCGGGAGCCTGGGCTGCTGCCGGCCGGCCGAGGGGCAGGTACGGGCAGGGTGCAGGCAGCCCTGCCCATATGTATGCAGCGCACACTCCCTGCTATTTTAATAGGCTTTTTATATATATATATATATTTTTTTTTTTCTTGCTCCCATTTTCTTTCTCCCATTAGCGGATCAATGGCCCCTCCGCCAAAGAGCCTTCTCCTCCAGATCCATTACGCCAGCTATTTCCTTTCACTAATCAATGCTTTTTTCTCCTCCATCTCCCCTTCCACCCTTTTCCTTCCTCCCCCCCTCCGCAGCCTCCTCCTCCTCACGCTCCCTCCCTTCGGTGACCCCCCCTCCTTCCTACCCCAGCACCCCAAAAAGCCCCAACCCATCGGCGGGGGCGAAGAGCCTTCATTTCACCCTCGGAAGGCACCAGCATCCCCCTCCCTCCTCATCCTCACGCCCCCACCCTCAGGCAGCACACAGATAATGTGATTTTTTTTTTTTTTTTTTTTTTTTTTGCCATTTTTCCCCCCCCTCCTTCTTTCCTCCTTCGCCCGTGAAAGCGTTAAAGGTAGGAGCCCGGCACCCGCATCCAACAGCAGGCTTTTGTAGGGCTGATTTATGACTTCAATCTTGGTTCACCCAGAGTTCACGGGGATTTGCTGTTCCTGAGGGCTAAAAGATGGTCTCACTTGACAAGTGTGACTATTGGAAATGCCTCTCCCGCTCCCTCGCTCCCTCAACCGCCGCCTTTCCAGAGAGTAAAAGGTTTTCTAATTGAGAATGAGACTCGGGGGCTGCCCCCCCCCCCCCCTTGCTTTCGAGCCTCAGGTATCAGGAGGTGGAAAGGGAGACCTGGAGGGGCTCGGCACCCCGAAAATCCACCGCCGTCCCCCTCGGTGCTGGTGGGTGTCGGGGGGAGACGGTCAGCGGCGGCTACAGGGATGCGACGGGCCCCCCCCAGCCCTAATTCCCAAGGCAAATACAAATACCCCCCGCCTCCGCCGCCCCCCAAATTCCTTTCCAGCCCCCGCCGCCACCGTGGGTTTTAAACAAGTAAAATAGTTTATGGAAGGCATCGAGGTCTTAAACTCCCGCAGAAGCATCAACCATAAATTACCCGACGTGACTCGCTTCCCAATGTTCCCCGGCCCCGCGTCTCCCCCCGCCGGGTCCCACCGCCCCCCCAGCACCTCCCCGCTGCCCCCCAGCTCTTCCTCCCCCCCCAGCCCTGCCTCATCCTCCTCCCGCACCCCAAAGCTTGAGGGTTTCTTTTTTTCCCCTCTGTGCAGCGAGCATCCGCCCGCCTTTGGCTGTAAAATAACCCTTGTGGGAATGTTAATAAGATGCAAATTTGAGCGGCGGCTAATCGCTTTCTGGGCCAGCGCACGCGTGTGTGTGCGTGTCTATGCGTGTGTGTGTACGCACACACCTAATTTATGCTCCGAGGTAACGAAGCGGCTGTACTCCAGGCGTGCAGGTTACCGGGATGCTCCCGGCGCAGGATGCGGCCCCGTTGCTGCCTGGGTACCCGGTGCAACAGCTGGATTTATGCATGCGCCGTCACAACCTCCATATGTATGTGCCTCTATACGTTATCTATGCGGATGTATATAGCCCTGGGCTTGCAAGCAGCAAAAGGTACCCGGGGGTGTTGTGTGGGTGCTCAAAGACACCCCCGAAAGCGCGGTGCGGCCACGCGCGCCCCGTTTTGTGCTGACGGCCTCTCCCTGATATACCGTCCTTACGTGTACATTATATACGTGCCGACTGCGGAGATGTGCGTCAGGTCATTGCATGGACGGAGCTACGGGGGGGGTTTATAGGGTGATGTCTAGGGACGGAGCTATAGAGTGTCTGCAGGTCTGTATGTCCGCGTTTCCGTATGTCTGCAATTCTATACGTCCCCGTTTCTATACATGGATATATTTTCCTTACGCATGGAGGCATGGCTGCGCAGTGCAGGGCGGTGGGGTCCCCCAGATGTGCCAGCCGGGGCTCAGAGGGATGTCACCACATCAAAGGGGCCAGCATGGGGGTCTCCAGGTGACCCCCAAAGGGGAAGGACCCCCCCTGAGAGCGGCCGGGAGAGGAAAACCTTGGAGTAGAGCAGGGGGTGCCCTGCAGAGCCCCCCCCCGCCCCCACAGACCCCTCTGCTCCTTCTCCCTCCCACACTGAGGACCCTGTGGGTCCCGTGGGTGGCAGGGCCTGGCCTCAAGGTCACCCTTCCCCTTCCAGCCTCTCCCACGGGACAAATTTGAGGGCTTTTCATCCCAAAACCTGATGGGCAGGAGCACATCCCAACGGGTACCCCCGGGTAACCTCCACCCCAACCCCTTCCTCTGCTCAGCATCTCCCACAGCTCTCCTCGCTCGGCGCTTCGGGAGCCCTCAGGATTTGTCACCGAGGTCCCGGTGAAGCTGCCGTTCCCAGGGACGCCGGTACTCCGAGCCGAAAGCATCCGCAGCCGAGCGGCATTGCGATGCTGCTGATGCTGGATCCTCAGCAAGCCCCACCAGCCCCCCCCCCGCCACCTTTCCCAAAACCTGGAATTACTGGAAATCCACCCAGGTCCCATTCTAGTGCCTTATGTGGCTTTTTTAAGCTCAATTAATTTCCTTAAAATGATGATTCTTGTGGAAATGAGCTTTAAGCCAGCTCCCCAATACTCTGCGGAACTCCCGCGTCTCGATCCGGTCCGTGGCAGGCGTTATATTTTGCTGTCGCTTTGGTTCCCTACGTGTTCACGAGGGCACGGTGGGACAGCGAGAGGGATGCAGGGACGTGACAAGACAGACGGAAGGAAGGAAAGACGGAAGGAAGGAAGGAAAGAAAGAAGGAAGGAAGGAAAGAAAGAAGGAAGGAAGGAAAGAAAGAAGGAAGGAAGGAAAGAAGGAAGGAAGGAAGGAAAGACGGGAGAAGAGCAGAGCAGCCCCGCTCAGGGCTTGGGACCCCCCCAACATCCCCCCAGCCCCGCTCGCTCCCTGGGATTTAACCACATATCCTGCGCCTGGGGGGAGTTTGCAAGGATCTGCCTGGCTTCTGCATCTGGGAAGCGCGTGGGAACTGGGCTGGGAAAATTTCTCCCGACCTATTATGTCATTAAAAAAACCCTACAGCTAAGCGTAACCACCAGCATCCCGCGTTTGTCCCTCTGCTCCGGCCCCTCTGGCTCCCCGGGTATTAAATTAGGGGGAGACGTGGCACGGAGGGCGGCCGCAGCAGCAATGCTGCTCCCCATCTTGCTCCATCCCTTTCGGGTGGGTTTGGGGTCCCCTCCGGTCCAGCCCCGGGGACGGAGCATCGCGGGAAGGGGAAGCTGGAAACAAGCATCGGTGCGCTGCGTCCACCTGGAGAGAAACCCGCTGGTTTTAGCTGCTTTGCAAAAAAAACCTCCTTCAGGTCCTGGGGTTTTGCTCGGATTGGGGGGTCCCCCCGTGCCGGCCCCCCAAAACCGCCTTGCACCAGCTCTACCAGCGCCTCCCCTCTTCCTCCCCTGGGTTATTGTTTTCTAAGCAAATAGAGATGTAAATATACGGCAGCTCCCAGGCGGCTTTGACCCGGCAGCGCGCTGCAATTCTCACTGCCATTTACACGTCCTCGTCGCACTTATTTATTTTTATTAAAATAGTTAAGAAAAACAACACCAGCCAGAAAAAAAAAAACCAACAAAAAACCCAACCAACAAGGCAAGGAGGAGAGGAACCCTCAGCTCTGCAGGCGAGGGGGAATAAAGTGTATTTTCTTTTTTTCCAGGAGGCTTTCTGGGCAAACACTGCTCTCTTGTTCTTCGAATCACTTTGCCATCTTGTGGCTCTGGGGAAGGAGGGGCCTCACCCTCCGCTCACCCCCATTAATCACCCCGACAGCCCTCACTTGCCGAGGCCTCTCACCCTTTTCATCTCCGGGTTTGTATGCAGCCGCCCAGCGCTGCCCCGCTCCGGCCTCGCACAATGATGCCGCCGTCGCCGTCGCCGGGGCATCCCCTCCCCGGCGCGCCCGCATCCCGCTCCCCAGCATCTCAGAGGGGCTGGAGGATGGAGACCCTTCCCTGGGCAGGGGACGTGATAACCCAACTCCCATATATATTTTATTACCCCCTCCAAAATGAGCAAATCTCCCTATTGCAACGGGCTGATTAATATTTCATCGGGGGGAGAGCTGCTCCTTTGGGTCCCCGGCTCTCCTGAGCAAAGACATCCCAGCCTGGACCGTGAGGTTCGTTTAGAGGAACCCTCTGCAAATAAAACCAACCGCTGCAAGGGGGGAAAACGAGGAGAAAAAGCGTAAATCCCCTCCCGTTGCATTTTTCTCTCCTTTAGGAGATGAGCATCCATCTCCCGCCTGTATCCTGCCGTGTGGGATACGGGGTGCGCGTGCCCTGGCGCTGGGCAGGGGTGTGTTTTCCCACGTGCACGTGTTTTCACCCTCGTGAGTGTGTCCAGGCAGCGTGCAACATGGATTTTTGCCTGGGGCAGGAGGATTTGCACCATCTTGTGCTTTTACCCCGGCCGGTGGGATAAGAGCTGCCCGGGGGTGAGCACCCCAACTTGACGGCACGAAATCCCGGCACCCCAGCAGAGCTGGCCGCTCCAGCGCTGCCGGAAAATGGCTGCTGTAAGCGAATTACAGCTCCATCCCGGGAATTAAATCACAACTCGGCGCTAACTCGATTGCACCTCGTATGGCGGAAAGGTCAAACGGGACTCACGCTAGCTCCTCGCCGCTGTCTGACGGTAACGAACGCTCCCAGGCAGCTTCTCCCCGCGCTAACGAGCCCGGCGGCGGGGTTTGCAGGGCACCGCGTTGCCCGCAGCCCTGCCACGGCCCCGAATTTGCACCCACCAGCCCCTTCCCGGGCACCCTCGTGCCCAGGCGTGCAAACCCTGCGGCGGTGGGGAGGATGGGGCAGAGCTCCCGGTGCTTGCAGGCATACACACGTGTGCACGTGCAAGACGATGGCCGCGTGCAAGGCAAAGGCCACGTGCAAGATGAAGGGCACACGCGAGACAAAGCTCGCACGCGAGACGTGGCCGCGTGCAAGGCAAAGGCCACGTGGCTTTGCACGGGTATAGCGTGGCCGGGGGCGATGCAGGTGGCTCAGTGCCAAAGCATCGCCCCGGCTCGCCTCCCTTCGCACGCCCACCCACGCACCAGCCACCCCCAAAGGCATCATTTGGGGGTGCGGGGTCAAAGCGGGGCTGGGACCCCTTGTGAGTTGGGCAGGGTTAACCTCGACTCCCCCTAAATTCCTCCTCATTCAGGCAGAGCCCACCCTCCCGCAGATGGGTGCGGGCGGCTGAAGCTGCTGGAGGGTTTCCAGAGCATCCCCGCACCCCAGCCCACAGCAGACCCATGGGGTGTTGTCGAAAATCCAAGAAAATTGCACAAATCCGTCTCCAGCTGTACGTGGACCCATATAGGCAGGGATATATGTCACCCCAGCGCAGGTCAGCACGCAGAGAAAGGGAGGCAGCCGGCCGGGAGCGCGCGACGTTTGCCTTCCTTATTAATTTAATTGGAAACGCCGCCGGGAGAGGCACGGGGCTCGGCTTCCCCCAGCAGTGGGGCTGTGAATTTGGGAAACCCTCGGCTGCAAACCCCCCCATTCCCACTCTATCTTCACGCAACGGACGTTCACCCGCATTTTTTGCAACGTGTCGGGTGCCCTCTCCCACGCCACCGAGCAAACAATGGATGATAAACAAATAAACATCCGATTTTAAATTTTTAAAATATTTTTTATCGGAAACCCCGGTGGTGCATTAGCATGAGAGGCGTCGGGAGCGGGCGCTCGGTGCCGCTGCGTGACCTTTCCTTGCACCCGGTGCCGGGGAGGAGCCCGGCGCGGCGGCTGCGCTGGCGAGCGCGGGGGCTCGCGATGCAGATTCTAATTTGGCGATTACTGTCACAAAGTCATTTGTCACCCGCCCCGGGGAGACTGAGCGGACGTCAGCCCTCCGATGCTCCTTATTGCTGGCTTAATCTTTACAGATTGAATTAAGATTGGGGGACTTTATCAGCGGATGGAGCCGGGTGAAGGGTTACGCGCGGGTTTCATTTGTTCAGCGACGGAGGGACGGAGGCTCCCACCCCGTCGAACCCAAAAGAAAGACCAAAAAAACCAACCGCCCTCAAAACCCACTTATTACCCTGTAATCAAATCGCCTTTGAGACGCTCTTCGGAGTAAAGCAAGATGGATGGAGCATCCTTCCCCCAGCCTGCGGAGCAGAGGCGATCACCCTCCATCCCGATATTAATTTTCCTATTAAATTAAATAACGTGAAGGCTTGTGTTGCTTTCATGAAGTGTTGTGGGCAAACGAGCTCCCTGCAGCCTCCCGTCCTCTGAGCAGCACTAATTAGCAACAGGCAGGAGCGATGCCCTCCCGCCTCCCCTTTTTTTCTTGCTTATTAATCGCTGCGAGTAATAAATAGACTTCAGGGTGCTCGAGGTGGGGATGCGGGTGCTGGCAGAGCTGGGGGCACCCGCTGTCACCCCCCTGCCTTGGTCCCCGAGCTCTCATCTGGGACAGACCCTCTGACGAAGCAAGGAGGAAGAGGAGGGTGGGGGTCATCCCCTCCTGCTGCTGTTGGGGGGAAATAATCAGCATCCCAAGGAGGTGACTGTGGCCTGCTAACGAGGTCGGGACTTGTAATTACACGTGGTCGGGGATGGGGTATAAACTGCTGATAAATCCTGACTTAAGCTACGGCCGGAGGGGAATGGTTTGGGAAGCTGATGTGGGAAATCCTGTGCGTACCGGGGAAGTTTAGTCCTGGCCTTGGTGGAGAAGCTTAATTCCCTTCATGTGGCTTTTATGTTTGGGATATAAATCCCTCGTCATCGCTAGTCCAGGCTCCCTCTGGAGTCAGTGGAGAGAATCGGCACAAATCAGCTATTTACAGGAAAACACCCCAAAGTGACCCCATCCCTTCCCACTCGAGGAACTGGCCTAACTTTTCGATAAGCCAAGATGGAAGGGGAAAGGCGAGGCTTAACCACGAGGGCAGGCTGATCACCGAGGCCGTGGCCATCCCCATCACCCATCATCGCACTTGAATCACCGCCGGGAGCGGGTGGCCGGGTACCACGGCCCAGCCGCCGGGGAATCGCTCATTAATGGTGACGGCTTTCCCGGTCATGCTCATCTGTCCGGCCTTTACTAGGAAGAGATTGATTTAAAATCTGGAGCTTAAAGTCGAAAAGTCCTTCTTAAAAAACGTGTTGCTGCTCGTTAGGGTAATTGGTTTTGCTCGCTTCGTTTGCAAGACCCCGGCTCATCCCTGCAGCTCCTTCGAGTACTCGGCCCCGCTCGAGGATTATTGAGTTTCACGCTGAACTTCACGTTAAACGCGCTCGGGTTTAGGAGAGCTCAACTATTTTCCACCCTTTTTCTCGCCCCGGAAAACCGGGAGTTTCAGTTACATCGCTGCGGGAAGCGTCTCGCCCCCGCTGATTTACCCCTCGCGCCTCGTTTTTGCTCATCTTTTTAAAGCCCGCTGGCTTTGCATGTCAACGCCAGGGCTTTGCCTGAATATTTGGGATGCTCCTGCAGTATTCCTAGCTTTTCTCTTCAAAGGGCCAAATTTGTCTTGAAAATCCCTCGCAAAAATTGGAAAGAGGTGGTTTCACCCCAATTTGCTATGAAAACAGCCCTGAGCCGGGGGATTTCAGCTCACTCCAAGCTTTTAGGAGAGAACTTGCTTCAAGCTCAGCTCTTTGGGCTTAAAAGCCTGGACTTTGGCACCCAGCCCTTGGCTTTAATGGTGTTCAGCGGCTTGAGTTGACCTTTATTTTGCAAGGCAATGCTTCATGGCGCTGGCTGAGCTTCTCGGAGCCGCCTGTCCGGGCTTGTTGGCTTCCCGGTAAGATTCATGGGACCCATAAAAACATCAGTTTTCTTTTCTAAACAAAGCTGTTGCCAGCCGTTTGCAGGGGAGAGGCTGGAGGAAGGGAGGGAGGGATGGAGGGAGGATGCTGTGCATTTTTTTTTTTTTCCAAGCCGGCGAGTTGTTTATTTTGTTGCTGTAAATACGGCAGCGGTGCTGGCAGAGCCTCCGGGTCGAGGGCAGGGGCTCAGCCGTCTCCTGGCCGTCTCTCAGCAGCTCATCACCCACGTGGGGAGAGACGGAGGTGGCATTATAAAATGGGCTGCGAAGGGATGCTCTGCCCCTGCCCCTCCTGTCCATCCACGAGGGATGCGTCTCCTTTGGACACGCTCCGGGTTGCAATCCAGAGCAGTGTTGGCCTTCTGGAGGTCGCTCCTCATTCAAGTTCATCTTCCAAAGAGATGGATCCTGCTTTCCTCATCCTGGAAGTCAACCAGGGACTTGAGACCTCTCCCAGGGCATATTTCCATACGGGAAAGAGTGGGCAATCAGCCTAAGGGTCGGATGATCCCCCAGCTCTTGGTTACCCATTCCCCTGCAAGGCGTTGTCCATCTTCTTCCCAACCCCAGCCGGGAAAGAGGGGTAACTGCGGGAAGCGATTTGCTGCATCCCGTAAGCCGCGGTTCACGGTGGGGAATTGCCCATGCCGAGGGGGATGCTCTTCAGGAGGAGCTGAGCTGAGAAGCCCATCTTCGCTAACGAACCTGAGGGCATCTACGGTAAAGAGAGATGGATCCTGACCGAAATGCCAGGGGACGGGCAGTAAATTACCTTCCATCGACAGAGGAGCACTTTCATTTGGACCAAAGTGCACTTTGCATGCATTTTGCATGGTCTTTAAATGCACTTTAAATTAATGCACTTTAAACTCAAACCCTTAGTTAATTCAGATTCGCCTGCCTGAGCGTTCCCCTGCAGACCCGTCCCCGCTGCAGGACCCAGTCCAGCGCCCTTCGTAGCTGGGAGAAGGGTCTTCAGGTTGGCTTCACCTCGTGTCCCACAGCTAAAAAAGTAGCGTCTGGTCTGATCTCCTTCTTGTATCCCTGGAGAGAGATGTGCGCTCGCACATTCACCTTCCGAAGGGACGAGTAGGACAGGAGAGACAACCCACATCTAGTGGTCCACATTTCTCCATTGACCCTGGAAGGAGCTGAGATAACCCATCCAGGCCAACATTTTCTATCTAAATAAGCAAACCCCACAACTAGTGCTGGAAGAAACTATTCAGCCCTTCCCAGGCTTTCCTTCACTTCAAGGAACGAAGCGGAGCTGGCCCAACCTGCGTGAGGGTGTGCAGAAGACACGGACTTGGGGACGGAGAGGTTTGCAGGGACAGGGATTTGCTGAGCTAATTTCTATCCCAGTTTTTCTCCCGATCCGCTCACTGTGTAGCCCCGTGCCAAGGCCATGGGATGCAAACGCAACCTAGCAGGATCCACCATCCAAAAAGCTGCTCTAGACCAGCCCCATCTGCGGGGCAGCGAGGTGCTCTGCTCTCTGTCGTCTCCACGTTGCCTCCCAAAGGGAAATAATTTATTTAGCTCCTGTCCTACTAACTTTCCCCTGTATTGATCCATTGCCAATTGGCTGTTCTGCAAGAGAAATGAAGCCGACAGCCACAGTGTAAGCTGTTAACACGTCAGCAGACTCTAGAAAGGACAAAGTCAAGGGGATACGGTCTTCCTCTGCGACAGAGGGATTTTGCCAAGCTGTTTTTGGAATGGGGTGAAGATATTTGGGGTCCGGTGCCTCCATGGCCTCACGCGGGCGGTGGGATGGGGGTGGACAACCCTAACAGCGTGGGAATTTTTGCAGGTTCCTCTCAGTACGTCCTTGCACAAGCGGCCGTGGCATTGCAAAGGTTGGGTCCTTGCTGTGCCTGCTTTCATTTTGGATTGGGGTGTGTGATTTTGTTGTATTAATTAGCTGTGTGGACATGTTTCATCTGCATAAAGTTAGTAATTTAATAGATGTGCCTAAATGAGGAGCTTCATGCTCAAACTCCTCTATAAAGTCCATGCAGAGAGACCAGCACTCGCAAGTCTTAAGGAAGGGCTAAATTCAGGTGCTCATTGCAAACCCACCAGGAATCTCCCAAAATACGCCCAAAATAAGTGTCTTGCCTCCTTCCATTGACTGGACAGGAACCGAACACCCAGCTAAACCCAACGCCAGTTAGTTGGTGAAGCGGGACGGATCCTGTCCTTCAAGAAGGTGGTTGAACCCCAGCCTCAGCATCCCCTGGAAGGAGGAGACAGCTCATGATCTTGGAGCGGGTCCACAAGGGAGGTGGGTACGGGGGGGCTGGTACGCCGTAAATCCTCGCTGCATGGTGTGTTGGCAGAGCCGGCGAGCCCAGCAGCACCGAGACATATCTATAAGGGGACATCCATCAACATTAATCCAAATCAACTTCTAAAGTGGATTATCTAGAGCACATGAAGCCCCTTTCCGGACACTTATTCAGAATTACAGTTGGTTTAATTCAGTTTAGCTTAATTCGCAAAGCTAAACCGAATTAAGGCAGGCTGCATTTTGAACGAGAAGGTCCACGCGCGGGTTTAATACAATTTAGCCGGCCCGCTTTAAATTCACACCCTTAGTTGATCTATACGCCCCCGGGGAAGCAGCTTGGCAGGTAACCTCAAGGTAAAAATTACAGCGTCTTGTCTGCGTTAGGGCTTTGCTCTGCTTGTTCTGGGCGAATCATCCTTTCCCTGTCAGAGCCATATGCTGGGCTGCCAGCCTGCCACCCGCCTGAGTTGTGGCCGCTCCGAGAGGTCTTTCACGACACATCCAGCAGCGTGATGCGAGACCAAATGATATGCAAGGACAGAGCTGTGAGTGATGCGGCTCCGCTCCAGGTGGAGCAACACGGAAAATCACTCTTGGAGCATCCGCCTGTCTCTGACGGCAACCGGGACCATCACGCACCCCGTGGACGGAGGGGAGAAGGTCCTGATGGTGGTAAATGGGATCCTGAGGGACTTTTACCCTGTCAGAGAGAGGCATATAACGGGATGCAAATCCCTTGGGGTGGAATTTTCCAGCCCTGAGAATGGGGAGATGTTTGGAGAGGTTGGGGTCGCACGTGGGGTTGATGGGACGCCTGGCCATGGTCACCATCACTTGGCAGGGGTGAGAAGAGGATGCAACAGCCCTGGAGGATGGGTCTCCAGGTATCTACACCCCCTCTGCAGGCACCAACCATCTCCCAGGTGCTTTCCAGAGGTCAGACCCTGATGTCATCAGGCTTCCTCACCAGCCACATCATTTCACTACCTCCATCTACAGCCTGATCCCCCAGACATCTCAGCAGGGTCACCAAACTTTGGATCAGGCTGGAGGGAGAAGACTTTCCCAGTCTGGGTGTCTCCTGCAGCCCCTGAGATGTGGCTGTCGGGGCGGGATTCGGAGCACTCCAGGCACAGGAGATCACGAGCAGGATGGGACCCTCCAATCCTCCGAGGAAACGATATCTACGGCGGAGATCACGCTGGAATTTGGCTGCAAATGACCCTGTCAAGCTGGGCACCGGGAGGGGAAATGCCTCCACCAAGGCTTTGAGGAGGTTTCTTGTCTTCTGCTTATTAATCACGGAAAAGAAAGCAGGTCCCTTCCCCTCCCATAAATCTTGCGGTGGCGTCAGCCCTGTTTGTCCAAGCCTTTGCTCACGCTGCTTCCCAGCTCCGCTCCCACGACGGACAAACCAGGGAGGAAAACTGCCTGGCAGCACCAAGCTCCCGCGGGTGTTAAGCACATGCTTAAAGTTAAGCAAACATTTCCGTGCTCTGCTGAGCCCAGACACTAAAATCCCAAGGTTTGCTTTAAATTCCTGAGATGAATTTCCTGGTGCCTCCAGAGGTTCTTTGATTTTGAGGATTTGGAGGTGGGTTTTCTGCGGATGAGAGGAGGGGAAATTTTATCTTTTCAGGGAAAATTGAGGCTCCTGCTCTGCATCTAGGCAGGACCTGGTGTCTTTATCACAAGGCTCCTGATAACTTGTCAAGAAGCCCCAAAATAGAGAACTTGGGAGGAGTTATGAACATTTTAGTATTAACCTCAGCGTCTCCGCTAACTTTGACGGACCGTCTTCAGATGCGGTTGATGGAAACCCAGCGATCTCCAGTCTAACCTCTCTCCTTTTGCTTGTCAGAAGCAAAGCCCTCGCTGGATGCAGAGGTCTGCTAGACATCTCTGATCAACTCTTTCTTATGGTGCAATTGGCTTTGATCTCCATCCACCCACCACAACTCCGTCTCATCCACCCAGGACCAAAAGCAGAGGAAGGTCTGGGGTTTGGAAGAGACATGGAGCTGGCACAGCTCCCTGCGCCATCCCCCTTCCCCTCTAAATAAGGCCAAAATATTCCTGGTGTCTTCACATCTCCTAAATGTCTTGTTTCCATTAGTTGATGGGCAGCTACCGAAGTATCTCAGCAGAGGGATTTTAACATGAACCGCTCTCCAGGTAACCATTACTAGATCTTAAAAACATTTTATTACAAAGGCAAATGTATGTTTTAGCAATGCTCAGATGGCTACTTAATGTCATGTTTATCCCAGGCCAGACGCTTCTCAAAATAAATGAGACTTTAAGATCCAGGATCCCCCTTTGTTTAATGGACTTTAAGTTGTTTAAATCATCAGCTTCACTTAAACGTCTCACTTAAATAGGATGATCCATTTTTCTCCATTAAAACTTCATTCATCACAAGTGGGGATGAATCTTTCCATGAAGCCCCGATGGAGAAGAAAAACATCCACGCTAGGTCATGGCCATGGTTTGGCTGTTTCCATGCAGGGGTGGACCATTTCTTGGCAGAACGGGCCTAAAATCAGCCAAGAGGCAATGGTGCAACCTCCATCCTCCCACGCACTGTGGCTGGCATGGATGCTCTTGGCTCTGGTGGTCTGATGCATACCCTGGACCCTTTTCTTTCTCCCATTCCCCTTCTTTCAGCTGGAGACTCCCAAATTATTCCCCTGCCAAGACAATCAGCCCCCATGGTCGCCCCGTGGTGAGACGGAGGAGAACGTCTGATGGGGACAACCTGGGGCCAAAGGCCACCATTGAGCATCCACTTCAGCATGGAACATGGAGAAGGACCACACCTCACCTTGGAGAAGAGCTGGGCAGCAAGGAGCAAAGCCAGGCAATGGGGTCAGCGTGGCAGAACCTGAAATGGTGTCGGCTCCTGCTGCTGGGTTTTACATTGAGCTTTAGGGTACTGCGGTAGGACCAGAAAAAAGGTCTCCACCAACACGTGCAACCAGCCCTTGTGATGGACTCTTCATCCACAGCAACTATTAAAGCCCAGTGCTTTCCTCTTAACTATAAGAAAGGAGAATCCTCGCAGCATAAATACAGACCAAGCTTACACTCACAGTCACCCCTTTTATTCCCTGTGCACCCACAAATTTACAGCTGCCCCCCCTGTAACCCACAAAGCCCCCCCCGAACCTACACACCGACAGCCGTTGCCTCTGTGACTTTGTATTCTCCTTGCAATATTCATGCGCGTAGGGTAGAAATGTAAATACATCCAGGCTGTCCCGCTTTGATTCATGCTTTGGTATCAAATCACATGTGCTTCCCCGTACGCAATAAATCTCTTTACGGTAACTCCACCTGAATTGTTCTTTGTGTGTTTCTCGGATCAGGATGAAGAACGACGGCGCGGGGGGAGCTGCAGACCCCCCTGCCACCCACCGGCGAAATATTTCCCAGCACGTGCACAGGCTGACGTCTTCGGTGGGGTGGATGGGATCGCCCTTGGGCTGGTCCAGCATCTCCGGTGCAGAACTCAGAGAAAGAAAAAAAGTGCTTTTTGGTGATTTGATGTGTTATAAACCATGGACTTTGTTGTCCTACCCTGGGAACAAGAACCTGAGGGCCCGGGGTCTAGGCTGGGAGCAGGAAGGTGGTCAGCGTGGTGTTGGAGCTGGGCTGAAGTGGGGTCAGATGTCCCTTTCCCTTTGCTGTTAGCCCAACCATCACCTTGAGTCCTTTTGCCTGCCCGGAAGATGAGCTCCATCGGCTCATGGACCCCAAAGTCAGCAGAGGGAGCTTGGCACATCCAGAGCCCGACTCCTTCCACTGGAGAGCTGTGTCCGAGCCCGATGCATCGCCCTTGGGAGCTGAACTCAGCCTGGAGCCGTCTCACCCCACTGTGACCATGTAGGAGGCAGCACTTGGCCTCAACCGGTCCCCAAGGCTCGCTTGGAGGCCAAGGGAGAGAGACGGGAGGATCCCCTGGGCGGGTGGGTGCATCCTCGGGTGGGCATAACCGGGTTGTTTTCTCTCCGGCAGCAGCAACGTCTCCCTGGCAGTGTCCAAGTACCCCCAGCCAAAGAGAGTTGACCAAATTCCACCTGAAACCACCCAGAAAGGGCCAGTCATGGATCAGGGTGGCTCCATCCCAGCAAGGGCTTGAGCTGACCCACTTCATGTCCCCCCGAAATGGGTCAGGAGCAGCAACGTGGGGCTGGTGACCACTCTTTGGCTGAGGACTTGATTTCGGAGGAGGTTTGGAGACCCCCACACTCATCTCGGAGCTCCCCCAAGGCTCGTCCCCTCCCTGACACGGGACGCTTTGCATACCAGAACTCTCCCTCTCATTAAGATAACACAGAGCAAAGCCTCAGTGGAAAACTGGGCTGAGCTCACAGATCAGGACAGATTCCAGGAAAAAGGGGTGTGAATTTTCTTTCCTTGAATCCTGGGGAAAAAAAAAAAGAGAGAAACCCTCACGTACTTCCAGGGAGAGCAAGAAAGATTGGAGACAATTACAGAGCCCGGCACAAAGCCCTCAACATCTTTCATTATATCGGCAAAATTAAAACGCGGGGAGTTGAGCATCGAAAATTCGCCGGCTAATAACAGAAGTAAAAAGTTGTTAATCAGGCACGTGACCCTATAAAATAAAGGGAATAATTGAAAAGATATCTAATTTATCTATTGAATGCCTCCAACGCTCTCTTTATCACTTAGATGGACAGAATATAATTGGTACGGTGAAAGCCATCAATCTTAGGAAGTGGGCTTTCTGTACAAGATACAACTATTACTGTCATATTATGACACCATAATATCAAGATCAATGACATTTTAAATGCACTCCAGTTATGGGCAATTGGTGACAATAAAAACAGTGACAAATTGATGAAACAAGCGCCAAATGATCTGGTGTCTAAAATAAACCATAAATAATCTTCTTTAAAAAAAAAAAGAAAAAAGATATCTGCCAAATTTGCAGTGGTTGGGGGACTTCTTCAACCGATCAATTTATCCGGGGACTGAATTATCCGATTTTCATGAAGGGACAACTTTCTGCGTTGATTTAAGGGTCATTCCCATGCAGTTTAATAATGTTATCGTTAGCATAATTGTTGCCATAAAAAGCAAGGTTCTCATTTAGCCATGGAAGTTACTCTCAGCTGAAGAGTCAACACTATTGTGCTGTAAACACCGAGGCGGTTTTTTTTACATATTATGGCACCGGGACGACGTTATTCCCTCGTGGTGTCCGCGGCCCTTAAATAAAAGTAATAACACCAGCAGCAATAATGTGTGGATCTTGACGGAGCTTTCTGCCGGCAGACCTGGCCGCGTTCCTCGGACACAGGGGAAGCTGGGGGTAGGAGCGTGCCGGTCTCCTGGGAAAACTGGGGTGAAACCCTGCTTTTCCCCCTCTCCTGGGGGTCCCGCTGGCTCCCAGACCCATCCCCGGCTGTTGTCGCCTCCCTGGGGTGGGCAGGAATAAAAGACCCCGAGGACAAGTACGGGAAGGGAGGATAGATCCTATAGGAATGCACCTGATAGGAATGGCTCCTGTAGGAACAGATCCTATAGGAATGGATCCTGTAGGAATAGCTCCTATTGAAATGGATCCTATAGGAAGAGATCCTATAGGAAGAAATCCCCTAAGAACATATCCCATAAGAATGGATCCCAGGGAAATGCATCCTGGATCCTATAGGAGCAGATGCCACAGGAACAGATCCCATGGGAATGTGTCCTATAGGAACAGATGCTGTAGGAGTGTATCCTAGAGACAGGGATGCTGTAGGGATAGGTCCTATAGGAATGGATCCTAGAGGTACAGAACCTGTAGGGATGCGTCCTAGAGAAATGGATCCAGTAGGAACAGATCCTATAGGAACAGGTCCTATAGGAACAGATCCTGTAGTAATGCATCTGGCAGGAATGGATGCTATAGGAGCAGATCCTATAGGACTTGACCCTATAGGAAGAGCCTTTGCAGCAGGCTGTGACAGCCGCTGCGGGATCTGAGCCCTGGCATCCAAGCCCGGCAGCGGGCGGGCGCAATGCTGAAGCCAGGAGACGTTGGCCAAGAAAGCCAACAGCGTCCTGGCTTGTATCAGGAATAGCGTGGCCAGCAGGAGCAGGGCAGCGATCGTCCCCTGTGCTCGGCACTGGTGAGGCCGCACCTCGACTGCTGTGTTCAGGGTTGGGCCCCTCACTCCAAGAGAGACATGGAGGGGCTGGAGCGTGTCCAGAGAAGGGCAACGGAGCTGGGGAAGGGTCTGGAGCACAAGGCTGATGGGGAGCGGCTGAGGGACCTGGGGTTGTTCAGCCTGGAGAGAAGGAGGCTGAGGGGAGACCTCATCGCTCTCTACAATGCCCTGAAAGGAGGGTGTAGAGAGGTGGGGTCGGTCTCTTCTCCCAGGTCACAAGGGATAGGATGAGAGCAAACGGCCTCCAGTTGTGCCAGGGGAGGTTTAGACTGGATATTAGGAAATTTTACTTCACTGAAAGGGTTGTCCAGCATTGGAACAGGCTGCCCGGGGAAGGGGTTGAGTCCCCATCCCTGGGGGTATTTAAAAGCCGTTTGGATGAGGTGCTTGGGGACATGGTGTAGTGGTGGGCTTGGCAGCGTTAGGTTTACGGTTGGACTCGATGATCTTAAAGGCCTTTTCCAACCTATACGATTCTGCGATTCTGTGATTCTGTGATTCTGTCAGTCCTCGCCTCCCCGTGCCCGTGCCAAGGCATCCGCCGGCTGCCACCCTGCAGTCCCCAGCCCTCCCCACCCTGCCCGTGGCCCCATCCTGCCCTCCTCCCTCCCTGAGCCCCAAAACCCAGGTTGGCTTCACCCCTCAGCATCCCCAGATGTCTCGGATGCTCCGGCATCCTCTGGCCGCTCGCTGCCTGGGCGTGGGAGGCAGCCGAAAGCTGTTTGTCCTTGGAGGCAGATGCTACCTCCTCATTTCCCAAACTTCTCCGAACGAATGATATTTTACATCCTTCAAGGCTGTTTGAGCAACACTTATTGAATTTGGCTCCAAACAGCTCCCTCTGATGTGCTTTCCCTGTCCCCCCCTTGCTCCGTCTTTTTGATGAATATGAAACCTGGCCAAAAGCTGAGGAGCATGAAAGTCTGACAGATCCTTCACAGATCCCAGATTCATTTTCCTGGAGACATTAATGGATTTTCCTTGGCTGGAGGAAAGGCTTTGGCAGCGAGCTTGGGAAGGAGCAGGGATGTGGAAGATGCTCTTCCCGTAACTTCTGAGCTCCAGCCCCATAAAGGTGGACGGAGGAGCCCTCACAGCCTCGCTCGGATCCAGGGACAGGGACACGTGTACGCAGGGACACCAGGACAAGTTGCCACCTCCAGTCTTTCAGAAATCCTACCCCCCTTTTAGGCATTTCAAGCACCTAAAATCCAGCCCTGGGGTGATGCTGAGCCCTTAAAGCCCCTATTTTGGGAGCAGGTCAGAACCGTGACTCTCCAGAGACTAAAAATTGGGTTTTTTTTACCCTCATGGGAGTGAAGTATTGGCTGGATCAGGTCCAGGGTGTGGGTTTCCAAAGGGGAGATGCTGCGAGAGCACTTTGGGGGCACAGAGGGGTGTCCCCTGCTGATTTGGGCACCTTGAGAAGAAAGCTGGTGCCTCCAGGGACAGTTCATCCACACCCCGTGTATGACTCCCCGGCAGGACAACCCAGCCCCTGGAGCTGCTGACCTCGCCCCAGAGCCTACGTGCTGCCCCCGATGGCCCCCACCAGACCCTCAAATGGGGGGGAAAACCCTTATTTCTGCTGGTGATCTTTTCCCCAGGGCTGGAGCAAGTGTGGGACCAGCAGCAGGACCCCAGGGCTCTGAGTGACCTTTCCTGGGCTTGAGGAAACTCCATGAGATGTTGGGAGCAGGGAAGCACCCCCTAAACGAGGGGCACTACCCGACCCCCACCCCTGTGCAGTCGTGGAGCTGGGAGTTTGGTGGCCGCTCTGTTTTTTGGGGAGATGCTGGGATGCTGAACTCATCCAGGAGCTCCAAGGACTCGGCCATGGCTCCGCGCCTTGACCTGGTCTTCAAGCTGGGACAGGGGCCAGGGCTCTCCGGGCTGATTCATCCCCGTCCAGGCGATTTTGGGATATAAAATGGAAGGACCCACCCAACTGAAAGGGGGGCTGTTCCCCATGGATGACCCCACTGGAACAGGGTCTGGCTGCAGCATCCCCCTCTGGAGCGGCTCCTCGGGGCGAGCCGAGCCTCTGAGCCCCATCCAAGAGGGACAAGCAAAGGAAAAATAAGGCAAAAAAAGAAAGGAAAGGGGCCAATGCAACATTCCCAACCCATCGGGGAGACGTCGGGTCCCGCCACATCAGAGGGTTGGCTGTCGGCCTGGAGGAGCCCCGGTGCCGGTGGGAGGAGGGTCCCCGCGCCCCACGAGCCGCTCCCGCACGGGAGGGGAGCGCCCGGGCAGGGACCCAGCTGTGGGGCTGGAGTGAGGAACAGCGGGGGCACGGGGGACAAGGGTGCTGGGAGGTGGGGCCTTGGAGGAAGAGAGGGAGGGAAAAGAGGGAAAGGGGAGAGGGAAAAAAGGAAAGAAAAAGGAGAGAAAGAAAAAGGAGAGAAAGAAGAAAGAAAGAAAAAAGGAGAGGAGAGGAGAGAGGAGAGGAGAGGAGAGGAGAGGAGAGGAGAGGAGAGGAGAGGAGAGGAGAGGAGAGGAGAGGAGAGGAGAGGAGAGGAGAGGAGAGGAGAGGAGAGGAGATGAAAAAAGAACAGAAAAGAAAAGAACAGAAACAAAAAGAGAAAAGAAAAAAGAACAGAATGGAAAAGAACAGAAGAAAGGAAAGGAAAGAGAAGAGAAGAGAAGAGAAGAGAAGAGAAGAGAAGAGAAGAGAAGAGAAGAGAAGAGAAGAGAAGAGAAGAGAAGAGAGGAAAAGAAAAGAAAAGAAAAGAAAAGAAAAGAAAAGAAAAGAAAAGAAAAGAAAAGAAAAGAAAAGAAAAGAAAAGAAAAGAAAAGAAAAGAAAAGAAAAGAAAAGAAAAGAAAAGAAAAGAAAAGAAAAGAAAAGAAAAGAAAAGAAAAGAAAAGAAAAGAAAAGAAAAATTTTGATTTTCCAAGCAAGACTTTGCTTGGAAGCAACAATGCGATTCCCAGTCTCAGAGGTCACTTCTCTGTCTGATTCACCATACAGAAATAAGAGAGAAAAATCTCCCTTTTGTTTAATTTCATGCCATTAAAAAAAACCAAAACCAATCAACAACCCAACTTTCTGTTTTTTCCCTTCGTTTTGGGAAGGGTTTGTTCCCTCTCCAGGAATAAAGGAGAGGAATGAAAGGTGATGCTGAAGGTTGCTCAGGGCTTTTGGGGCAGGGACCCACCTGGCACCCACGAGAGGGCTGGGGTGGGTGTCCCACGCCAGGACGGGTCCCACCACCCTGCGTGGCCGGGGAGGCCGAGGCAGACACGCCAGCACATGGACCTCCCCTGGGACGGCTACGCCTGAGCCGGACCAAACCCTGGCGGCATTTCTGGGTTCCTCCTCAGTGGGAGGCAGATTTTAGGCAAACCCAAGAAAATGCCACTTTCCAGTGACGTCTCACAATGGCTTCAAACAGCACCTAGAAAAAAAACCCCCAGCTCATTCAATTAAATACCATGGACCAGATGAGCCTGGGGACATCTCGGCGGGGGAATTCAGCAATTCATCTCCAAGCCAGCCCGCCTTGGATGGCGATGTCCTCAGAGATGCCGGGGTCCGTGCCGGTGCCACACAGGGTGTCCGGTGCCATCCAAGATGCTGCTGGCACCCGCCTGGCTCTCCCAGCCGCTCCCTGTCGGCAGCTCACATCTGCCAGCCTTCTGCAGATGTTTGAAGCTCCAGAGCATATCCAATGGTGCTGGGATCTTCTGACCACTAGGGAAGTCAACAGCTTGGCTAAGTCCCTATGGGCTCTACGAGGAGCCTGGCACCTACGTAGGCAACTATCTATAGATATAAACCTGCACCGAGGCACCGACGTAGAGACCTCCATGAAGACTTGGCCAACGGATGAGTGTGGCAGAAGCACGGCAGGACTCAGCAGTCGCTTGGCCAAGGAAGAAAGGGATGGGATGGCATGCTATGTCCTGGAGGAAACATCTCTTTGTTTCTTGCTGCATCCAAAGAAAAGCATTTTTTTTTCCAGCTGGCTCAAGAAAAGCATCGTGCGGCTCCCAGGCAGTGCCCGACTGCCCTGCTGAGCCCCAAAATGAGCCTCTCCTGAAGGTCACCTTGGGCATGATGGCTGGGCTTCAGCAAGGGCCACAATTCCCCACGGTGGCCAAGCAGCTCTTCACCTCTACATTTTGAGCCAGCTTCAAAAAATAAAGAAGTGGAGCAAACACAGAAAAAAACCAAGTCACTGATTTGTGAACAAAACCCTGAAGAAGAAACCCAACAGGATGGGGACACACAGAACCACCTCCCATGGTTGGAAATGGAAACCACTCCTGGCCCTGTCCCAGACGTTCGCTCTTTCTCCAGGAATTTGCACCAGAACCATTTTGGGTTTTCAGCACGTCATTTCCCAATGGCTCCAGATGTTGCTGCCAACCACATGTGGTCCTCAGCCCCTTTCTTTGGAGAATTGTCCCAAAAACGTCTGTGTAGCCACCAGTGATTCAGCGTTGAGCCTTGGGTTGGGGAGGGATGGAAAACCCCTCCTTGGGACCTTCCCTCCAAGCGGGGAGAGGGTGGGAGGTGATTTTGGGGCTGGGCTTGTCCCCAGACCATGCTGATGTTAGTGAAATCGCTTGATTTCAGCTCAAAAATAAGAGGCTCTAAAGGGGGGGAAGCTCTCGTGCAGGAGTAGCATCATGCACAAGAAGGAGGTAATTGAAAATTCCTGGTTTTCAGGAGGAATCACGAGATTCACCCATCGGGATGACGTGAATGGGCCTCAAGGTGGCACAGGGAGCATCCTGGGCTGGGAGAGCCATGGAAGCATCTCTGGAGACCTCCCAGAACCTTCTCCCTTCACCCACCACCCCACCCATCGCCCTCCCGGCGAGCCCTGAAGAGCGGCCGTTGCCCCACAAGACATCAGGGTGGGGGCACGGGCTCCTCTGTTTTGGGAAGAATTCAGCTTAATTCAGTTCAAAGCAGAGAGTCTCTGGCCTTGCGTGGACTGCACCCAAGCGGGACTCGCTCCTGAAAAAGGCGACGGATCGGCTCAGCTCCGCTTCCCGAGGGAAACTGAGGCAGGGAGCTGACTGCTGGGGAGGGGAAGGAGGCATCTCCCCCCGCTCCGCTGCCCGTCCCTGCCCGCCAGCATCTTCCCAGCGAGGAGGAGAAGCAGGAGAACGGGTCCGGCTCGCCTGGATATGAATCCCACCGGGCTTCGGGAAGTCCGTGCCTCGCTGGCGTCTGCACTGACCATCCATAATGTCCAACTCCGGGTGAAGCCAAACACCCACTTAATTAAACTCCGGGAGAGGATGGAGACGCAGCCGGCTCCAGCTCCGTCCCCGGAGGCATCGCTCATGCCCACGATGATAGTAAGCGGCTTTAATATTGAAATATGTGCCATTTAGGAAACTGAAGCCATCCCCGTGCAAAAAATAAAACAACTTTTAGCTTGATAAAAGATACAGAGAGTAAATACATTAATAGGAGGTAATTGAAAACTCATGGGTAATCTTTAAGCGATCATGAACTTCATCCGTCGGGATGCTCGGGTGTATATACTGCTCCGGCCGACTCGCTACGGCTTTTACAAATCACAGCCCGGGTGTTTTATGGTGCCGGGTCTCAGAGTGTAACAGCGATGTCATATTTAGATTTCTAATTATATTTCGAGATGCTTCAGTGGCTTTTCCTGCACGCGGAGCTGAACAAAGGGGGGAATTGCGGAGAGGAGCAAACCAGTCGTGAGCCATAAAAGAGAGAGAGGACAAGGTATCACCTAATGGAAAAGATCAAGATGTTCCCTCTCCTCTTCCCGGGCTGGCTGATATTAATATGCCGAGAGTCGGTTTGCTCCGTAAATGGACAGATGAGAAGACTGCAGTATATTTTTTTTTTCTGCTGCTGCTTTGCAATTTGCTTTCCCTCCGCCGGGCAGACGCCAGCCCTGAGCAATGGCCCGTGCAGCAGAACTTGTATTCGGCGTCTTCCTCCCCTCCCGCCTCGCTCGGCAAAATATCTCTCCCAAACGCCCGTCCTTGGGATGTGCTCCCATGGGTGCCGGCCCCCAGGGATGAGGGGGGGACCTGTGAGTCCCCACGGGTGGGACCGGGCTGTTTTGGGGTGGGGGGACCGGGGATGGGGCAGCCCAGGAGCGAGGGGCAACCCCCAAACGCTCCACCCATGGAAACCCCCTGGGGCTCCTCGCTGGAGGATGCTGCTGGTGGGTTGGTGGGATGCTCTTCCTCCAGCACCCCATGGAGGACGGTGACTGGTGGCTTCTCCATCTGTCCACCCACCCACCCGTCCGTCCAGCCATCTATCCGTCCCTGCCTCACTCCCTCTCTCTATCGCTGTCTCCTGCTGCCCGCGTGAAATTCATGACGCTAAGGGAGGTGTAAATCTCATCCAGCCCCAAAGCCGGGAGCCCCCCCCAGCTCGGCCGGGCTGGAGCCGCCGCGGAGGAGAGCTGAGCAGCCAGGGCTGCCCCGGGCAGTGATTTCCAGCTGCCGCCAACTCCTGGCCCCGGCTCTCCGTGTCTCCCTGCCCTGGTTGGCAAAGGCTCGGCAATCCTGCGGGGAGCGGGACATAAATCTAGAGGTCAGAGCTAATACCCATTAACAAGCAACGCTGCTTGTAGGTGATTGCAAGGGATTCTTTATAAGGCTTTTGCAGATGAATGGACTGCCTGCAGCCATAAATACACTGATCCACGGCCTCCTGCCTCCGGCACCGGTGCTCTGACTACGCTTGACTTGTTTCCTTAAGGTTTCCTACCCGGCTGGAAGGATGATTATGGGGCAGAGCCCCCCCTAATGTGGGACGCTCTGCAAATCCCTTGTCTGCGGGGGAAAACGTCCCCCTGAGCGTCCCCGTGAACCTGGAGGTACCAAACGTACGGCCAAGGTGATGCTGCTGCATCGCGGGTACCATTTTCTCAGCATCCCTTTGGGAACGGGGGGGTGGGACCAGCCGGACCATCCGGAGCGATGCTGGATGGGGGAAATCCTATGGGAAAGAGTCCAGCTTAGGAATTCCCTTTGGAAAACAATATTAAATAAAAGGGTCAGAGGAAATTGGGGAGGGGGAGGCACAGCGAGCCCTTCGCACGCTTATCGCAGCGTTTCTTGCTTGTACCAGCAAGTGATTGAGCACAAGCGCTGCGTCCTTGATCCTGAACCTGCGACCATCTTTCCCTAAGGAGCTTTTTAGCCCAGCACGAGCAGCCCTGGCTGGAAATTTCACCCCCCCGATAAACACGGTCATAAATTTCGAGGGCGGGATGGGTGTTTTCAGGAGTCACCGTCCGCGCTGCGGAGCCCTGCTTCAGTTTGAGGATGTAACGGGGGGGAAACGGGAAAGCAGAGGTGGGAAACGTCACCCTGATGCCGCTGGGTTCAACTTCCCCCTGGGAAATAAATGGGAAAGGAGAGGAGCATCCCAAGAGGGACAGCCCTCACCTTGGTTTTTTCCAGCGGACCATAAAATGCCATATGTGGGTCCCAACACCGGGGACTTGCCCTTCTTGCCGTGGGGCTGCCGGCATTGCCAGCTCCAGGCAGACCCAGTTCCGTGGGTGCAGGGTGGCCGGTGCCACCTCATTTTCCCTTCTGATTGTTGTATATTTTGGGGGTTTTTGTTCATTTTTAAGCCCCGCATGAGCCTGTCCCCACCCTCCCTCTGCCCCAGCCAGCACCGTGGCGGCATGTGCATGGAAATCTTCCATTCGGGTGCATTCCCGAACCTTGGAAATAGGAAGAAAAGGACCAAAACCCACTCCAAACCCTCTCCGATGCCCTGAGATCCGGCTCCCCACGCCGCTGCCATGGGGAGGCGGGAGGGGACGCGAGGAGCCACCGGATCCAGACAATTCCCAGTCCCGCCGGCCGCCCTTTCCGATGCCAAACAAATAAATAAGGCAAAGAGAGAAAGACGGAGCTGACAAAGAGTCCCGGAGGGAGCCCAGCCCACGCCGGGCGGCCCCGGGAGCACAAAGGCGATCTTCTCACCCTGTGTAAAATGCATCATGGCCACACAGCCCTGGGTAAATACCGGGAATTTATGGCTCCTTCTCCCTGTCTCGCCCTGCAACCGCCTCTTTGCATCCCCCTGAACTCCAGCAGGAGTTTAACCGCATCTTTCCCGGGCGCTGCCGGGAGCGGGTTCGGGATCACCGCCGGCAGACGGCTCCTCTGCATGCCTCCAGCAAAGAAATAAAGATAAACAAAAGCGATAAAGAAATGAGGGGAGTTGGGAAAGAGCTTGGGTTTACTCCAGGGTCAGCACCTAACAAAACCTGTTAAGCAAGGTGGTCAAAATCCTTAAGAAATGGTAAATTTTGGCAGCGCAGTTTCGTGCTCCAGGGTGGCCAAACCCCAGGGCTGCCCTGGGGCAGTTCATCCCTAGAGCCCCCTGCTCTCCCCGACACCTCCAGCCCCAAATCCTCCTTCCAGCCACACCATTTCATCGTTTCTGTCACCAAAATTCAAGCTTGGAAGAAAAATTAGTGAGACTTTTCCCATTAAAGTGACCAACTTGGGTCTGGCAGAGCGGTGGCCCAACCCAACATGAGTTGGGTCCCAACTCAACGGCAAAGTCAAGGTGAGAGGTGCCCCAAAGCCACCCAATGGCAGTGACATCACTTATCGTGCCATGGCCCGACCCAACCATTGAGTTTAGTGCCAACTCAACGACAAAGTCAAGGTGAAAGACGCCCCAAGGCCACCCAATGGCAGTGACATCACTTATCGTGCCGTGGCCCAACCCAACCATTGAGTTTAGTGCCAACTCAATGACAAAGTCAAGGTGAAAGACACCCCAAGGCCACCCAATGGCAGTGACATCATCCTATCGTGCCGTGGCCCGACCCAACCATTGAGTTGAGTGCCGACTCAACGCCAAAGTCAAGGTGAAAGACGCCCCAAGGCTGCCCAATGGCAGTGACTTCGTTCCAGCACACCGTGAGGGACTTGCTCCTCACTCTCAAAGGTCTGGGGTTCAGACCTCAAGGTCTCAAGAGCTTTTTATTTGGTGCCCGAACACGATGCTCAGCCCTTAAGGACACTGAAGCAAAGCGAGCAAAAAGGTCCCTTGTGCAAAGGGCTGTGGTCTTCCAGGTGGACTTTGCCGGTGGAGATGTCCACGCTCAATCCTCACCTTTCCTCCAGCTGCAGAGAGGAGAAAAACCAGCACCAAAATGCAGGTGGTCGCTATATAACCACGGCCGGAATCTCACTAAAGCCCGGTTTTGCTGGGAAAAGCAAGGATGCTCTGATTCAAGGGAAGCCAGCAGAGCGGAGCCCGCTAATATGGCAAAGCTTGTTATAACGAGGCCGGCAACTCGTTACACTCATTAGCAACTGGGAAGAGCGAGAGGAGCAGGGACTGATGCTGCAGCGGGGAAAAATTAAGCGAAACATTAGGCGTGACTTCGGCGCTGGAAAGGCTGTTGGGAGGCAGGAACAGGCGGCTGGAAGCTGTTTGGGGGGTGCGGGCGGGGGAGACGCTCCCGGCGGGGGACCCATTCGTCGAGGATGGTTTAGGGGTAATGGAGCCGGACTGGGAAAGCGGCTGGCTCCGGGTCTGCGGGTGGCTGAGGGGTTTTTTTTGCCCTGAACCCCCTAAACCATCCTCTCTGGGGGGAGCAAAGACATCAGGGCATGTTGGTGCCATTTTTGCATCCTAAAATTAGCTGGTTATGGGTGAAAATGTCTATTTGCAAGTTATTTTTTCAGAAGGGGGGAATTATCATTTTTTTTACACGCCCAGCCCCCAAAATGCCCTTGCTTTCCTCCCCAGAGCCTCCCGGGCTCAGAAAGCAAAAAAACCCCAAGAAGTTTGGGTGGGGAAAGTGACATTTCCTGGGGGCTGCGGTGCCCATCGAGCCCCCAACACCGAACGAGGACGAGAAATGCTTCCAACACCTTCGCCGGCACAAAGCGAGGCTACAAATAAACCACTCAAACGGACGGCTCTTGTTCTAATCACCCCATAAAATGTATTTAAGCGGCCAGCCGGAGACTTTCCAGGGGTTTATTTATCTATTTATTATTGCAGCTGACCGGAGCATCCTTCTCCTAAAGAGCCCGGTGCCAAGTGCCGTGAGTTATGCAAAGGCAGGAGGGGAGTGATCGGGGAAGCGCTGCTGTAGCTCACACCAGGAGCCCGGCCGTGGGGATTTTGGGGACAGGGGCACCCCAGACCTCTCCACAGAGGGTTTGTGCCCCGCCCCCGTGACCCCATGGGCCGTTTGCAGGGGAGGGAATCGGCCTCGGTGAGGGTGCAACCCCATCCGTGGGGCAGGGGCTGGGATGCTGCCGTCCGGGAGTTTGGAGGGATGTTGGAGCCTTGAATGGGGTATTTGGGGGTTTTTTTTAGTGGAAAAGGTGTTTTCAGGCACCCATTGCTGAGTTATATTTGAGCTTTTTCTCCCTAAAAACCTGCTGTGCCGAGGGGGTGCACGGTGGCTCCCCCCATCCCACATCCTCTCCCCAATTCTGGCATCTCAGGCCCTCGGCTGGGATGTGGTAGAGGGATGCTCCAAAGAGGTGGGGGGATGCTCCGAGGAGGTGGGGGATGCTCCAAAGAGGTGGGGGATGCTCTGAGGAGGTGGGGGGATGCTCCAAGGAGGTGGGGGGATGCTCTGAGGAGGTGGGGGGATGCTCCAAAGAGGTGGGGGGATGCTTCGAGGAGGTGGGGGGATGCTCCAACAAGGTGGGGGATGCTCTGAGGAGGTGGGGGATGCTCCGAGGAGGTGGGGGATGCTCCAACAAGGTGGGGGATGCTCTGAGGAGGTGGGGGATGCTTCGAGGAGGTGGGGGGATGCTCTGAGGAGGTGGGGGGATGCTCCGAGGAGGTGGGGGGATGCTTCGAGGAGGTGGGGGGATGCTCCAAGGAGGTGGGGGGATACTTCGAGGAGGTGGGGGGATGCTCTGACGAGGTGGGGGGATGCTCCAACCTGTCCTTCAGCAGCCAAACCCCTGCCCTCGCCCCACGCCCGGCTCTTTCCACCTCTGATCTCAGCCCCTGCAGCCTCCGCAACCGTCTCCTCCGTGCTCCCTCGCCTCTGAGCCCCGGCCAAGGGGGGGTTTCCCTTCGGGGAGCCGCAGCCCGGCCTGGGCCAAGCGCGGAGGTGCCAGGACCACGTAGGGAGAGGCAAAACCCCATCCCCTTCCCACCCTTGTACCCCTGGCCTCGGCACGAGCAAAGGGAAATGCATCGGCAGGGCCCCCCGCGGAGCACTGCTGGGTTAGAGCTGCCCCAGATTGCAATTTGGGGGACGCTTCTGCAATTTGGGGGACGCTACTGGAATCTGGGGGCCGCGTTTGCAACCGGGGCGGGGGGATGTAACTGCAATTTGGGGGATGCTCCCGCAACCTGGGGGATGCAACGTGGGGCACGCGATTGCAATCTGGGGGGACGCGACTGCGCTTTGGAGATGCAACTGCATTTTGGGGTGCAGCCGCATTTTGCGGATGCGATTGCGTTTCGGGGGAGGCAACTGCAAGCTGGGGGACGCAATTTGGGGGATGCGATTGCGTTTCGGGGGAGGCAACTACAAGCTGGGGGACGCGACTGCAATCGTGGGATGCGACTGCAATTTGGGGGATGCGATTGCAAGCTGGGGGGTGCAACTGCAAGCTGGGGGGTGTGATCGTCCTTGTCCCTACACGTGTCCCTACACGCAGCACTCACCTCGCTCCCCCCCGGGGAGGGCAGGGCGTAGCTCCTGCCGGAGGCGGCACACTGGCCTGAACTGGGTGGACTGGGACCGTTGCCTCTTGGGTTAACTGGTTATTTTGGGCCCTTTTCCCTCCCCAGCCCTGCCCACAGGCTCGTCCCCCCCTCCCTGCCCGGCTGATCCAGGAGCTGATCCGGCTGAAAATGAGACGAAAAAAATATCGCATCCCACTCCCCCCAGCCCCCGACCCCCCCATCCTCCTGCCTTCACCCTTCCCATCCCCCAGAAAGAGTGGGATCAGCACCACATCCCCCCCAAGACTTTTTTCCATCGGAAAGGGGATGTTCAGGCTCAGAGCAAAACCACCGTCCCCCACCAACACCCCTTTAAAAATATTATCTCCCAATCCCTGGCGATGCAAAAAAACCCAACCCTTTTCCCACCTTTTTCCCTCTTTTTCCCCGCTGGCTCGGCCCCATCCGCACCCGGAGCGAGCTGCCGCGCGGATGCAGGCGCCGGAGCCCTGTAAATATTAATCAAATCGCTTTTTTTTTTGCTCTATTTAGCTCCGCGGGATGCAAACAGATGGGAGACGAGAGGGCTTTTTACCCAGCCGAGGAGCGGGGTAACTCAAACCTAATGAATTCCAGCGGCGGAGCGATTTTCCATAAAATCAATAGCAGGATACGAGGGTGTAAATATTTTATTAGGGGCTGGAGCGGATGGTGAGGCTCTACCGGGGGGGGGGGGAATCGCGTGGGGTGGGAGCAGAGGCCTCGATGCTCGGCGGGGGGGGGGGGGGGGGTATTTTCCTGGGAAAGCTGGAAAAAAAAGGGGGAAAAAAGGAGGGGAAAAGAAAAGGGAAAAAGCAGGATCCTGCACCCAGCGCTGGGAAGTCCCACGAGCGTTTTTGGGGGTCCCACGGACAGGACCCCCCCCAGCATCGCAAGCGCGTCCGGAGTGAAGGCGCTATCTGCTCATTTAATATTAACAAATTGAAATGAATTATTTTAATGCCAATTAACTTGTAGCTGTCCCTTATTAATAGTAATTTAGATTAATATTTCTTGGAAGCGGGAACGCTGGGCTGGGGGCTACGTGATTGGAATACCAGAGCGTGGCAGAGCCCTTATTTATTTTTTGAGCTGAATTCTCACTTTTTCAACCCAAAATTGGGCTGCAAGGTCTTTTCTTAGTGGGGGGGGGCCGAGGCAAAAGGGGGTCCCGTTTGGGAGACTTGCTGAATATCCCATAAAAATCAGATTTCCCAGCTTGGCCCAAGCATCCCATTGCAGGACCCTCGTTGTGTCGAGGGGAAAAGCTGCCCCCCAATCCCCCCAAGTGGGAGCCCCCCCCCCCCCCCCACCGCAACCGGCATCTCGGGGGGGAGGGGAATGGAGGAAGGGGGGAATACCCCAAAAATAGACTTTTTCAGGCTGTTTTCTCGAGACAGCTGGAGGGGAGGGAGCGGGGGAGAGGGGCTGGATGGGGGGTGGGCAAAGTTTGCTGCTGCCCCTTCCCTGCGGGGGGGGGAGAGGGAAAAAGGGAGGAAATGGAGGGAAGAAAAGAGAGGAGGAAAAGAAAATGAGAGGAAGGAAGGAAAAGAGAAAGAGAGAAGGAGAGGCAGAAAAACGGGAAGAAAAAGGAAAAAAGGAAAGAAAAAGTAAGAAGAAGGAGAGGAAAAGGAAGAAAAGGGGGGGGAAAGGAAGAAAAGAGAAGAAAAAGAAAGAAAAAGTGAAGAAAAGGGAAGAAAAAGGGAAATAGGAAAAAAGAGAAATAAAAATGCAAAGAAGGGAAAGGAAACAAGGACAAAAGGGGAAAGAAAAAAGGAAGAAAAAGGGAAAGAAAAGGAGGGAAAGGAAGAAAAAGGGAGAGGAAAGAGGAAAGGGAAGGCAGAGGGGCCGGACCCCGCTTACCTGCTCCGGGCGCAGCTCCCCGACGGGGCGGACGGGCCGGGGGGTCCCGGGGGTCCGGGAGGACTCGGGGGGTCCCGGGGGAGCTCCGGGGGTCCCGGCTCGGGGGTCCCGTCCCGGGGGGGGCCGGGGGCCGGGCCGGCCGCCGCAGCATCCCCGTCTCCCTCCGGCCGCTCCGCCCGCCCCGAACCCGCCGCCGCCCCCGGGGCCCGTCCCGTCGAGGCGGCCCCGGCCCGCGCCGCCCCCGGCACCGCCCCCAGCCCTGCCCCGGGGGGGAGATTTTGCTTTTTCTGCCTTTTTTCCCCGCCCCCCCTCCTCCACCCCCAGCCCCGCCGTTCTCGCCCCGAGGCTCCTCCCCGCACCCCCGGGACGCCCGAGTGGGACCCTCCGTGGGAACCCCCGGGACCTCCCTCCCAAGGAGAGCCCCGGGACCCCCCGGGCCCCCGTGATCCCCCCGGAGCTCCCCGAGCCCCCTACGGAGCCCCCTGCCTGATCCCCCGCCCTGGACAGGGCTGAGCCCCCGGGACCAGGCTGAGCCCCCCCAGCCCAGGCAGCACCTCCGACCCCTGTCAGTGCCTATATGCACCTATAGAGGGACACACAGCAGCGTGCTGGCACTGCACAGGCACCTATAGGGCCCTATTGCTCCTATACACATAGAGCAGGACCTATGGGGTACGTATAGAAGCACATACACTCGTCCCCCCATAGATGTATACGGTCCTGCGGTTATAATGACACATGTAGGGCAGCATCTATGGGGCACATATAGGCATATATAAGTGCTATTCCTATAATGATGTGTGCAGAGCTGGATACATGGGGTGCATCTATATATATGTGCATATATATATATGTATACATACACTTCTGCAGCTAGTGACGCACAGAGCTAGGTAAGGGCCTTGCATATAGACCCATATACTGTCCTGCTGCTCTGCGATGCACAGAGATCGGGATATTGGGTGCTTATAGACAGAGCTATAGTCTTACCCCCACAATCCTACAGACGCACATAGGGACATCCCTGCAGATGTGTCCCCTACGTATCCATAGGCGCTAAAACGCTTACATCAATATGGGGAGAAAAAAACCTCAAAACATCCTTTTTTAACTCCAAAAAAGAGTTCTCTTTATAGGGCTGGAAATGAGGAGAGAAAAACGGGAAATCCCATGACTCCAGGAGCTGGCGCTGGATGCTGAGGGGTGCAGGAGGGGCTGGGTTAGGGGAGGGGTTAGATAGAATAATGTTAATAAGAAATAGGAATAGGAATAGGAATAGGAATAGGAATAGGAATAGAAAGAAATAGAAATAGAAATAGAAATAGAAATAGAAATAGAAATAGAAATAGAAATAGAAATAGAAATAGAAATAGAAATAGAAATAGAAATAGAAATAGAAATAGAAATAGAAATAGAAAGAATAAGAATAAGAACAAGAATAAGAATAAGAATAAGAACGAGAACAAGAACGAGAACGAGAACGAGAATAAATTAATACTGACAATAACTTAATACTAAAAGAATAAATAATACTATGTAGAGGGGTTAAACGGCCGGGCGCCCATTTGGAGGCCGTTGTGGGGCTGAGTTCTTCCTAGTGCTGGACATGAGGCGAGAAAACAGAAAATCCCATGACTCCAGGAGCTGGCGCTGGATGCTGAGGGACGCAGGAGGGGCTGGGTTAGGGTGGGGGTTAGATATAAAAATGTTAATAAGAAATAGGAATAGGAGTAGGAATAGGAATAGGAATAGGAATAGGAATAGAAATAGAAATAGAAAGAATAAGAATAGGAATAGGAATAGGAATAGGAATAGGAATAAGAATAAGAATAAGAATAAGAATAAGAATAAGAATAAGAATAAGAATAAGAACGAGAACGAGAATAATTTAATACTAACAATAACTTAATACTAAAAGAATAAATAATACTATGTAGAGGGGTTAAACGGCCGGGCGCCCATTTGGAGGCCGTTGTGGGGCTGAGTTCTTCCTAGTGCTGGACATGAGGCGAGAAAACAGAAAATCCCATGACTCCAGGAGCTGGCGCTCGATGCTGAGGGACGCAGGAGGGGACGGACGGCAGCGGGTCGGTACCGCGCGGTTCGGTACCCGCGCCGACCCGCTGCCGTCCGTCCCCTCGTGTGGGTTGGTGATGGAAAAAAAAAAAAAAAAAAAGATAGAATTATTATGATAAAACTCAAGGTATTTTCTATAAAATCCATCGTCTGCCTTTCACCCCCTGCCCTTTTCACCCCCGGCTGGCCCGGGGCCAGGCGTGACCCGGTCATTGACTAACCCCGAGTCAATAAGTCTGCCGGCATTAGCATAAAGCATGAATCTGGTGGCAGGGTGATTAATGAGAGCGCGGAGGTAAAGATCTGCCAACCGGCTCCGTCCTGGAATGACGATTTATCATCGGGGCTGGGAAATCATAGGAATCCAGATGACTTAATTATTGCGATATGGGGGGGGATGCAGCTATGGAAAAGGGTTCAGGGAGAGAAAAGGGGGGGGGGGGGAAATGATTCTGCTAGAAGAAATATTCTGATGTTAAAAAAAATCTGATGAAAAATATTCAGGTATGAAAAATATTCAGGTATAGAAATATTCAGGTATAGAAATATTCAGGTATGAAAAACATTCAGGTATAGAAATATTAGAAATATTCAGGTATAGAAATATTCAGGTATGAAAAATATTTGGGTATAGAAATATTCAGGTATGAAAAATATTCAGGTATGAAAAACATTCCGGTATAGAAATATTAGAAATATTCAGGTATAGAAATATTCAGGTATGAAAAATATTTGGGTATAAAAATATTCGGATATAAAAATTCAGGTATAAAAATATTCAAGTATAAAAATATTCAGGTATAAAAATATTCAGGTATATAAAAACATTTGGGTATAAAAATATTTGGGTATAAAAATTCAGGTATAAAAATATTCAAGTATAAAAACATTCAGGTATAAAAATATTCGGGTATAAAAATATTCAGGTATAAAAATATTCGGGTATTAAAACATTTGGGTATAAAAACATTTGGGTATAAAATATTTGGGTATAAAAATATTCAGATATAAAAAATATTCGTGTATAAAAATATTTGGGTATAAAAATATTACGGTATAAAAATATTTGGGTATAAAAATATTCGGGTATAAAAATATTCAGGTATCAAATATTCGGGTATCAAGTATTTGGGTATAAAAATATTGAGGTATAAAATATTTGGGTATAAAAATATTGGGGTATAAAAATATTCAGGTATAAACATATTTGCGTACTAAAAATTCAGGTATAAAAATATTCAGGTATAAAAATATTCAGGTATAAAAATACTTGGGTATAAAAATATTCAGGTATAAAAATTATTCGGGTATAAAAATATTCGGGTATAAAAATAATCAGGTATTAAAATATTCAGGTATAAAACTATTCAGGTATAAAAATACTTGGGTATAAAATATTTGGGTATAAAATTATTCGGGTATAAAAATATTCGGGTATAAAAAGATTCAGGTATTAAAATATTCAGGTATAAAAATATTCAGGTATAAAAATATTCAGGTATAAAAATATTAAGAGGAAAAACGTTACGATAGCAAAATATTCAGCTATGAAAAATTCAGATATGCAAATATTCGGATACAAAAATGTCAGGGGAAAAAATCTTAAGATATAAAAATATTAAATCATGAAACCAGTAAGATATAAAAAATTCAGATGTAAAAAATATTCAGATACAAAAAAAAAATCAGCTATGAAAATGTTCGGATAGGAAAATATTCAGATGAAAAAATTCAGATGGGAAAGTGTTCAGCTACAAACTCTGCAGATAAAAAAAATTAATTCAGATCTGAAAATATTCAGGAATTTAGAAATGCAGGTGTTAAAAATTCAGCTGAAAATCAGGTGGCAAATCCTCAGATAGAAAAATATTTCGGTATTGAAATGTCCCGATGGGAAATATTCAGGTATAAAATTCAGATATGGGGGAAAAAGGCAAAAAACCCAAACAGATGGAAAAAATTATTTGGGTATTAAAACCCGGGGGGGGGGGGCCCTCGCAGGACGGGCACGGGGGGTGGCGGCTGCCGGGGGGGGTCGGCTCCCACTCGGCCCCTTCCCGGGCTTCGCCGCGGCGTGCGGAGGCAGCTGCGGGGGAGGCTGCAGATGAGGCCGAAGGAGAGGATGAGGACGGTTGGAGCCTTCGCGCCCGGGCTCCTCCCGCCGCCTCGTTTCTCTTTGTCTGGGGCCTCGCTCCCTCCGTCCCTCTTTGTTTCTCCGCCGGCGGCTCTTTGTCTCCCGCCAGCTGCCTCCTTCCTCCTCCTCCTCCTCCTCCTCCTCCTCCTCCTCCTCCCCCTCCCTGCGGGATGGGGCCTGGGGGCAGGATCCGGCCCCCGGGCTGGGTACCGGGGGTGCCACCCCCCATTTCCCCATCCCCAAACGGGGCCAAACCCCGGCCCCCCCCTCCCGGGGCCCACCCCCCCGCACCCCACCCCTCCCCCAATAAAAAACCGGGCCCGATCCCCCCCCGCAGCTGATTTTTGGGTTGGTTTTCCCTTTTTTTTTTTTTTTGGCACCCTGGGGGAGCGAAGCGGCGTCTCATACCGGGGGTCCCCAGCTGGGTGCTGGGTTGGGGCGGGGACCCTCCCACCCGCTTGCCCATCGCTCCCAGTGCTCCCAGTGCTCCCAGTAACCCCCGCTCTGCCCCCGCCAGGGACGGATCCTGCCAGGGCTGGGGGGGTCGTGATGGGGTGCAAACGGGGCCTGGATCCGACCCCATTTACGGAGCCACGTGTGGCCAAGCCCGGGGGGCCTTTCCCTCTCCGACTTCTTTTCTTGCATGGAAGAAATAAAAGAAGACACGGAAATGGGGCAAAAAAGGGGGAATTTCACACCAAAACTCCCTCCCCGGCTTCTCCTTTCCAACCGCGGGGAGATTTACGGGTGCGATCGCTCCTATAAATCACCGCCGCCTTTTTTCCTCCGGCCCAGGCAGAAACGCAAACACCTGCACCTGATTATTTCTCCTTTAAACAGAAAAGCAGGTGCCGACAGCCCCCCCCCCCCCAAAAAAAAATATAAATCCTGGTGGAAATCCCGGCCGCAGGATCCGTGCGTCTCCCTATGGCCGTGGAGGACGAAGCCGCAGCAGCTCCGTCGACGGGGTGTAAATCCGGGCGCGGTGGATACCGGATTTGTTCCCACATCACTTTTGTATCCCCGCGAGGGAGATTTGGGGTGAAAAGTGGGGTTTTGGGGTGTTCTTGGCTGCAGGCAGGTGGAATAAAGCTCTTTTTCTGGGTTATTTCGGGTGGTGGGTGTGAATCCCCCCACCCCACCCCAGGGGAGCTCAGGGTTGGGGGTTTTGCTTCTCCCCGAATCCCCGCGCCCAGGCCCTGGGGAGGGGGGGGGGGGGCCACCCCGGCTTTGGGGCACCGAACCCCATCCCCGTCCCAAAGCGGCTGCAGCCGTCGGAGCCGCTTGGACGGAGCCACAGGCGGCCGGAGCATCCACCTCCCGCCCCAAACTCCCCTCCCCAGCCCCACACTCCCTTTCCTCACCCCAAATTCCCTTCCCCAGCCCCACGTTCCCTCCTCCAGCCCCCAAATTCCCTTCCCAAACCCCAAATTCCCTTCCCTAACCCCAAACTCCCTCCTCCAGCCCCACGCTCCCTTCCTTAACCCCTAGCCCTGCTTCTCCAGCCCCACATTCCCTTTCCCAGCCCCACACCCACTTTCTCAGCCCCACACCCCCTTTCTCAGCCCCACGTTCCTTTTCCCAGCCCCACATTCCTTTTCCCAGCCCCACATTCCCTCCTCCAGCCCCACACTCCCTTTCCCAGCCCCACATTCCCTCCTCCAGCCCCACACTCCCTTTCCCAGCCCCACATTCCCTCCTCCAGCCCCACACCCCCTTTCTCAGCCCCACGTTCCTTTTCCCAGCCCCACATTCCCTTTCCCAGCCCCACATTCCCTCCTCCAGCCCCACATTCCCTTTCCCAGCCCCACACCCGCTTTCTCAGCCCCACACCCCCTTTCTCAGCCCCACACTCCCTTTCCCAGCCCCACACTCCCTTTCCCAGCCCCACATTCCATCCTCCAGCCCCACATTCCCTTTCCCAGCCCCACACTCCCTCCTCCAGCCCCACACTCCCTCCTCCAGCCCCACATTCCTTTTCCCAGCCCCACACTCCCTTTCCCAGCCCCACACTCCCTCCTCCAGCCCCACATTCCCTTTCCCAGCCCCACATTCCATCCTCCAGCCCCACATTCCCTTTCCCAGCCCCACATTCCATCCTCCAGCCCCACATTCCCTTTCCCAGCCCCACACTCCCTCCTCCAGCCCCACATTCCTTTTCCCAGCCCCACACTCCCTTTCCCAGCCCCACACTCCCTCCTCCAGCCCCACATTCCCTTTCCCAGCCCCACATTCCATCCTCCAGCCCCACATTCCCTTTCCCAGCCCCACATTCCATCCTCCAGCCCCACATTCCCTTTCCCAGCCCCACACTCCCTCCTCCAGCCCCACACTCCCTTTCCCAGCCCCACATTCCCTTTCCCAGCCCCACACTCCCTCCTCCAGCCCCACCCGCCCCACGGGAGCCCCATCCCAGCTCCCACGGCCACGACCCCCTCCCTGGGGCGCCCGCAGGCCAAAGCAGCCTCACCCCGCCTGACCCCCGAGCGTCACCACCCCCGGGGTGCCAACCCTTTGGGGTGACGCTGCTGCGCCCCAGCCCCATTCCCCCACTGCGGGGACGGGAGTGGGGGGGATTCACCCCCCGAGTGACCCGGCCGCATTCTGGCCCGTGGGAGAAGCTCCCCTGGCACCAGCCGTGACCTTGCCAGCCCCAAACCGGCAGGTTTTTCCCTCTAAAAGGGCTTTTTTCCCCTCTAAAATGACTTTTTCCCCCTAAAAGAGCTTTTTTTTCCCTGTAAAAGGGCTTTTTTCCCTGTAAAAGGGCTTTTTTCCCCTCTAGAAGGGCTTTTTTTTCTCCTCAAGAAGGGCTTTTTTTCCCACTAAAAGGCCTTTTTCCCCCCTAAAATGACTTTTTCCCCCTAAAAGAGCTTTTTTCCCCTGTAAAAGGGCTTTTTTCCCTGTAAAAGGGCTTTTTTTCCCCTCTAGAAGGGCTTTTTTTCCCCTCTAGAAGGGCTTTTCCCCCTCTAGAATGGCTTTTTCCCCTCTAAAAGGGCTTTTTTCCCCTCTAAAAGGGCTTTATTCCCCCTCAAAAAGGGCTTTTTCCCCTTGAAAAGGGCTGGTTTTCCCCTCTAAAAGGACTTTTTCCTCTCTAAATGCCTTTTCCCCTCTAAAAGGGCTTTTTCCCCCTCTAAATGCCTTTTTCCCCTCTAAAAGGGCTTTTTCCCCCCCTCTAAATGGCTTTTCCCCTCTTAAAGGTCTTCCCTCCCCCAAAAAGGGCTTTTTTTTCCTCTAAAAGGGCTTTCCCCCCGTCTAAATGGCTTTTTTCCCTCTAAAAGGGCTTTTCCCCTCTTTCCTTCCTCCTTCCTCGCCCCGACGGCCGCTCGCTCGCTCCTTCTCCCCCTTCCTCTCCTGCCATGTCAAGAACGGGGGAACAAAACCCATCTCATGCAAAGCAGCCAGCGAGGGGAGGGAAAAAAAAAAGAGATGTTTTTTATTGGAAAAGATGACATTTTTATTGTCTCTTGTATTGTGCTATTTTCTTTTTTTTATTACCCAGTTCCAGCTTTATTTTAGCCAGTAACAGAAGTGAAATTATTTTTCCAAGAGGGTTTTTATTTTTTTTTTTATTTTTTTCCCCCTTTTTCATATCCACATTTCCTTTTTAAACACTCTATTAGAAAAATATTGCCTGGCAGCTGGGACGCAGGCACCGAGAGAGGCGTGAATACAGCACGGGGAGGGGGGGGGCAGCGAGTAATAAAAAATAAAAGGAACCAATAAAGATTAATTATCTAATTAACAGAGACATAAAATATAGAGTGGAATAAATAAGCCTCTTGCCAAAAATTGGGGAGGGGTTTGTGCAGAGGGACGGTGGGGGAGGGCAGGGAGGGGATCCTACCTGCGGGTGGGAAGCACGGCCTGATCCTGCAGGTCCCCAACACTTTGCTGGGCACAAAACCCCACGTTTCGCCTCTTTCCACCCCAAAACGTGGCTGGGAAGGGTGGGTGGGGAGCGGTGAGGGGGCTCCAGGGGGACGGGGTGAGCGGCCCCCCCTCCGCTCCGGCGCAGAGGCCGCCCGGTCCCGGGGGGAGCAGTGCCGGAGCTGCGGGGGCTCGGGGCACCCCCGGATTTGTGGTGGGCCCGAATCTGTGACATCCCCAACCCCACAGCATCCCAGTCCCGCACATCCCAGTCCCGCTCATCCCAGTCCCGCTCATCCCAGTCCCACACACCCCAGTCCCACACACCCCAGTCCCACACACCCCAGTCCCACACACCCCAGTCCCACTCCCGCACACCCCAGTCCCGCACACCCCAGTCCCGCTTATCCTAATCCTGCACATCCCAGTCCCGCACGTCGCAGTCCCACAAGTCCCAGTCCCACACATCCCAGTCCCACACACCCCACTCCCACTCCCGCACGCCCCACTCCTGCTCATCCCACTCCCGCATGCCCCAGTCCCACACATCCCAGTCCCGCACACCCCACTCCCACTCCCGCACACCCCACTCCACTCCCGCACACCCCACTCCCGCACGCCCCGCTCCTGCACGCCCCGCCCCCACTGCCGCACGCCCCACCCCACTCCCGCACACCCCACTCCCGCCCGCCCCACTCCCGCACGCCCCACTCCCGCACGCCCCACTCCCACTCCCGCACGCCCCACTCCCACACACCCCACTCCCGCACGCCCCACTCCCGCACGCCCCACTCCACTCCTGCACGCCCCACTCCCACTCCCGCACACCCCACCCCACTCCCGCACGCCCCACTCCACTCCCGCACACCCCACTCCCGCACGCCCCGCTCCTGCACGCCCCGCTCCCACTCCCGCACACCCCACTCCCACACACCCCACTCCCGCAGCAAAGCTCCGGCTCCGGGGACCCCCGGGGCGGGGCCGCCGCTGCCGCTCCCCGCAGCTCTCTGCCTCTCTCTAGCGGCTTCTCCCCGCAGAGCCGGCCCGGCCCGCGGCTCCGCACAACCGGCTCCGGCGGCCGCGGGCAGCCCAGTGCCTCCCAGTTCGGCCCGGTGCCTCCCAGTCCAGTTCGGCCCGGTGCCCCGGCGCCGGAAGGAAGGGAGGAAGGAAGGGGGGAGGGAGGAAGGAAGGAAGGGGGGAGGGAGGGGGAGCGATGCGGGGAAGGAAGGAAGGAGGGATGGATGGGGAGGGAGGGAGGGATGGACAGAGGGACGGATGAAGGGGAGGAAGGAGGGAGGAAGGAGGGAGGGTGGGAGGGAGGGAGGGATGAAGGGGAGGAAGGAGAGAGGGAGGGATGAAGGGGAGGAAGGAGGGAGGGAGGGATGAAGAGGAGGAAGGAGGGAGGGAGGGATGAAGAGGAGGAAGGAGAAAGGGAGGGATGAAGAGGAGGAAGGAGGGAGGGAGGGATGAAGAGGAGGAAGGAGGGAGGAGGGATGAAGAGGAGGAAGGAGAAAGGGAGGGATGAAGAGGAGGAAGGAGAGAGGGAGGGATGAAGAGGAGGAAGGAGGGAGGGAGGGATGAAGAGGAGGAAGGAGGGAGGGAGGGATGAAGAGGAGGAAGGAGAAAGGGAGGGATGAAGAGGAGGAAGGAGAGCGGGAGGGATGAAGAGGAGGAAGGAGCGAGGGAGGGATGAAGAGGAGGAAGGAGGGAGGGAGGGATGAAGAGGAGGAAGGAGGGAGGGAGGGATGAAGAGGAGGAAGGAGAAAGGGAGGGATGAAGAGGAGGAAGGAGAGCGGGAGGGATGAAGAGGAGGAAGGAGGGAGGGAGGGATGAAGAGGAGGAAGGAGCGAGGGAGGGAGAAGTGGAGGAAGGAATGGAGGGAGGGAGGAGTGGAGTGATGGAAGGATGGATGGGGGATGGGATGGAGGGAGGGAGGGATAGAGGGAGGACGGGGAGGAAGGAGGGAGGGATAGAGGGAAGGACGGAGGGCAGGAGGGAAGGAAAGAGGGACGGAAGGACAGAGGGAGGACAGACCGGAGGGAAGGCGGAGGGTTCACCCCTGGGATCCACCAGCAGCTCCCGCCCGGGAGCGGGCGGCAGCGCGGGAGGAAGGCCGGGCTGCGCCGAGGGGAAGATGGAGCTGAAGGCCCAGGGCCATTCGCCGCTGCCCTGGCCCGGCTCCAGCTGCAGTAATTACATTCGCCCTGATTAAAAATTTCCCCTTCGTTTTCAATTAGCTTCGCCGTTCTTCTTCGCTTCCTCCCCAAACGCCGGCGGCCTCGTGGTGCGGCCCTCCCCCCCCCACACACTTCTGCAGAGGGGAAACTGAGGCAGGGAGCTGGGGGGGTGCTCACGGGGCCCCACGGGTATCGCAGGGTGTTTTAGGGGTTCACTGTGGGGTGCTCGCCAAGTACCCCCGTGTACATTGGGGTGTCCCTGGGGGGACGCGTGGTACCTGCAGGGTAGGAGGGGTGTTGGTGGCACCTATGGGGCACGTACGTGCTCCTCACGGGGTGTTGGTGGCACCTAAGGGCACCTACGTGCTCCTCACGGGGTGTTCATGGTACCTATAGGGCACCTACGTGCTCTTCATGGGGTGTTTGTGGCACCTATAGGGCACGTACGTGGTCCTCATCAAGTGTTCATGGCACCTATAGGGCACCTACGTGCTCCTCATGGGGTGTTTGTGGTACCTATAGGGCACCTACATGCTCCTCACGGGGTGTCGGTGGCACCTATAGGGCACCTACATGGTCCTCATGGGGCGCTCATGGTACCTATGGGGCACCTACGTGCTCCTCATCGAGTGTTTGTGGCACCTATAGGGCACCTACATGCTCCTCACGGGGTGTTCATGGCACCTATAGGGCACCTACGTGGTCCTCATAGGGTGTTTGTGGTACCTATGGGGCACCAACATGGTCCTCACGGGGTGTTCCCGGTACCTATAGGGCACCTACGTGCTCCTCATGGGGTGTTTGTGGCACCTATAGGGCACGCACGTGCTCCTCATGGGTGTTCCCGGTACCTATAGGGCACCTACGTGCTCCTCATGGGGTGTTTGTGGCACCTATAGGGCACGTACATGCTCCTCACGGGGTGTCGGTGGCACCTATAAGGCACCTATATGCTCCTCACGAGGTGTCGGTGGCACCTATAGGGCCCCTATATGCTCCTCAGGGGGTGTTCATGGCAGAAGGCGGCCGCCTGCGGAGCCTTCCCGGGCAGGGCCCGGATCACCCGGAGCTTTCCACCGGTCACCGGCACCGCCGAGGGAAGAGGAGGAAGAGGAGGAAGAGGAGGAGGAGGAGGAGGAGGAGGAGGAGGAGGAGGAGGAGGAGGAGGAGGAGGAGGAGGAGGAGGAAGGCCACGAGCCGGCGATGCCCCGTCCTTCCCGGACACGGATCCGGAGCCTTTTGCTTCCCCTCGTTCCTCTTCTCCATGGTTTTTCCCTTTTATTTAACGTAATCCCCTTAAAAAATTGAAAAAAAAAAAAAAAAAAAAAGGGAATAAACCGGCTGTTTCCCAGCGGGAACATCCGGTAGGTAGGGAAAAAAAAAAAAAAGGGTTTTTTAACCCAAACCCGGCCAGGCGAGCCCGGGGCCGTATCTGCTCTGTCCGTCCGTCCGTCCGTCCGTCCTCTCCCGCTGTTCGTCCCCCCGCCTCCCGGATTCTCCCCCCGCCTGCCTCGGCGGCTCTTTGTTTTTCCGTCCGTCTGTCCGTCCCTCGGGCTGTCCCGCGTTAACCGTCCCCATGTGGCGGCTGAGGAGGACAAACCCCCCCGGGGCGGCCCAAAAGGTGCCGAGCCGGCCCCCGTCTCGTCTCAAATCCCCTCAAACCCCCGTAATTAAACTCAAATTAGAAGCCCCCACCAGCCGAGGCCCCTTTTTCTCCCTTTTTCTCCCCAAATCCGAGAGGGAAACACCGGGAAGAGCCACGGGAGGGCCGGGCCCTCCCCCCAGCCGTCCTCCTCGACGGCGAAGCTTGAGCAAACGCGGACGGCTGCTCCCGCGCGTGGGCGGACGGACGGACGGACGGACGGACAGACGGACGGACAGACGGACGGACAGACGGACGGCCAGACGGGCGGACGCGGGACCTCGGCCCCGCCCCGGGGCTGCCGGTGCCGGCGCCGTCCCCGTCCCTCTCCCCGCCTTCCCCGTCACCGTCTGCCCACGCGTCCATCCGTCTGTCTGCGCGTCCCCTGTCCGTCCACACGCCCGCCCGCGCACCTATACATCTGTCTATCTGCATCCGTCTGTCCCTCCCTCCCTCCGTCCCTCCCTCCCTCCCTCCGTCCCTCCATTCCTCCGTCCGTCCCTCCCTCCGTCCCTCTGTCCCTCGATCCGTCCCTCCCTCCCTCCATCCGTCCCTCCGTCCGTCCGCCCCTCCATCCCTCTGTCCGTCCCTCCATCTGTCCCTCCCTCCCTCCGTCCCTCTCTCCGCTCCTCCATCCCTCTCTCCGCCCCTCCATCCCTCTGTCCGTCCGTCCGTCCGTCCGTCCCTCCCCCTCCATCTGTACTTTTCTGCAGCTCCGGGGCTGGTAAGCGCCAACCCCCGCTGCTCCCCTCGCCCGAGCCGGGGAGAACCCAGCGGGAGCCACCAACTCCCTCCCTGCTCCCACCCCTGCCTCTTCCTTCCATCCCATCCCTCTCCCTGCATCCCTCCCCTTCCCTCCCTCACCCCTCCCTTACCCCTCCCTCCCACCTTCCCTCCCTTCTCCCTCCCTCCCTCCTTCCTGCCTCACCCATCCCTCATCCCATCCCTCCATCCCTGCCTCACCCTTCCCTCCCTCCTTCCTTCCCTCCCTTCTCCCTCCCTCCTTCCTGCCTCTTCCTTCCATCCCATCCCCCTCCCTCCCTTCTCCCTCCCTCACCCACCCCTCCACCCATCCCATCCCTCCTTCCCCTCCCTCCCTCCATCCCTCCCTCCTGCCTCACCCACCCCTCCACCCATCCCATCCCATCCCTCCATCCCACCCCTTCCCTCCCTCCCTCCTTCCTGCCTCTTCCTTCCATCCCATCCCATCCCATCCCCCTCCCTCCCTCATCCCATCCCCCCTCCCCACCCTTCCACCCCACCCCTCCCTCTCCGGGGCAGACACCCACCCACCGGTGACCACGTCGGTGGGACAGGGCCCACCCAGCCGCCACCGCCACGGGGCCGCTCCTCGGCCGGGCTCGGACACTGGGTGCCAGCCGAGAGCCCCCTTCCCTTCCCCTTCCCTCTTCCCTTCTCTCTTTCCTCTTCCCTTCCCCTTCCTTCTTTCCTCTTCCCTCTTCCCCTTCCTTCTTCCCTTCCTTCTTCCCTTCCCCTTCCTCTTTCCTTCCCTTCCCCTTCCTTCTTCCCTTCCCTTCCTTCTTTCCTTCCCTTCCCCTTCCTTCTTCCCTTTTCCCTTCCCTCTTCCCTTCCCCTTCCTCTTTCCTTCCCTTCCCTTCCCCTTCCTTCTTCCCTTCCCTCTTCCCTTCCCCTTCCTCTTTCCTTCCCTTCCCCTTCCTCTTTCCTTCCCTTCCCTTCCCCTTCCTTCTTCCCTTCCCTCTTCCCTTCCCCTTCCACTTTCCTTCCCTTCCCCTTCCTCTTTCCTTCCCTTCCCCTTCCTTCTTCCCTTCCCTCTTCCCTTCCCCTCCCTCTTTCCTTCCCTTCCCCTTCCTTCTTCCCTTTTCCCTTCCCTCTTCCCTTCCCCTTCCTCTTTCCTTCCCTTCCCCTTCCTTCTTCCCTTCCCCTTCCCCAGGCTGCGGGAACCGACGGACCCCCGACTCCCCACGGAGCCTCGGCCTGGCGGCAGCGGCGCAGGGGAAGCGCGGCGGCCAGACGCCACCGTGGGCCGGAAACGCGGCGGCGCCCAGCCCCGCGCGCCGGCGGCCCCAGTTCCCCGGGAAAAAGCATTTCCTGGGCACTTCCCGGCGCTCGGGGCTCAGCGCCGGCGGCCGCTGCCGGCCCCGGGAACGGCGACCCGGGCGGCACAGCCGGGGTGACCGGGAGCGGCTGCCGCGGCGGTGGCGGGCGGCGTGGGGACGTAAAGCTGTCACCGGGGGGGTAAATCGGGGGCGGCGTCCCTGGGATGGGGTCCCGGGAGCTGGGAATGGGGGGGGAGAAATGGGGAGGGGGAAATGGGGAGGGAATTGGGAGAAATGGGAGTGGGGGGAATGGGGGGGGCAAATGGGAGGGAGAAATGGGGGGAATGGGGAGGGAGAAATGGGGAGGGAATTGGGAGAAATGGGAGTGGGGGAATGGGGTGGGGGCAAACGGGAGGGGAAATGGGGGAAATGGGGGGAGAAATGGGGAGGGAGAAAGGGGAGGGAATTGGGAGAAATGGGAGTGGGGGAATGGGGTGGGGGCAAACGGGAGGGGAAATGGGGAGGGGGAAATGGGGAGGGGGAAATGGGAGTGGGGGAATGGGGTGGGGGCAAACAGGAGGGGGAAATGGGGGAATGGGGAGGGGGGCAAATGGGGGAAATGGAAGAAATGGGAGTGGGGGAGCGGGGGACAAATGGGAGGGGGGAAATTGGGAGAAATGGGGGGCAAATAGGAGGGGGGAAATGAGAGGGGGAAATGGAGGGGGGGAAATGGGGAGGGGGAAATGGGGGAGTGGGGTGGGGGACAAGTCGGAGGGGGAAATGGGGAGGGAAGTGGGAAGGAATTGGGAGAAATGGGAGTGCGGGAAATCGGGAGGAGGGGAAATGGGGGAAATGGGGGGAATGGGGGGAAATGGGGTAGAAAATGGGGGGAAATGGGTGGAAATGGGGGGTGGGGCAGGCGCTGCCGCATTGGGGGGAGGGGAGGGCGTGGGGTGAGACCCGTGGGGTGGGATGGGGGCCGTACCCCGGGGGGGGTCCCTGCGTCCCCTCCGCCCCCCGCGGTGCCGGGTACCGGTACCGGGCTCTTCCGGTAAAGCCGCTGACTCATTAAGGGGCAAATTAATTACGCCGCGTCATTAATCAGGGCGGGCCCGGTTGGTGGCAGGTTGGTGACGGGCCCTTTGCGGGGGGGGGGAACCCCAGAAATTCAGGACACCCCCCCCCCCCCCCGCCAAAAGCTGGGGGACGGGGATGTCCCCCGGGGGTGACGGGCCCCCTCGGAGGGCGGTGGGGACATGGGGGCGGGGGGTGCAGGGTTGGGGGTCCCTGCACCCCCTTGGGTGTACCCCCACCCTACACCCCCACATCTGGTTACACCCCCAAACCCAGGTGTACCCCCACGCTGCACCCCCCCAAATCTGGTTATCCCCCCACCTGCACCCCCAAATCCGTGGGTGCCCTGGGGTGGGGGACCGCAGCGGGGACCCTCCAGGGGTAGGTGACCCCCCCCCCCCCACGGGGGACGGCACCCAAAGGACGACGCGGAGGCCACGGCCCCGCAGGACGCAGCGTTTATTGCCGGCAGGGGAAACTGAGGCACGGGGACGGAGGAGAGCCTCCCCCCCCCCCCCGGGGGAGCCCCTTCACGCCCGCATCCCCCGCCCCCGGGGACGCACCCGTGCCTCAGTTTCCCCCGCCAAGAGCAAGCAGGGGCACTGACCCCCGCGGGTTAAATAGCTTAAAAAACTCCCCCAAAACCCCAAAAAGGGAGATTTTAGGGGAAATAAAAAGGGGGAGGAGCCCCAAAGCTCAGTGGGGAAACTGAGGCACGGGGCGGGGGGCACGGCCAACACCCCCCATGGAATGTGGCGCCTCACAACCCCCCCTCCGCCCCCGAGGGCCTGTTTAGTGTTAAACTGGTTAAACTGGGAAGACTGGGTGGGTCGCGGGCAGAATTAACCCTTGGGGGGGGTTCTGCCCTGCGGCAAGGGGAAACTGAGGCACAGGGCGGGGGGGGGGGTGTCAGTCCCCCTTTCCCGGAAGGCGGGGCCCCACTTTGCTCTCAGCAGGGGAAACTGAGGCACGAATGCCAACCCGCCCCCCCCTCACCTCCCCGCCGCCCCCCTCCTTCTCCAACAACTCCAGCACCCCCAGTTCTCCCAGTCTCGCCTTGGCCACCTCCTCCCAGCCCCGGTTGGCGCGGGGGTTTCGGGGCGAGGGATGGGGTAACCCCTCGACGCGAACGGCCAGGCCGGAGGCCGCCAAGGCGCGTCGCGCCCGCCGCTCGGCGTAACGCCCCACGCCCACCACCAGCCCCACGCCCAGCAGCCCCACGGCTCGCGCCAACGCCCGGTCGCAGAGCCCCATCAATCGGTCGCGTTGGGCGGGGGGCAGCTCGGTGGGGGGCAAGTTCCGACCGCTGGAAGCGAGGAAGAGGAGGGGACAGTGGTTGTGGACGAAGCAGTGACGGAAAAAGAGGCGGGGGTCGGGGCAGAGGGTCCGGACCAGCCCCCAAAAGCGGGCGCCGCTCACCTCCGCCCGTTGGCAGGCCAGGCCCAGCACCGGGCGCTTGGGGTGCTCCGAGGGCGGCTTCTTCACCCCCCCGGCGACCTGCAGCCACTCCCGCACGTGCCAGGCTTCTCCGAAGGGCACCTGCGAGACGGGGAGAGGGGTCAGGGGGGGGCTCGTGCCCTCCCTGCCCACCCCCACACCCCCCGGGCACAGTTTCCCCTCCCTGGGGAGGGGTTCTGGGGGCAGCCCCAGGGAAAGGTCACCCCAAAACAGCCCTGGAGTTGACCACGTGCCTCCGCGCCTCAGTTTCCCTCGCCTCCGTGGGGACAGAGCGCGGCAACCCCCAGGCACCCCACGAGCACCCCCCGCGTGCCTCAGTTTCCCCCCCTCCTTCCGCTCCGCGGGGTGCGCAACCACCGCCCCCGTCACAGCCACCCTACAAACACCCCCAGCCCCAGGCCCGGCCTAAGTCCGTGCCTCAGTTTCCCCTCCCCGGTGCCACACCCCGGTCTGGGCCATGCCGAAAGGGCCGGGGTTCATGCCGAGGAAGAGGACGCGTTTCGGGGTGCGGCAGTAGCGGCGCACGAAGTCGCAGTGGGGTTCCCAGGCGTAGTCGAGGGGGTGGTAGACGTGGCTGACGGGGTCCCCGAAGGGCGGCAGCGCCTGCAGCAGCGCGCTCTGCTCCCGCTCCAGCCGCAGGAACCGCCCCGCCAGGTCATCCTCATCCTCCTCCTCCTCCTCTTCTTCCTCCTCCGCCACCGGCACAGGCTCCGTCACCGTCCCCGCCGTCTCAGCCGCGCTCTCCTCCATGCTGCCATCACCTGGTGCCTGCGGAGGGGACAGACGGGTGACAGGGCGGCCCCGGGGGGTGACAGGGCAGCCCCGGGCCGGGCGGGGGGGGGGAGGCCCCGTGGCCGGGGTGGAGGTGAGGGGGTGGCCCGTGTCGTGTCCCCCCCCCAGCTCTGCAATGGGGAAGGAAGAACCCCAGCGCCGCTCTGCCCCATCCCCTGCACCCCCAGGGCCGCCAAGTACCCCAGAGCACGGCCCTGCACCCCCCCGAGCCCCCCAACCGCCCCCTTACCCCAGCCCTGCGCCCCCAGGGCCCCCCAGCTGCCCCCCTACCCCGGCTCTGTGCCCCCAGGACCCCTAACACCGTCCTGCCCACCCCCGAGCCCCCCGCTGCCTCCCAGCCCCGGCCCTGCCCTCCCGCGAGCCCCCAACCCCAGGCCTAACCCCCCGAGCTCCCTCACTGCCCCCAGGCCGGCCCGGCCCTGCCCCCCAGTCCCCCCCGCCATCACTCCTCCTCCCGCAGCCCCCCAAATTCCCTAACGACGTCACGCGACGTCATATAACGTCACGCCGCCAGTTCGGGGCCTACCTGTTCGCAGCGCCGGGCCTCGCTGCCGCCCGACGGCCCCGCCCCTTGACCCGGCCCCGCCCCTCCACCCCCGACCCCGCGCGCAGTGCCTGCCGGGAGCTGGAGTCCGGCGGGTCCCGCCCACTCCGCCGCCTTCCCGGCGTGCCCCGCGCGGGGGGCGGGGCCGGGCCCTTTGTCTGCGCGGGGCGGTGCTGCGTCACGGGGCGGCACGCGGAGTTTCCCATCGTGCGGCGGGACACGCCCCCTCCCCCCCACCCCCCCCGTGGGGCGGCACGGGGACGCGCACACGCGTGGGAACATGGCGGGAACATGGAGGGGGGGGCACGGGGGGGGTCGTGACCCCACAGTGCCGGGCCACGCAGCTGGGAAAGGGGAGGAGAAAGGGGGCGTGGCCTCTCCCCGACCCCGCCCCTCCCCAGCGGGGGGGGGCGGTGCCGCGCAGGCTCCGGCGGCACAAGGGCGACCCCTAGCGGGGACGCGCGGTGTCGCGGCGGGGGGCGTGGCCGAGCCGGGGGTGGTGTCCCCGAGCGGGGATGGGGCCACCAGGGTCCCCCACCCCCCGCGGTGTCCCCAAGCCCCCAACCGCCCCCCTCGAACCCCCTTTCTCCGCCCACAAGGGTCCCCTCGCGTGTGTGTGTCCCCCATCCCTCCCGCCCCCCAATGTCCCCGTCCCGTCCCCCCCCCCCGGTGTCGGCCCTGCCCCGCCCCGGGCGGCAGCGCCGCCTCGCGCCCACCAGGTGGCGCCAGAGGCACAGCCGAGGGACCGGGGGCGGGGACAGAGCTGGCCCCGCCCCTTCCATACGGTGGGTGCCCTGAAATGGGGGGGCGGGGTTGTGTGTCCCTATCCGGGCTGGGGGGACCCAGTACCGGGCCATACTGGGGACACTGGGGGACCCCCTGTCACCTCCCCCCCCAGGATGAAGCGGCAGCTCCTGAAAAGTGACCGTTTATTGGAAGCAAATACGAGGGGGGGGGGACACACGGGGACACCGCGGGGACACCGCAGGGACACCCCGGCTAAAAACACCGACCTTAGAAAAACAGCAAAAAAACCAGGGCCGAGCCCCCCCAACCTGCCCCATCCCCTTGTCTGGGGGGGCGCGGGGAGGGGGGGGACCCCCCTTCAGACACCCCCAAAAGGGGAGGGGGGGGTCCCCCCCCACCACCACGGGGCAGGACTGTCCCCTCCCCTGTCCCCAGGGGGGCTGCGGGGAGGGGCAGGGTGATCCCTGGGGACACGGGGCAGGGGAGGGGGGGAGACGAGACGAGATGATTTTGGGGGGGGGGCTATGTACAGGAGGGGGGGGCCGCCTTAGCTCCTGGGGGTCTCGCGCTCTTTGCTGTCCGTGTCCTCGGGGTAGGCGTGCCAGGTCAGCCGCTCCTCGTAGAAGGCGATGACAATTTGGGGACATTTGAGGTTCGCCTCCTTGGCCAGCACCAGGTCGGCTTCATCCGTGTCCTTCCTGGGGAGGGGGGCGGGGGGGGACAGAGAGAGAAAACAGGGGGGTCAGGGGGCTCTGGGGAACACACAGAAGGTGGCAGTCACCCCCCCTTGGGGACACGCGGGGTGGCCTCACCACTTCATGAGGAACATGAGGTCCCCGCAGGAGTCGGTGGCACCGATGATCTTCTCGGGCTCCAGCCCCCGCTCGAAGCCCCGGGCGATGTCGTTGCTCTGCAGATTTGGGGGGGAAAAAGGGGATTTGGGGGGGAGGGGGTGAGGCGGCGTGGGTGCGCTTGGGGTGGGGCAGGGGGGGACGGGGAGGGGGTCACAGCCCCGGTTTGTGACGGTTGGAGGTGACAGGGTTGGGGACACTCTCCCCAGGCTGGGGTCAGGGGGTGGTGTCGGTCTTTCGTGGTGGCACTGGGCACCCATCTCCATCACCAGGTGTCCATTGTCATCGCTGGGTGCCTGTCCCCATCGCCGGGTGCCTGTCCCCATCACGGGGACACTGGGTGCCTGTCCCCATGGCCAGGTGTCCATCCCCACCATGGGGACGCTGGGTGCCTGTCCCCATCCCTGGGTGCCTGTCCCTGTGGTGGGGACGTTGGGTGCCTGTCCCCATCGCTGGGTGCCTGTCCCCATCACGGGGACATTGGGTGCCTGTCCCCATCATGGAGACACCAGGTGCCTGTCCCTGTGGTGGGGACGCCAGCTGCCTGTCCCCATGATGGGGATTCTGGGTGCCCGTCCCCATCACAGGGACATCGGGTGCCTGTCCCCATCACTGGGTGCCTGTCCCCACAGCTAGGTGCCCGTCCCCATCACAGGGACATCGGGTGCCTGTCCCCATCGCCAGGTGCCTGTGCCCACCATGGAGACACCAGGTGCCTGTCCTTGTGATGGGGACACCAGCTGCCTGTCCCCATGATGGGGACATTGGATGCCTGTCCCCATCCCTGGGTGCCTGTCCCCATGGCTGGGTGTCCATCCCCATCACGGGGACACTGGGTGCCTGTCCCCATGGCCGAGTGTCCATCCCCATCACGGGGACACTGGGTGCCTGTCCCCATGGCCGAGTGTCCATCCCCATCACGGGGACGCTGGGTGCCTGTCCCCATCCCTGGGTGCCTGTCCCTGTGGTGGGGACGTTGGGTGCCTGTCCCCATCGCTGGGTGCCTGTCCCCATCACGGGGACATTGGGTGCCTGTCCCCATCATGGAGACACCAGGTGCCTGTCCCTGTGGTGGGGACGCCAGCTGCCTGTCCCCATGATGGGGATTCTGGGTGCCCGTCCCCATCACAGGGACATCGGGTGCCTGTCCCCATCACTGGGTGCCTGTCCCCACAGCTAGGTGCCCGTCCCCATCACAGGGACATCGGGTGCCTGTCCCCATCGCCGGGTGCCTGTGCCCACCATGGAGACACCAGGTGCCTGTCCTTGTGATGGGGACACCAGCTGCCTGTCCCCATGATGGGGACATTGGATGCCTGTCCCCATCCCTGGGTGCCTGTCCCCATGGCTGGGTGTCCATCCCCATCACGGGGACACTGGGTGCCTGTCCCCATGGCCGAGTGTCCATCCCCATCACGGGGACACTGGGTGCCTGTCCCCATGGCCGAGTGTCCATCCCCATCACGGGGACGCTGGGTGCCTGTCCCCATCCCTGGGTGCCTGTCCCTGTGGTGGGGACGTTGGGTGCCTGTCCCCATCGCTGGGTGCCTGTCCCCATCACGGGGACATTGGGTGCCTGTCCCCATCATGGAGACACCAGGTGCCTGTCCCTGTGGTGGGGACGCCAGCTGCCTGTCCCCATGATGGGGATTCTGGGTGCCTGTCCCCACAGCTAGGTGCCCGTCCCCATCACAGGGACATCGGGTGCCTGTCCCCATCACTGGGTGCCTGTCCCCACAGCTAGGTGCCCGTCCCCATCACAGGGACATCGGGTGCCTGTCCCCATCGCCAGGTGCCTGTGCCCACCATGGAGACACCAGGTGCCTGTCCTTGTGATGGGGACACCAGCTGCCTGTCCCCATGATGGGGACGTTGGATGCCTGTCCCTATCCCTGGGTGCCTGTCCCCATGGCCGAGTGTCCATCCCCATCACGGGGACACTGGGTGCCTGTCCCCATGGCCAAGTGTCCATCCCCATCACGGGGACACTGGGTGCCTGTCCCCATGGCCAAGTGTCCATCCCCATCACGGGGACACTGGGTGCCTGTCCCCATGGACGAGTGTCCATCCCCATCACGGGGACATTGGGTGCCTGTCCCCATGGCCAAGTGTCCATCCCCATCACGGGGACGCTGGGTGCCTGTCCCCATCCCTGGGTGCCTGTCCCTGTGGTGGGGATGCTGGGTGCCTGTCCCCATCACCGTGTGCCTGTCCCCATCACGGGGACGTTGGGTGCCTGTCCCCATGGCCAGGTGTCCATCCCCATCATGGGGACGCTGGGTGCCTGTCCCCATCCCTGGGTGCCTGTCCCCATCATGGGGACATTGGGTGCCTGTCCCCATCCCTGGATGCCTGTCCCTGTGGTGGGGATGCTGGGTGCCTGTCCCCATCACGGGGACGTTGGGTGCCTGTCCCCATGGCCAGGTGTCCATCCCCATCACGGGGACATTGGGTGCCTGTCCCCATGGCTGGGTGCCTGTCCCCATCATGGGGACATTGGGTGCCTGTCCCCATCCCTGGGTGCCTGTCCCCATCGCCGGGTGCCTGTCCCTATCACGGGGACGTTGGGTGCCTGTCCCCATCCCTGGATGCCTGTCCCTGTGGTGGGGATGCTGGGTGCCTGTCCCCATCACCGTGTGCCTGTCCCCATCACGGGGACGTTGGGTGCCTGTCCCCATGGCTGGGTGCCTGTCCCCATCACGGGGACATTGGGTGCCTGTCCCCATCCCTGGGTGCCTGTCCCCATCGCCGGGTGCCTGTCCCCATCACGGGGACATTGGGTGCCTGTCCCCATGGCTCGGTGCCTGTCCCCATGGCCGAGTGTCCATCCCCATCACGGGGACATTGGGTGCCTGTCTCCATCACCGGGTGCCTGTCCCCATCACGGGGACGTTGGGTGCCCGTCCCCACGGCGTTACAGAACAAACTCCATTAACTGTATTCTCCTCCCTGAACAGTCTCGTTCAGCGCCAGCAGCTGCAGGAGCCGGAGCCTCCGGCCACAGGAGCCGACCAGCGTAAACTTCCTGATAAAACTAACGCTGCAAACCCAAAACTCGCCGAATCCAGCAGAGGGGAGCGGAAGGGAGAAGATAAGGACCGAGGAAATAATTCCAAGAGAATGAGATCACTTCAGAAGGCGGCCAGCCCAGCGACGGCGAAAACCAGTAAGAAATCAAGAGCCCACCGACCGAAATGAAGGGATTGGACTTGGGGATCGGGTGATGGGGGGTACGGGTATAATTGGGGGGCACCATCTAGGGTGGGGGCCCCTCTCCGGAGGCACCCGGCTCGAGCTGGCCCCTGAGAACTAATTAAAGAGGAATTGAAAACCTTCCCTCGGACCTGGCGTTAACCAGCGGGATCCCAGGGTGGGACCCCGTTACGGCGGCCGGCGTGCGTAAATCCTTAACAATGGCCGGGTGTCTGTCCCCATCCCTGGGTGTCTGTCCCCACCCTTGGGTGCCCGTCCCTGTCGTGGGGTGTTCCCCCCCGCTCACCTCCCTCTTCTTCTTGGCCTTGACGTCCTCCCCGCCGGCGGGCAGCCCTCCTTTCCTCTTGGCACCCTCCGCCTTCTCCCGCGGTTTGTTCCCGTCGCCCTCCTTCATCTTCTTATACTTCCTCATAAACTCCGAAATCAACTCCGGGCAATCCAGGTTCTTCTCCGGCTCCCAAGTGTTGTGTTCCCTGTCACCAAATGACCATCATCATCATCGTCATCGTCACCCTCCCCGTCCCGGGCGGTACTTACTCGGAGAAGCCCTTCCACTTGAGCAGGTACTCGGCCTGGCCCTTCACCACGCGCCGGTCCAGCACCTTCTCCACCACATACTCCTCCTCATCTCCCGAGGACGAGCTGTCGGCTGGCCGCTTGCTCCTCTTGCCCATAGCGCAGCGCCCACGGGTCCTGGGTGGGGACACGGGTGGGTTAGCGGGGACCCCCCTGCCACCCGTCGCCCCCCAAATCCAGAAGAAGAGGAGATGGCGGCGAAGGAGCAGGCGCTTCCCAATGCAATTTGGGTTAAAACCCCGAAAAACGGTGGGGATTTAGGCACAGGGAAATGTAGTTTGGGTTAAAGCCCCTAAAAGTGGTGGGGATTTAGGCACAGGGACATGTAATTTGGGTTAAAACCCCCAAAAAGGGTGGGCATTTAGGCACAGGGACATGTAATTTGGGTTAAAACCCCGAAAAATGGTGGGCATTTAGGCACAGGGAAATGTAGTTTGGGTTAAAACCCCCAAAAAGGGTGGGCATTTAGGCACAGGGACATGTAATTTGGGTTAAAACCCCGAAAAACGGTGGGGATTTAGGCACAGGGACATGTAATTTGGGTTAAAACCCCGAAAAACGGTGGGGATTTAGGCACAGGGACATGTAATTTGGGTTAAAACCCCAAAAAACGGTGGGGATTTAGGCACAGGGACATGTAATTTGGGTTAAAACCCCGAAAAACGGTGGGCATTTAGGCACAGGGAAATGTAGTTTGGGTTAAAACCCTGAAAAACGGTGGGGATTTAGGCACAGGGAAATGTAGTTTGGGTTAAAACCCTGAAAAACGGTGGGGATTTAGGCACAGGGAAATGTAGTTTGGGTTAAAACCCCGAAAAACGGTGGGGATTTAGGCACAGGGACATGTAATTTGGGTTAAAACCCCCAAAAAGGGTGGGCATTTAGGCACAGGGAAATGCTTTGGTGGAAAAGCCCATTTTCCCACCGATTTATAACACGGCAACAAAAAAATCACGCCTTTTTCAGGGGGTTTAAAGGCGAATTAAAAAGGGGTGAGGGGGGAAAAAGAGGGGGAACCCCACACTCCCCCTGTTTTGGGGTGAGTTTGCTGCTTAACAGCAAAGCCTCACAAGTTAAAACCCCAGGGGTTTAAAAAAAAACAGGTTTTAAGGCACGCAGCCAAAATGTGGGGGTTTTTTAAGTCCTGGTTTTAGCGGGTTTTTCTAAATTCAGCCCTAAAAAAACCCGATGGAGCCAGGAAATTCCTTGTCCTCCCCGTTCCCTGGGCGGCATTTCCTGACGGGGCCGGGCGGTGAAGGCCCAAACCAGTGTGATTTATCGGCGGTGGGTTTGGGTGTAAAAGGGGCGGATTTGGGTGTAAAAAGGGCAGTTTTGGGTGTAAAAAAGGCAGTTTTGGGGTGTAAAAGGGACAGGTTCGGGTGTAAAAAGGGCAGGTTTGGGTGTAAAAGGGATGGGGACGGAGCCCCGGGGCATCGCATCTCTAAAGCCGCGTGTGGGAGCCCTGGAGGAACAAAAGAAAAGCGCCGTTTTGAGGCAAAAAGTGCTGGTTTGAAGCAAAAAGTGCTGGTTTGAGGCAAAAAGCACCCCTTTGAGGCAAAAAAAGAGCCGCTTTGAGGGAAAAAAGGGCCCGTTTGAGGTAAAAAAGGACCCGTTTGGTTCGGCCTGGCTTGTCCCGGGGCCGGGCCGGTCCCGGGGGCGGCGGGGGCCCGGCCCGGCCCCGGTGTCAGGCGCTGCACAGAGGACCGGGCCGCGAGGGCGGGGCGAGCAGCGCGCCACCTCTCCCCATTGGCCGGCGGCGCCGCCGCATCCGCCTGCGCATTGGCTGAGCGCGCCGCCGCTCGCCACCGCCCCGCCCCGCCCACCAGCCACCGTTGGCCCAGCCGGCCGTCACTCCGCGCGCCGTCCCTCCCCTCCGCCGCCGCCATTGGCCGAACGGGGAGCCGCTCGCCCCTGCCGCCGCCATTGGCCAGCGCGCCTGCCCATCCCGCCGGCGGGGCCCGCCCCCGCCCTGCCCCCCATTCATCCGCCGCCCGCCGCCGCTACCTGGGCGGGGAGCGGCTCCGGCGCGGGCCCGTCCGCCGCGGTCTGGCCGCCCCTCCGAGCCGCCGCCGCTCCGCGCTCCGCCCGCCAAAACCGCCCGCAGCGCGCAGGCGCCGCCGGCCGCGCTCCGCGCATGCGTCCGCCCGCCCGCCCCCTCCGTCCGCCGCCCCGCGTTGCGCATGCGCCGAGCGAGGTCCACCTTGGGCGCCGGCGGGCGGGCGGCCCCTCCGAGCCGCCGCCGGGACTCGCCGCCGCGGCGCCGCCGCGCCCTGCTGCTGCCGCCCGCCGCGCCGCACTCGCCGACCTCCGCCGGGCCCGCCGCCGGCAGCGCTGAGCGACGCCCGCACCCGCCAATGGGAACGGCCGCGCCGCGGCGCTAGCCAATGAGAGAGAGGCGTGAGGCGGGATCGCCAGCGAGGGAGCCAATCGGAGGAGAGCCGGGGAGTCCCCAGGCCGGAGCGGGAAAAGCGGCGCAGGGCGGGGCCGCGGCGGCCTCGCCCAATCCGTGAGGCGCGGAGGCGGGATCTCCCCCGCCGCGGCCAACCGGCGGCGGCAGCGCGGGCGGAGCGGCTGGGCGCCGCCAATGAGGCCGCGTCGCTCGGGCCCGCCGCCCAATGGGAGGCGGCGCGGGGGCGCGGCGCGGGCGGTGCCGCCCAATGGGAGCGGCCGGGGGGCGGGCGGACGGCGGGGGCGGCGGAGTGAGGCGGCGGCGCTCGCGTCGCTCGGCCCCTTTCTGTGTCGGCGCCTCGCAGAGGGAGCATCGCGCGCTGAGCCGCCCGCCGACCAGCCCGCCCAGCCCCGCGCCGCCGCCATGGCCAAGTCCGAGGTAAGCGCCCCGCCGCCCCCCAGCCCCGCCCCGCCCCGCCGCCGGCCCCCGCCGCCCGCCGCGGCCTCCCCGCCCCGCCGCCCCGCTCGCCGCCGCGCGGGCCGCGCGTACTGCGCCTGCGCGCGTCGCCCGCCCGCCGCCCTCTGCGCAGGCGCCGACGGCCCGCTGCGCGCCGGGGGGCCCCCGCGGCGCATGCGCAGCCCCGCGCGCGCCCGCTCTCCCCCCCCCCCCTCCTCTCCCCGCCGCGGCTCCCCGCGCGCGGGGCCACGTGCGCGCCTTTGTGCTCGGGTGGGCGATGGCGGCCGCGCCGCCTCCGCGCATGCGCGGGGCGCAGGTCGGGCCTGGGGGCGGTGGGATGGCGGGGGGGGGAGGTCAGGGCGGGGACGGAGACCGGGCCCCGATGGTGATGTGGGCCTCCCCAGGGATGGGCCGTGGGGGGCTCGGGGGTCCCTCTGGGGTCAGGGCAGCCCCACAGATGGGCCCTGGGGGGGGGTCTCAGGGGCCGGGGGGGGGGCCACAGATGGGCCCTGGGGGGGCTCAGGGGCCTGGGGGCCCCACAAATGGGGGCTGGGTGAGCTCAGGGTCCCTTTAGGTCCTGGACGGCCCCACAGAGGGGGCCTGGGAGGGTTTAGGGTCTCCTTGAGGCCTGAGCAGCACCACAGATTAGGACTGGGGGGGAGCCCAGGGTTCCTTTGGGGTCTGGGCAGCCCCACTGATTGGCATTGGGGGTCTCAGGCCCCTTGAAGAGTCAGAGATTGGGGCAGGGGGATCACAGGGCCTTCCCAGGGCCTGGTCAGCCCCATAAATGGAGGCTGGGGTCCTCGGGGTCTCCCTGGGGCCTGGGCCAGCCCATAGATGGGGGCTGGGGGTGGCAGGGTCTTCCTAGGGCTGGAGGGGGGCTGAGGGAGGGGGGGCTGGCTGGGAAGCGGCCCCCCCTGGGGCTGGAGCAGTGCAGGGAGGCCCCATAGAGAGGGTTTGGGGGTGATGGGGCCTGTTTGGGGCTGAAGATGGATACGACAGAGTGCGCTGGGTCCAGTGAGGGGGGGCCGGGGGTGACAGAGCCTCCCTGGAGCTGGGGGATCCAAGGCGGTCCCATGGAGGTGGGCTTGGGGTGCCAGGGCCTCTCGATCTGGGAGGCAGGGGTGTCCAACGCCCCTCACCCCCGTGTCACCACCTCCCCGCAGTCTCCGAAGGAGCCCGAGCAGCTCCGCAAGCTCTTCATCGGCGGCCTCAGCTTCGAAACCACAGACGAGAGCCTCCGCAGCCACTTCGAGCAATGGGGCACCCTGACCGACTGCGTGGTAAGGCCCCCCAAACTCCCACTGTGCCCCCCACCTCCTCCCCGGCCTCCTCTCTGCCCCCAGCACCTCCGTGGGGGGTAGGTGACGAGTGTCAGCCCTCGGTGACCTAGCGCTGACAGGGTCTGGGGCATAACGATGTTGGTAACGGAGGAGAGCGGCTGCGAGGGCAGGAGCGGGAGGTGGAGGAGCGGAGGGAAAGGAGCCACGTCCCCGTGGAGGGGGTCTGCTGCCTTTTGGGGGGGCTTCGCACCGTGCCCTGACGCGTCTCTGCCCTCCCAGGTGATGAGGGACCCGAACACCAAACGCTCGCGAGGCTTCGGCTTCGTCACGTATTCCTCAGTGGAAGAGGTCGACGCCGCCATGAACGCCCGGCCGCACAAAGTGGACGGCAGAGTCGTTGAACCAAAGAGGGCCGTATCCAGAGAGGTAAGGAGGAGCCGTGACCGTCCCCGGGAGCTCGGGAGGGGGCTCAGACCCCACTGGATGGGGCTGGCAGAGCCCAGGGCTGTTTTGGGGGACGACGGGGGGCTGCCCCGACCCCAAACCCACGCCGCCGTACTCCCACAGGACTCCCAGCGGCCCGGAGCCCACCTCACAGTCAAGAAGATCTTTGTGGGCGGCATCAAGGAGGACACGGAGGAGCATCACTTGAGAGACTATTTTGGCCAATATGGCAAAATCGAAGTCATCGAGATCATGACGGACCGCGGCAGCGGCAAGAAGAGGGGCTTCGCCTTCGTCACCTTCGACGACCACGACTCCGTCGACAAGATAGTCAGTAAGTCTGGCGTGTGCCAAAAGGGAGTGGGACACCCGGCTTTGTGCCCCCCTCCCCTAAATCTCTCCTCTTTCCCCTCCCCGCAGTTCAGAAATACCACACTGTGAACGGGCACAACTGCGAGGTGAGGAAAGCTCTCTCGAAGCAGGAGATGGCCAGCGCCTCAGCCAGCCAGAGAGGTGAGCGCACGGCTCAGCCCCCAGCTCCCCCCCGCCCCGAGCTGCCGCTAGACCTCGCTGCCTGTGCTGTTCCTAAAGGCTGTCCCCCCCCTCCGCCCCCTCTCCTAGGCCGCAGCGGTTCCGGGAATTTTGGCGGCGGCCGCGGAGGCGGATTCGGCGGTAACGACAACTTCAGTCGCGGCGGCAACTTCGGCGGCCGTGGTAAGTGGTTCGGCGGGACCCGTCCGGCTGCCAGCCGCAAGGGACACCGCCGGCTCGAGACGCAGCTCAAAACCTAGCCCAAACGCCGCCGCCGCTCCGGCTGCCACCGCTCCGGCTCCCGGCCCCCCTCGGCCCGGCCAGAGCGCCGCTCCTCCTCCCTCCACGCCGGGATTTCGGCACCCCGAACTTTTCTCTCCGGCAGCTCTAAACCGCCCGGCCCCGCGTGGACGGATTGAACCACAACGGTTTGTTCTTTTCAGGTGGGTTTGGTGGCAGCCGCGGTGGCGGTTATGGCGGCGGCGGAGACGGCTATAATGGATTTGGCAATGACGGTAAGGCCAGAGCGGGATTTCTCCGACGGGCAGCGGCCAACGCGCCCAGCCGCTCGCCGAGGACGCCAGCCGGCCCTGTGGCCCGGCCCAGACAGCAGACGCAGCCCACCGCCCTGCCGAACCCGGAGCCCGGCCCCCACGCGCCCGCCGGGGCGGCCCTCGGAGCTCAGCGCCCTCCTTCCTCTCCCCCAGGTTACGGCGGCAGCGGCCCCGGCTACTCCGGCGGCAACCGGGGCTACGGCGGCAGCAGCACCTACGATGGCTATAATAACGGCGGGGGGGGCTTTGGTGGCGGCAGCGGAGGACGGCGTCCCGCCCGGGGACCCGCGCTGGCCGTGCGGAACGGCCTTTCTGAAGCGGGCACAGGTGAGGACCCCCCCCGGCCCCCTAAATCCCCCCTGCACGTGGGGTGCATCTGGGTTCCCTGTTAAATTCTCCCCAGGTGCCTCGTGGCTCCCCGTTAAATCCCCCCCCAGCCATGGGGTGCCTCCAGGCTCCCCATTAAACCCTCTCCCAGTTCCTTGGGTGCCTCCCGGGCTCCCCATTAAACTCCCCTGTGGCCATGGGACACTTCTGGGCTCCCCATTAAACCCCCCAATTCCTGAGGTGCCTCCAGGCTCCCCGTTAAACCCCCCTTGCCTCTGGGCTCCCCATTAAAGACCCCTCCGGCCGTTGGGTCCCTCTGGGCTCCCGATTAAACCCCCCCCAAGCTCCCAAGTGCCTCCAGGCTCCCCATTAAACACCCCCCAGCCATGGGGGGTACCTTTGGGCTCCCCATTAAACCCGCCCCCCAATTCCTGAGGTGCCTCCAGGCTCCCCGTTAAACCCCCTTGCCTCTGGGCTCCCTGTTAAAGACCCCTCTGGCCATTGGGTCCCTCTGGGCTCCCCATTAACCGCCCCCCACCCCCCCAAGCTCCCAAGTGCCTTCAGGCTCCCTGTTAAACCCCCTGGCCATGGGGTACTTTTGGGATCCCCATTAAACCCCCCGCAATTCCTCCAGTGCCTCCAGGCTCCCCGTTAAACCCCCTTGCCTCTGGGCTCCCTGTTAAAGACCCCTCCAGCCGTTGGGTCCCTCCGGCTCCCCATTAAACCCCCTAAGCTCCCAAGTGCCTCCAGGCTCCCCGTTAAACACCCCCCCAATTCCTGAGGTGCCTCCAGGCTCCCCGTTAAACCCCCTTGCCTCTGGGCTCCCCGTTAAAGACCCCTCTGGCCATTGGGTCCCTCTGGGCTCCCCATTAAACCCCCCAAGCTCCCAAGTGCCTCCAGGCTCCCCGTTAAACACCCCCCCAATTCCTCCAGTGCCTCTGGGCTCCCCGTTAAAGACCCCTCCGGCCGTTGGGTCCCTCCGGGCTCCCCATTAAACCCCCTGAGACCCCCAGGTGCCTCCCCCTTCCCCTCACTGACCCCCTCTCCCTCCTTCCCCCCCTCCCCAGGCAGCAACTTCGGCGGCGGGGGGAACTACAACGATTTTGGCAGTTACAACAACCAGTCGTCCAATTTCGGCCCCATGAAGGGGGGCAACTTCGGGGGCAGGAGCTCGGGCCCGTACGGCGGCGGTGAGACCCGGGGGGTGGGGTGGGTTGGCTGGAACCCCAAATCCGCTCCCCCCTCCAGCCCTAGAGTTTCTCTAATCCCCCCCCCCTCCACTCCATCTCACAGGCGGCTACGGCAGCTCGAGCGGCGGCGGCAGCTACGGCGGCGGCAGGAGGTTTTAACACCCAGGTGAGCCCGTCCGCCGCGAAGCAGAGCCATTCCGACAGCGGTTTATTTAAATTAAAAAAAAGTAAAGAAGAAGAAAAAAAAAAAAAAAGATTAAATACATTTAAAAAATAAAACAAAAAAGCTGCCAAACGCCCTCAAAGCGGCGGCTGGACCGGGGCCGTTTAGATTAACGTTATTCCGTATTATTCAACAGGAAACAAAGCTTAGCGGGAGAGGCGAGCCAGAGAAGGGACAGGGAAGCTGCAGGTTACACCAGTTGTGAACTCGGCCCACTCACAGCTGTGGCGGGGGGTGGCTGCTCCATGAAGACGTGTGTTAGACAGAAGTCTCCTTTGCGAAACAGGACTGTGTTTGTGACTAATTGTACAACAGGTTATTTTAGTTTTCTGTGCCGTGGAAGCATTCCGACGAGGCCTCCCCGGAGCCTCGGTTTTATTTGCGCGCCCGTGCTGTCGATCGCTAACTGTAACACAACATGACGCTGAATAAATGTGTCTTTTTTTTTTTTTTTAATTATTATTTTTATTATTTTTTTTTAAAATTATTTTTATTTTTTTAATATATATATTTCTGATCTCCACGCCACTCTGGTGTCAGCCGCTGCGGGGCGCAGCATGTCCCCCCCCCACCCCACCCAGCGCAGACTAGCTCAGGCTCTTCCCCCTCCCCACACATGCCCGCCCCCACCCCCAGCCCCATTTTGCCCTTCACGGGCCCCACGCCACCACCCCCTCCCATTTCAGGCTCGGCCACCCCCCCCCTCGTCCCCGGGGTGTCCCCTTGGCGTTGCCCCCCCCAAGTTCTCCCCCCTCACAGCACCGCAGAGCGCAGGGCAGGGACGCTGTAGGTAAGAGCAGCTTCGTGTGTGTGTGTGTGTGTCCCCCACGTCCCCGTCCCCCCCCCCGGGACCCCCGCCGGGTCACTAACGCCTGCCTTCGCTTTTGTAGGAGCCACCGGCAAAGGGAGAGGAGTCCCCGGGCCACCGGCGGAGGTGAGCGGGGCCAGGGGGGTGCGGGGGGACACGCGTGACACCCCCGGGGTGGGGACGCCCCCCCCTCACGGCTCTCCCCTTCCTTGCAGCGCCTGCGGGAGCCCGTTAGCGCCTGGGAGGTGTCGCTGCCGCGGGAGCCGCGGGTCGGGGGCCTTGTAAATAAAGAAAAGGGTATTTTTGTAAGCGCGTCCCGTCTGTGGGGACGGGGTGGGGGACACGGGACGGGGGCGAGGATGGAGGGGATGGAGCAGCGATGGGGACGGGGGATGGAGGCGGGGCTGGGGGACAGGATGGGGACAGAGGGGACAAGGGTAGAGGGGATGGAGCAGCCCTGGAGGGGATGGGGATGGGGCTGGGGACAGGACGGGGATGAGGAAGGGATGGAGATGGAGGGGACAGGGATGGGGACAGGATGGGGACAGAAGGGACAAGGGTAGAGGGGACGGAGCAGCCCTGGAGGGGACAGGGATGGGGACAGGGGACAAGGGTAGAGGGGACGGAGCAGCCCTGGAGGGGACGGGATGGGGATGGGGACAGGATGGGGACAGAAGGGACAAGGGTAGAGGGGATGGAGCAGCCCTGGAGGGGACGGGGATGGGGACAGAAGGGACAAGGGTAGAGGGGACAGGGATGGGGACAGGATGGGGACAGAAGGGACAAGGGTAGAGGGGACAGGGATGGGGACAGGGGACAAGGGTAGAGGGGATGGAGCAGCCCTGGAGGGGACAGGGGTGGGGCTGGGGACAGGATGGGGACAGGGGACAAGGGTAGAGGGGACAGGGATGGGGACAGAAGGGACAAGGGTAGAGGGGACAGGGATGGGGACAGGATGGGGACAGAAGGGACAAGGGTAGAGGGGATGGAGCAGCCCTGGAGGGGACAGGGGTGGGGCTGGGGACAGGATGGGGACAGGGGACAAGGGTAGAGGGGATGGAGCAGCCCTGGAGGGGACGGGGATGGGGACAGGGGACAAGGGTAGAGGGGTTGGAGCAGCCATCGAGGGGACAGGGTGGCACTGGGACAGGACAGGGATGAGGAAGGGATGGAGATGGAGGGGACAGGGATGGGGCTGGGGACAGAGGGGACAAGGGTAGAAGGGATGGAGCAGCCCTGGAGGGGACAGGGATGGGGACAGGGGACAAGGGTAGAGGGGATGGAGCAGCCCTGGAGGGGACAGGGATGGGCATAGAGGGTTTGGGGACAGGGTGGCACTGGGGAGCAGGACAGGGATGGGAAAGTGACGGGGATGAGGACGGAGGGGACAGGATGGGGACAGAAAAGGGGGGAGAAGGTGGGACAGGGTTGCCAGGGCTGGGGGACAACAGGGAAAGTGAGGGCCATGTGTCACCCAGAGGTGACAGGGACAGGAGGTGACGGGCAAGCGTGGGGCTGACGGGAACGTGGCACCCCAGGGTGGCACGGAGTCCCAGGGATGTGTCACTCGGGTCGAGGGAGGTGACACCTCCTCCCCCTGGGGGGACAGAGAAGGACGGGAGGTGTCCGGAATGTGTCACCCCTGGGCGAGGGGACAGGAGGTGACGGGTGACAGGCAACACAGGCGCTGGCCCTTTCTGGCAGGGTTTATTGTCTATTTACAGGGGTGGCAGTGACGGGGTGGCCCCAGGCCGTCACCCGTAGCTGGGGGACAGAGCTGGGTGCCCTGGGGGACACGGGGGACACCCCATGGGGAAGAGGGCACCCTGGGCGGCGGGGGACACGGGGGGACGCCCGCGGGGTGCAGGACCTGTTGCAGGCACCCGGGTGCGCCATGGGGCTCTGGGGGGTGTGGGGGCACCCAGGGGTGCCCTTGGGCTCTGGGGGGGGGCAGGGGTCCCCAAGGGTGCTGTGGGGTGCAGGATGGCACCCAAGGGCCCCATTGCTCCCCATGGGGTGCAGGGGTCACCCAGGGGTGCTGTAGGGTGCAGGGGTCCCTTAAGGGTGCCGTGGGGCTACTTGGGGTGCAGGGGTCCCCCAAGGGTGCCATGGGGCTCTGTGGGGCGCAGGATGGCACCCAGGGGCCCTATTGCTCCCCATGGGGTGCAGGGGTCCCCCAAGGGTGCCATGGGGCTCTGTGGGGCGCAGGATGGCACCCAGGGGCCCTATTGCTCCCCATGGGGTGCAGGGGTCCCTTAAGGGTTCTGTGGGGCACAGGATGGCACCCAAGGGCCCCATTGCTCTCCATGGGGTGCAGGGGTCCCCCAAGGGTGCTGTGGGGCTCTGTGGGGTACAGGGGTCCCTTAAGGGTGCCGTGGGGCTCTGTGGGGCGCAGGATGGCACCTAGGGGCCCTATTGCTCCCCATGGGGTGCAGGGGTCCCTTAAGGGTTCTGTGGGGCACAGGATGGCACCCAAGGGCCCCATTGCTCTCCGTGGGGTGCAGGGGTCCCCCAAGGGTGCCATGGGGCTCTGTGGGGCGCAGGATGGCACCCATGGGCCCTATTGCTCCCCATGGGGTGCAGGGGTCCCTTAAGGGCTCTGTGGGGCGCAGGATGGCACCCAGGGGCCCCATTGCTCTCCATGGGGTGCAGGGGTCCCTTAAGGGTGCCGTAGGGCTCCGTGGGGTGCAGGGGTCCCCCAAGGGTGCCGTGGGGCTCTGTGGGGCGCAGGATGGCACCCAGGGGCCCCATTGCTCCCCATGGGGTGCAGGGGTCCCCCAAGGGTGCCGTGGGGCTCTGTGGGGTACAGGGGGCCCCCAAGGGTGCCGTGGGGCTCTGTGGGGCGCAGGATGGCACCCAGGGGCCCTATTGCTCCCCATGGGGTGCAGGGGTCCCTTAAGGGCTCTGTGGGGCGCAGGATGGCACCCAGGGGCCCCATTGCTCCCCATGGGGTGCAGGGGTCCCTTAAGGGTGCCATGGGGCTCCGTGGGGTGCAGGGGTCCCTTAAGGGTGCCATGGGGCTCCGTGGGGTGCAGGATGGCACCCAGGGGCCCCATTGCTCCCCATGGGGTGCAGGGGTCCCCCAAGGGTGCCGTGGGGCTCTGTGGGGTACAGGGGTCCCCTAAGGGTGCTGTGGGGCTCTGTGGGGCGCAGGATGGCACCCAGGGGCCCTATTGCTCCCCATGGGGTGCAGGGGTCCCTTAAGGGCTCTGTGGGGCGCAGGATGGCACCCAGGGGCCCTATTGCTCCCCATGGGGTGCAGGGGTCCCCCAAGGGTGCCGTGGGGCTCCGTGGGGTGCAGGGGTCCCCCAAGGGTGCCGTGGGGCTCTGTGGGGCGCAGGATGGCACCCAGGGGCCCTATTGCTCCCCATGGGGTGCAGGGGTCCCCCAAGGGTGCCGTGGGGCTCCGTGGGGTGCAGGGGTCCCCCAAGGGTGCCGTGGGGCTCTGTGGGGCGCAGGATGGCACCCAGGGGCCCCATTGCTCTCCATGGGGTGCAGGGGTCCCTTAAGGGTGCCGTAGGGCTCCGTGGGGTGCAGGGGTCCCCCAGGGGTGCCGTGGGGCTCCATGGGGTGCAGGGGTCCCCCAAGGGTGCCGTGGGGCTCTGTGGGGTGCCGGATGCCCCCCCCGCCCCCCTCACTCCCCCAGCCCCGGGCTCTCCAGGCTGAGCCCCCCGTCGGGCGCCAGGCGCAGCCCGAAGCGCTCGGGGGGCAGGGGGTTGCCGGCCCCGTCCCTCAGGGCCCCCAGCACCTGGGCCGAAACGCGGGCCAGGTCTCGGCGCAGGGCACCCAGCGCCCGCTCCGCCTGCCCCCGCGCCCGCAGCAGCCGTTCCCGCTCCCGTCCCAACCTCCCCAGCTCGGCCTGCAACCGAGCGATGGCTTCCAATTTCCGCCGGCGACATTTTTGCGCCGCCACTTTGTTCTTGCCGCGCCGGCGGATGTCCCGGGCCAACGCCAGCTCCGGCCCCGACAGCCGCGCTCGCCCCAGCAGCGCGTTGAAGTCCTCCACGGGCAGGTTGACGATGGCTTCGGGGCCGATGGGCAACGCCGAGGCCAGAGCCCGGCGGGCGTCCCGGCTGCTGCTGCTGCTGCTGCTGCTTCCCCGGGGAGCGGCTGGGTGGGCGGGCGGCTCCGGTGGGAAGGGTGTTGGTAGAGGGGGATTGGGGAAGGGAGGAGGGAAAGGGGGAGCGAAGGGGGCTGGGGGAGGGGGTTGGAGGGGGGGCGGGAGGGGGTGTAGGGAGGAGGGGGGTGGGGCGAGGGGGCAGAAGGGGGGTCGAAGGGGCGTCTGCCACCATGTCCAGGCCCTGCGGGGAGAGAGAGGGGTGAACGGGGCAGCGGGCGTAGGGGTGGGAGCAACGGCGGGGGGCGCAGTAGGAGGGGTCAAGGAGAAGTGGGTCCAGTGGGGGGTCTCCCAGGGAGGGGGTGCCGGGGGGTGGGTGCAGTGGGGGGTGGGCAGAATGGGGGGCGTCCCGGGCGTGCGCGGGGGAGCCGCGGCGGCCGACAGGGGGCAGTAGGAGAGTGCAGCGGATGCGGGGGCGTGGCCTCGCGGGGGCGTGGCCTCGCGGGGGGCGTGGCGCACCTGGAGCTCGCTGAGGGAGAGGATCTCCTGCCACGTGAGCTCCACCTCGGCGGGGCCCGGCGGGGGCGGGGCCAGGGGCGGGCCTAGAGGCGGGGCCAAGGGCGGGCCCCGCCCCCCCACCTCCCCGAGCGCCGCCAGCGTCTGAGGGGGACAAAAGCGCCTCGTTGGCTCTGATTGGCTGCGGGCAGCCCCTGGCCCCGCCCCATTGCCCCCCTCGGGCCCCCCAGGGCCCTAGAGCCCCCCCCTCCCTCCCCCTGCCCCTGGGGTCCCCTGAAACACCCCCAGACCCCCCCGAGACACCCTCAGCCCCCACCAAGACACCTCCAGCCCCCGCGTGACCCCTCCCCATGCCCCAGGTGACACCCCCAGGGCCCCCAGATCCCCTCCCCAAGACCCCCCAGTGCCACCCCAGCCCCAGCTCCCCCGAGCCCCCCCGGCTCACCTCGGGGTCCCCCATGCCGGAGCCGCGGCGCCGCCTCCTCCTGCCACCCCAGATAAGGGGTTATCGCCCGTCCCCGGGGTGGGGGGCACCCACTGGCACCCCCCGTCCCCCCCCCGCAGGACGCCTGGGTCCCTTCCGGCTCCCGCTTCTGCTTTCGGGGTGCAGCGGGGAGCGGGGCGGGGACGTGGGGCGTCCCCCTGCTTTGGGGGGGGGGGGGTGCCCCCACCCATGGGTGCCCCCCGGGTGCCACCCGCCTTGCGCCACCCCATTGCCCAACGCCGGGACGTTGCACAAGGACCAACCGACTTGTCCCACCCGCGGCCGGCCTGGCTGCCACCCCCGTGTCACCCCTCCCCGTGTCACCCCCTCCCCGTGTCACCCTCCCCGTGTCACCCCGTCCCGGCAGTAACAGCGCCAGGAGACCCTACAATAACACAGAGCCGGGCCCCCGTGGGGGAGGGGGTGCCCCCCCCCGTGTCCCTCCCCCGCCCGCCGCAGCCGTTGGGGCCGTTTCCGCCCGTTCCCACCCGGGGCTGAGCCGGGGCCCCGGCGCTGTCACCCCCCGCCGAGCTGCTGGCGCCCGGCCAGGGCACCCTGCCTGCACCCTGCCTGCGCCCTGCCTGCACCCTGCCCCTGCCCTGCCTGCACCCTGCCTGCGCCCTGCCTGCACCCTGCCCCTGCCCTGCCTGCACCCTGCCCCTGCCCTGCCTGCACCCTGCCTGCGCCCTGCCTGCGCCCTGCCCCTGCCCTGCCTGCACCCTGCCTGCGCCCTGCCTGCACCCTGCCCCTGCCCTGCCTGCACCCTGCCTGCACCCTGCCTGCGCCCTGCCTGCACCCTGCCCCTGCCCTGCCTGCACCCTGCCTGCGCCCTGCCTGCACCCTGCCCCTGCCTGCGCCCTGCCTGCACCCTGCCCGCACCCTGCCCACACCCTGCCCGCGCCCTGCCCGCACCCTGCCCCTGCCCTGCCTGCACCCTGCCTGCGCCCTGCCTGCGCCCTGCCCGTGCCCTGCCTGCACCCTGCCTGCCTGCACCCTGCCCGTGCCCTGCCTGCGCCTGCACATGCACCTGGGCACACGCGTGCACCGATACCGTGATCCCCGGGCACACGCGTGCACCAGCACAAGCACCAACACGTTAACACACGGGCACACGCGTGCACCCTCCCTGCACACGCTTGTGTAACGACCCCTGGGCACACACGTGCACTGACACCCCTCAGGGCACATGCGTGCACCGATCCCCAGGCACACGCGTGCACCGATACAAGCACGAACACACTAACCCATGGGCACACGCGTGCTCTGGCACCCTGGCACACGCATGCTCCCTCCTTGGGCACACGCGTGCACCGATACCGTGATCCCCGGGCACACGCATGCACCAATACCGTGATCCCTGGGCACACGCGTGCACCGATACCATGATCCCTGGGCACACGCGTGCACCGATACCCCAATCCCCTGGCACACGCGTGCACAGATACCGTGATCCCCGGGCACACGCGTGCACCGATACCCCAATCCCCGGGCACACGCATGCACCAATACCGTGATCCCCGGCCACACGCGTGCACCGATACCCCAATCCCCTGGCACACGCGTGCACAGATACCATGATCCCCGGGCACACGCGTGCACCGATACCATGATCCCTGGGCACATGCGTGCACCGATACTGTGATCCCCTGGCACACGCCTGCACCAATACCCCAATCCCCGGGCACACGCATGCACCGATACCGTGATCCCCGGGCACACGCGTGCACCGATACCCCGATCCCCTGGCACACGCGTGCACAGATACCGTGATCCCCGGGCACACGTGTGCCCCCATACCGTGATCCCCGGGCACCCGCGTGTGCCCGTCCCGACACACGCCTCCCCTGCGGCACACACATGCACCCCCCTTGCACACGCGTGTGCCCCCGGTGCCGGGACCCACCTGGTGCCCCGTGCTCAGGGCAGGGCCATGCCTGGGGACGCGGGGACAGGGGACAGGGGACAGGGGACAGGCCCAGCAGTGCCAGCCCCCAGGGCGGCCCCGCGCCCGCTGCCACCGGGTGCCCGCCCCGGGGACACCCTGGGGACAACGGGGGGGGAGGACAGGAACCCGGGGATGGGGGGGGAAGTGTGGGGGACAGGGAGAGGGGACATGGGGGTGGGATGGGGGACACGGGGACAGACTGGGGGACAGGGAAGGGAGGACATGGGGACACAGGGATGGGGACGTGGGGACACAGGGGTGGGGAAGGGGGCATGGGGACACAAAAGGGGGACATGGGGACACAGGGGTGGGGACATGGGGACACTGGTGGGTCAAAAGGACAAAGGGACAGGGGAAGGGGGGCACAGGGACATCGATGGGGGTCATGGGGACACAGGGACAGGAGGAGGGGGACACGGGGACACAACTGGGGGACGGGGGAAGGGAGGTTGGGGGACATGGGGACACATGGGGTCACAGGGACGTGAGGACATGGGGGACATGGGGACAGGGAAATAGGGACGTGGGGACACTTATGGGGCCACAGGAACAGGGGGACACAGGGGACAGGGGGACACAGGGACAGAGCTGGGGGACACGGGAGACAGGGGGACATGGGACAGGGGGACACAGGGGACAGGGGGACACAGGGACACAAGTGGGGGACAGGGGGACAGGGGGACACAGGGACAGAGCTGGGGGACATGGGACAGGGGGACATGGGACAGGGGGACACAGGGGACAGGGGGACACAGGGACAGGGGGACACAGGGACACAGCTGGGGGACACGGGAGACAGGGGGACATGGGACAGGGGGACACAGGGGACAGGGGGATGGGGGGACACAGGGACAGGGGAAAGGTGGCCAGGGGACATGGGGACGGGGCACAGGGGTGCCTTGGGGTCGCGGGGACAGGGGGACACGAGGGTTGGGGGCCACGGGAAGGGGACAGGGAGCGGGGGGCGGTGACAGGGACACTGCTGTGTGTGTCCCCCCCCGGCCCCCTCCGGGCAGCAGGAAGCCACCGGCGGTTGCCCAAGCCCGGGGCCCCTCGGGGGGACGCGGGGGGACGGAGGGGACACGCGGGCCACCCCCCCCCCCCAGGCCTTATCAGCGGGGCCCAGGGCATCCGCCGCCACCGCCGCCGCGGGGACCCAGGCGTCCGGGCGCGCCGTCCCCCGCCGGTGGCACCGCCGGTGGCACCCCGAGGGCCGGCGTCACCCCCCTCGCGGGGGTCCCTGCCCCTGCCTGTCCCCGTGGCCCCCACGGTCCCCCGTGTCCCCCTGCACCCCCTCATGTCCCCGTGTCCACGTCCCCCCCACATCTCCCGTGTCCCCCCACACCCCCACGTGTCCCCCCATATCTCATGTGTCCCCCCACGTCCCCCTGCATCCCCCGGGTCCCCACAGTCCCCCATGTCCCCTCATGTCCCCGTGGCCACGGCCCCCACATCTCCCATGGCCCCCATGTCCCCTCGTGTCCCCTACAGTCCCCCCGTCCCCTGCGTCCCCCGGGTCCCCTACACCCCCATGTCCCTCATGGCCCCCCACGTCCCTTGTGTCCCCCGTGTCCCCCATGTCCCCCTGTCCCCTCCCGATCCCTGACCCGACCCAGAGAAGCCAAAGGTCACCGGTAACCCCGCCCATCAGGGGGTCGTGACCCTACTAGGGGTGTGGCCAAGCACTGAAAGGGAAACGCTTCCGGTCATGTGGTTGGCGAGCCAGCCAACCACAGAATGAAACCGGCAAAGGGGTTACGTCAGCGCTTCCCTGGTCACCATGGGAACTGCACCGCCCCTAAGCTTCCGGGAGTGCGGCGCGGCGATGACGGACGGGACGCGCCTCCAATCAGCGTCCGCCTCAAGAAGGGCGGGAAAGGCCGGCCCGCCCTCCGAGCGCTGACGCGCAGCGATTGGTCGGATCTGGCCCGGGCTCGTCCAGTCAGCCCGGCGGGGCGGTGCTCGGCGGCGTGATTGGCATCCGAGCAGCCAATGAGCGGCGGCCGCTCTTCCGGCTCCACGTCGGCAGCGGCGAGCGCAAAATGGAGGCGCTGATCCTGGTAGGGGGCGGCGGGGCCGGGGGCGGCGGGGGCGGGGGGCAAACGGGAGCGGATGGGGGCGAGGGGGAACGTGGGGGCAGCGGGGCGGTAAATGGGGGCGGCAGCTGGGGTAGGTGGGGGCAATGGGGGGTAAGGGGGGCAGTGGGGTAAGGGGGTGCCGGCGGGGGAATGGGGGGCGGGGGGCAGTGGGGTGAGTGGGGGGTGCCAGTGGGGGGAATGGGGGGCAATGGGGTGAACGGGGGGTAGTGAGGGGGTAAATGGGGGGCAGTGGGTAAGTGGGGGGCAGTGGGGGTAAATGGGGGCAGCGTGGGGGGTGAATGGCAGGGGGGCACTGGGAGTAAATGGGGGCAGTGGGGGAAATGGGGGGCAAATGCCAGGGTGCCATGGAGGTAAATGGGGGGCAGTGGGGGGTCAATGGGGGCAAAGGGAGTAAATGGGGGGCAGTGGGGGAAATGGGGGGCAGTGGGGGGGTCAATGGGGGGGCACACGCCAGGGTGCACGGGGGTAGGTGGGGGGGCTTCTCCCTGCCCTTGGGGGTGGCAGTGCCCCCCCCCCCCCCCCCCCCGGTGGCCTTGCCCTGCCTGCGGGGTGACAGCTCGCAGGGCGGCGGGTGAGGGTCCCCACCCGCGCTGCCCGCTGGGTCGCTGCTGGGGCTGGGGGTGGCGGTGGCCGTCGGTGGTGGCCGTCGGTGGTGGCCGTCGGTGGTGGCCGTCGGTGGCCGTCGGTGGCCTGGCAGCGCCCGGGGCGAGGTTCTGTCCTACACTCCGGCTGTGGCTACGGGCAGTCAGTGCATCACAGAACTTGGTCCCGGGAGCTTGGGAGCACCCGGATCGACGGGGACAGGGACGGGGACGGGGACAGGGATGGGGACAGGGACAGGGACGGGGACAGGGACCCCCCCGGCCTGGCCGTGCAGCGGCCACCGCCCAGGACCCCCTCGCCGGGACGAGGGTGCCGGACGCAGGCTCCTTCCCGGTGTCCTCGGTGCCACCGAGGCGGTATTTGGGTGACGGGGGCGCGGTGCGGTGACACAGGGTGTCCCCCCTTGCTGGGCTAGGGGTGGCCCTGTCCCCGGGAAGGGGGTGGCAGCGGGGTGACGGTGGCCGTGTCCCCACAGGAGCCGTCCCTCTACACCGTCAAAGCCGTCATCATCTTGGACAACGATGGCGACCGGCTCTTCGCCAAGGTGAGGGGCGTGCGGGGGTGACGGTGACGTGCCGGGGACAGGGATGGGGACACCGCCCCAGGGAGATGTGAGGACAGGGGGGCACAGACGTGGGGACGCTCGGTGACACCGGGAGGGCTGGGACACGAGACAGGACAGGGACACGGAGGCCACGAGGGGCACGTTGGGGTGGCACGCGGCGTGGACGAGGGGACGTTCGGTGGCACGGGGGCGTGGGGACAGGGTTGGTGGCCCGGAGCAGGGTCGCGGGGACTCCTTGGGGCCGGGGGGCGGGGGTGGCCCAGGTCCCCAAGTGCCACCGTCCCCGCAGTACTACGACGACACGTACCCCAGCGCCAAGGAGCAGAAAGCCTTCGAGAAGAACATCTTCAACAAGACCCACCGCACCGACAGTGCGTGTTTCGGGGACGGGGACACGTGTGTGCGTGTGTGTGTCACCCGGAGGGGGGGGTGGCGCCACCCCCCCCGGGGCAGCGGGGCCGTGGGGGGTCCCGCGGGGGTGACGCCAGGCCGTGTCCGCAGGCGAGATCGCGCTGCTGGAGGGGCTGACCGTCGTCTACAAGAGCAGCATCGACCTCTACTTCTACGTCATCGGCAGCTCCCACGAGAACGAGGTGGCTGGGGACACCCGGGGGTGACAGAAGGGGGACGCCCGGGGGTGTCGGGGTGGGGGGGGTGCATTGGGGGACACCCAGGGGTGGTGGGTTGCGGACAACAGGGGACGGCAGGCTAGGGACGTGGAGGGATAACAGGGGAGGGAGGGGGGGCACCTCGGGGGTAGCGGGGGACACAGGGAAAGGTCCCAGGACGGGGAGGGGACACAGAAGGTGCCACCAGGCCCGGGGGGGGGGTGTCACCGCGGGGTGCCCCGTCTGGCGGTGTCACCGCGTGACCCTGCCGTCCCCCAGCTGATGCTCACGGCCGTCCTCAACTGCCTCTTCGACTCGCTCAGCCAGATGCTGCGGTACGACGGGTCCGGGGGCACCCGTGGGTCCTGGGGGCACCCGTGGGTCCGGGGGCACCTGTGGGTCCTGGGGGGCACCTGTGGGTCCAGGGGGGCACCTGTGGGTCCAGGGGGGCACCCGTGGGTCCTGGGGGCCCCCTGTGGGTCTGGGGGGGCACCCGTGGGTCTGGGGGGCCCCCTGTGGGTCTGGGGGGGCACCCGTGGGTCCTGGGGGCACCTGTGGGTCCGGGGGGCACCCGTGGGTCCTGGGGGCACCTGTGGGTCTGGGGGGCACCCGTGGGTCCTGGGGGCACCCATATTCCTGGGAGGGTGGCACACAGGGTCCTGGGGGGCACCCGTGGGTCCTGGGGGGCACCTGTGGGTCCGGGGGGCACCCGTGGGTCCTGGGGGCCCCCTGTGGTCTGGGGGGCACCCATATTCCTGGGGGGGTGGCACACAGGGTCCTGGGGGGCACCTGTGGGTCCTGGGGGCACCTGTGGGTCCGGGGGGCACCCGTGGGTCCTGGGGGCACCCATATTCCTGGGGGTGACACACAGGGTCCTGGGGGGCACCTGTGGGTCCTGGGGGCCACCCGTGCGTCCGGGGAGGGCACCCATATTCCTGGGGGTGGCACACAGGGTCCTGGGGGGGGCACCCGTGGGTCCTGGGGGGCCACCTGTAGTCCTGGGGGCACTCATATTTTTGGGGGTGGCACCCGTGGTTCTTGGGGCACCCGTATTTCTGGGGGGTGGTCCTGGGGGCACCCATATTTCTGGGGGGTGGCACACGGTGTCCTGGGGGCACCCATAGTTCTGGGGGGCACCCGTGGTCCTGGGGGCACCCAAATTTCTGGGGGGTGGCACCCATATTTTTGGGGGGTGGCACCCGTGGTTCTCGGGGACACCCATATTTCTGGGGGTGGCACCCAGGGTCCGGGGGGCACCCATATTTTTGAGGGGTGGAACACAGGGTCCTGGAGGCACCCATATTCCTGGGGGGGTGGCACCCTGTGGTTCTTGGGGGCACCCATATTTTTGGGGGGTGGCACCCAGGGTCCGGGGGGGGCACCCATGGTTCCAGGGGTCCCCAACAGGCACTGGCACGGGTGGGGGGGACGCAGCAGGCACATCCCGGGGGCCGCTTGGGGGGGGCCATGGGTGCCTGGAGCGGGGGTCCCATCGCCGAGGTGGGGGGGGGGGGGTGCTGTGGGTGCTGAGCGGGCAGGGCCCCCCCAGGAAGAACGTGGAGAAGCGGGCGCTGCTGGAGAACATGGAGGGGCTCTTCCTGGCCGTGGACGAGATCGTGGACGGTGGGTGAGTGTCCGTGTGTCCCCCCCCGGGGTCTGTCCCCCACCCTGGGTGCCCACGGGCCCCACGGGGGGGGGTGCTGGGTGCTGATGGGTCTCTGTTCCCCCCCCCCCCCCCCCCAGTGTCGTCCTGGAGAGCGACCCCCAGCAAGTGGTACATCGCGTGGCCGTGCGGGTACGGGGGGGGACACGGGGCGGGGGGGGACACGGGCACAGGGGGGACACGGGGAGGCCGTGCTGGGGGGCGGGGGGGTGAGGAATGGAGGGGGCGATGGGGGCCCATGGGTGCCCCCCACCCAGGCACCCACCTCCCTCCGTGTGTCGCAGGGCGAGGACGTGCCCCTCACGGAGCAGACGGTCTCGCAGGTAGGGCCCCATCCCCCGGGACCCCCCCACCGGTGTCGTGTGTGTCCCCCCCCACCTCTGAGCCCCCAACTGGGCCAGCTGCCTGTGCCCACGGGTGTCCCCAAGTGCCACCTGGGTGTCCCCCTGCACCCCCGGTGCCACCTGCGCTCCCCCCAACCCCTCCCCACGTGCCCACCCCATGCCCACGGGTGCCCCTGGCCCAGTGACCCCCCCCCCCCGCCCCGGGACAGCTCCCCACGTCTCCCATCCCCACCTTGGTGCCCATGGGTGCCCCTCTGGACCCCCCACCCATGGGTGCCCCGTGCCCGACGCTGCCCCCCTCCACAGGTGCTGCAGTCGGCAAAGGAGCAGATCAAGTGGTCGCTGCTGCGCTAGCGCGGCCCCCCGGCCCCCCGGCCCCCCAACATGCCAGCACCCCCCCCAATTCCCGTGTGTCGCCTCGTCTCTTGTGTGTGTCCCCCCCCGTGTGTGTGTGGGGGTCCCCAGGGTGACAGGGACACCCGTGGGGACACACACGCGCGGGTGGGGGCCGCAGGGACACAGGCACAGAGGGGACACGGCGGGGGGGGGCACACACAAGGGACACACGTGGATGTGTGCGTGGGGGGGGACACGCATGGGGACACGCGTGTGCGCTGGGACAGGGCTGGGGACACAGGGACACCCCCCCCTCGCCCCCCCCCCCCAAACATGAGACCCCGGGCTCAAACCCCGCCATTTTTTGGGGCAAAGCCGGGGGGGACATGGGGACAGGCGGATGCGGGGAGGGTACCAGGGCTCCGTGCCCCCCCCAAACCCCGCCCCCCCCCTTGCCTGCTATTGCTTTGCTTAAATCACAGTATTGACGGGGGGGGGCACCAAGAAAGTGGGGGCCAGTGTCAAGTGGGGGGGCAATAAAGAGGGTGGGGTGTGCAGTGGGGGGCAGGGCAAGGGGGTTTTGGGGGGGGCACAGTGCAAATTGTGGGGTGATAGGGATGGGGGCAGTGCCAAGTGTGTGGGGGCCCTGTAGTGATAAACGGGGGGGGCACAGTGATAGCAGGGGGTGATAAGGGTGGGGGGTCACAGTGATGGGGGTGCTGGGTTTGGGGGGCACAGTGATGGGGGGCTGGGTTTGGGGGGCACAGTGATAGCAGGGGGTGATAAGGATGGGGGTCACTGATGGGGGCCTGGGTTTGGGGGGGGTCACTGAGGAGGGGCTGGGTTTGCGGGGGTCACAGTGATGGGGGCTGGGTTTGGGGGGGCACAGTGATAGTGGGGGCACTAAGGACGGGGGGGGCACAGTGACGGGGCAGTACCGGGGGGGGGGGGGCTGTGGGGCGAGGGGCAGGCGCTATTTACAGGGTGGGGGGTGCCCCGGCCCCCCCCCATTATTGCAATGGGCTGGGCCCGGATGGGGACCCCGAGGTGGGGGGTGATGGGTGCTCCCCCCCCCGCCCCGGGTGTGTGCAGGGCTCGCTGCCCTCAGTGCAAGAGGTCATGGCTTGGGGGGGCACCCTTGGGTGGGGGGGGGCACCCTTGGGGGTGGGGTGGACACCCTTGGGTGGTGACGCCCCCCGGGGTGGGGGGGGCTCCCTTCCCTGCGAGCCATCACTGATTGCTTAGCGGATCCCTGAGGTGCCGGGAGGTGGGTGGGTGGGTGCTGGGGACCCCCCCACCCCCGGACCCCCCCACCCCACCCCAGGGTGCTGGGGGTCCCCGTCCCCACGGGAGTTGTGCAGTGGGGGCGGGGGGTGGGGGGGCTCATCGTTTTCCTGCCAAATATCCCAATTCCAGTTAAAAAAGAATCGCTGAGCCCAGAAAGCAGCTGGGGGGGGCGGGGGTGGGGGGGCTGTTGCTAGGAGACGGTTGCCAGGGACGGTTGCTAGGCGCAGCTCCTGGGTGCAGCCGGTTGCTAGGGATGGTTGCCGGAATCGGTTGCTAGGTGCCGTTACCAGGTGCCGTTGCTAGGTGCCGTCGCCGAGCGCTGTTGCCGGGTACCGTCGCCGGGGTCCGTTGCCGGGTCCCTTTGTCAGGTGCGGATGCCGGACACGGTTGCTAGGCAACCGTCACCGGGTCCCGTTGCCGTGTACCGTTGCCGTGTGCGGTTGCCAGGTCCCGTTGCCGGGTAACCATTGTCAGGTCATCGTTGCTGGGTCCCGTTGCCAGGTATCGCTGATGGGCACGGTTGCTAGGTAACCGTTGCCAGGTGCAATTGCAGGGTTGCGTTGCCAGGTAACCGTTGCTGGGCGTGGGGGGGGCCCAGTCCCGTTGCCAGGCAACTGCTGCTGGGTCCCGTTGCTAGGTAAACATCTCCTGGTTGCCAGGCAACCGCTGCTCAGAGGGTTGCGGGGTAACCATGGGTGGGTGCCTGTTGCCAGGCAGGATGCCGGTCCTGTTGCCAGGTAACCATTGTCAGGCAGGTTGCTGGGTAACCGTTGCTAGGGGGGGTTGCCAGGCAGGTTGCTAGGTGGGTTGCCAGGTAACTGTTGCCAGGCAGGTTGCTGGGTGGGAGGGTCTCGTTGCCAGGTAACCGTTGCCAGGGGAGTGTTGCCGGGTTCCTTTGCTGGGTAACCGTTGCTGGGTAACCATTGGTGGCTGGTTGCTAGGCAACCGTTGCCTGGCAACCATTGTGGGGCGGTGGGCGGGTGCTGTTGCCAGGTAACCACGGCAACGGTCGCTGGGTTGTGCCGGGGAGTTGCCGGGTGGTTGCTGGTTGCAGTTGCCGGGTAACGGTTGCCAGGTAACAGCCGCCGGCGGGCGGGCCCGGGTGATGGTTGGGTACCGGTTGCCAGGTGGTTGCCGGGCGACGGTTGCCAGGCGACGGTTGCCGGGGGGGTCGGTCAGTAGGGGAGAAGAGGAGGGGGCGTGGGCGGGGCGCAGGGGCCCGGGGGCGGGGCGTAGCAGGGCGGGGGCCAGGGGGGCCGGGCAGGAGGGGGGCCGGGGGGGCGCAGGGCCAGCGGGGGGGCGGCCATGGCGGCGGCGGCGGCGGCCAGGGCCAGGGGGGGCGGCAGCAGCCCCCCCCCCCCCCGCGCCTTCGGCAGCTCCTTGGGGAAGGGCAGCGGTGCCTGCGGGGGGGGAGGGGGGGGCAGGGACAGGGGTGGCACCCCAGCGCCCTATAGGTACCTATAGGTACCCCAAGGGCCCCCCCTCTGCCCCATAGGGCTCCCTATAGACAGCCTCGGGCCCCTTGCCCCATGGAGCACGCACTGAGATATCCCCAGTCACCCTATAGGACCCCCAAGCACCCTATAGATACCCCTAGCCCTGCCACCACCCTGTGGAGCACCCACAGAGAAACCCCCCAGCACCCTATAGGTACCCCAAGGCCCCCCCCTGCCATGGGGCAGCCCCTGCCTCCAGAGTCCCTTCAGGACACCCTATAGAGACCCCTTAGCACCCCATAGCTACCCCTGGGCATCCCCCTACCCCACAGGGCACCCCGTGGCACCCTATAGGTACCCCAAGGGCCCCCCTGCCCCATCCAGCACCCCATAGATACGCTCAGGCACCCTATACACACACCCTATAGATGTGTGTATGCACATCTATAGGCTCAGGCACCCTATAGATACACCCAGCCTGCACCCCATCCCATGAGACACCCACTGAGACACCCTGGAGAACCCCCTGCCTCCAGGACACCCTATAGAGACCCCTGAGCACCCTATAGAGACCCCTGGGTGTCCCCCTGCCCCACACAGCACCCTCCAGAACCCTATAGGTACCCTGCCTGCCCCATGGGGCACCCCATATATACGCTCAGGCACCCTATACACACACCCCGCCCCTGCCCCGTCCCATGAGACACCCACTGAGACACCCTGGAGCACCCCCTGCCGCCAGGACACCCTATAGAGACCCCTGAGCACCCTATAGAGACCCCTGAGCTCCCCCTGCCCCACAGCACACCCCCAAGCATCCTCTAGGTATCCCCAGGTCACCCCCCCTGCCCCACAGGGCAACCCCAGGACACCCCACAGCTGCCCTTAGGCACCCCCCTTACCCCATAGGGTGCCCCAGGACACCCTATAGATCTATAGACACCCTGACCCCCCCCCGCCCCCCCCACTCACCAGCTCCGGGGGGGTCCGGGGCTTCTTGTGGCGGCTCAGCAGCGGGTTGGGTTTTCCGGCCACGCCGTCCCGGTGCCGCCGGCTGGAGATGTGCTGGGGGGGGGACAAGGGGGGGCTGAGCGGGGACCCAGGCGTATGGAGAGGTGGGGGGTGTCCTCCTGGGGGGCTCCGGGGGTCCCAAAAGCATTTGGGGGGGGGGCTGGGATCTCAGGATGGTTTGTGGAGTCCCATAGGGTCCTTGGGAGTCCCAAGGGGCTCAGGAGGGTTTGGGGAGTCCCAGGAGGGTCTGGGGGGGTCTCGGGAGGGTTTAGAAGGTCCTGGAGGTATCTCAGAAGGGTTTGGGGGGTCCCAAGAGGGTTTGGGGGTCCCATGAGGGTTGGGGGGGACGACTTGGGAGGGTTTAGAAGGTCCTGGAGGTATCTCAGAGGGGTTTGGGGGTCTGGGGGGTCCCAAGAGGGTCTGAGGGGGGTCCCAAGAGGGTTTAGAAGGTCCTGGAGGTATCTCAGAGGGGTTTGGGGGTCTGGGGGGGTCCCAAGAGGGTTTGAGGGGTCCCAAGAGGGTCTGGGGGGGGGTCTCAGGAGGGTTTAGAAGGTCCTGGAGGTATCTCAGAGGGGTTTGGGGGTCTGGGGGGTCCCAAGAGGGTTTGAGGGGTCCCAAGAGGGTCTGGGGGGTCTCAGGAGGGTTTAGAAGGTCCTAGAGGTATCTCAGAGGGGTTTGGGGGTCTGGGGGGTCCCAAGAGGGTCTGAGGGGGGTCCCAAGAGGGTTTAGAAGGTCCTGGAGGTATCTCAGAGGGGTTTGGGGGTCTGGGGGGTCCCAAGAGGGTTTGAGGGGTCCCAAGAGGGTCTGGGGGGTCCCAAGAGGGTCTGGGGGGTCTCAGGAGGGTTTAGAAGGTCCTGGAGGTATCTCAGAGGGGTTTGGGGGTCCCAAGAGGGTTTGAGGGGTCCCAGGAGGTCCTTGGAGGTCCCAAGGGGATTGGGGAAGGTTTGGGGTCCCGGGGGAGCTTTGGGGTCCCTGGGGGAGCTTTGGGGGGGCCGGGTACCTGCTTGAGCTGCAGCTCGGAGTTGAGGCGGACGTTGCAGATCTGGCAGTGGAAGGAGCGCTCGGGGGCCTCGGCCGGGGGGGTCCCCGCAGCCCCCCCCAGCCGCGGGAAGGCGCGGATGGGTCCCAGCCCGCTGCGCGCCTCCACCAGCGTCTTGTGCTTCGTCCCTGCGCACGCGGGGGGGTGTCACCCTGCGCCCCGCGACCCCCCCTGCACCCAGAGACACCCCCCCCCCCCCGTGGGTACCCCCAGGACGCCCTGCACCCACAGAGCCTCCTGTGTGCACCCCAGACCCCCCCCGGGTGCCCCTGCACCCATAGGACCCCTGTCCCCCCCTCAGTGTCCCCTAATGCCACTTGGTGTCCATCCCTGTACCCCCTCAATGTCACCCAGAGTGTCGTGTCCCCCCCGTGTCCCCACGTCCCTCGTGTCCCCCAGACCCCCCCGGGTGCCCCTGCACCCATAGGACCCCTGTCCCCCCCAGTGTCCCCTAATGCCACTTGGTGTCCATCCTTGTACCCTCTCAGTGTCACCCAGAGTCCCCACCCCCCGTGTCCCCACGTCCCTCGTGTCCCCACGTCCCTCGTGTCCCCCAGACCCCCCCCGGGTGCCCCTGCACCCATAGGACCCCTGTCCCCCCCCCGTGTCCCCCAACGCCACTTGATGTCCATCCCTGTACCCCTCGATGTTCCCCCCACCCCCGTGTCCCCCGTCCCTCGTGTCCCCGTGCCCCCAGACCCTCCCCATCCCCCCTGCCCCCCATGTCCCTGTGTCCCCCCCGTGTCCCCCCCGTCCCCCACCTTTGTTGTGCGCCTCCAGCTGCGAGAGGGAGTTGACGGCCACCTTGCAGAGGGCGCAGTACAGCAGCCGCTTGGCCTTCGCCTTCTCCTCCTCCTCCTCCTCCGGCCCCCTCAGCGCCCCCCCCCCTGCCTCCACGGCCACAGCCGGGGGGGGAGCGGGGGGTGAGGGAGGCCCGGGGGCGCCGGGGGCTGCGGGTGCGGGGGGCTGCTCGCCTGCCGCCACGGAGGGGGGTTAACGGGGAACCCCCGCGACCCCTGCCTGGGGCGGCAGGGGGCACGGGGGGGGGACACACACACGACACCCAGGCGTCCGGGGGTGTCACGGGGACACCCCAGGGTGCTGGCACCCACCTGTGCGGTCGGTCGTCTCCCCGGCCGGGGTGGGCGCGGGGCCGGGGGGGTCCTGGGGGTCCCCGGTGTCCCCCCCGCGGCGGGCGCGGGCGGCCTCCAGCCCCTTCAGGCGCCGCGCGTGCCGGTTGCCCTGGTAGTGTGCTGCCGCCTGGCTCTGGGGACACCGCGGGGACACCGCGTCACCCCCCCGGGGACACTGTGGCACCCCAGAGACACCCCCCCCACACACACACACTTTGGGGTCGTGGCACCTCGTGAACGCCCCACCCACCCCTGGGGACAGGGGACGTCCTGGGGACACCCAACCCTGGGGACAAGGGTCACCCTGGGGGCCCCCACCCCTTGGGGACAGGGGACATCCTGAGGACCCCCAACCTGGGGACCCCCAAGCCTGGGGACATGGGACACCATGGGGACCCCCAACCTGGGGTCAAGCATCACCCTGGGAGCCCCCACCCCTGGGGACATGGGACATCCTGGAGACCCCCAAGCCTGGGGACATGGGTCACCACGGGGACCCCCAACCTGGGGACCCCCAGGCCTGGGGACATGGGTCACCACGGGGACCCCCAAGCCTGGGGACATGGCACCCAAGGGCTCCCCAACCTGGATACCCCCACTCTGGGGCCATGGGGACCCCCAGCCTGGGGACAAGGGTCACCCTGGGGGCCCCCACCCCTGGGGACAGGGGACATCCTGAGGACCCCCAACCTGGGGACCCCCAGTTCCGGGGACATGGGACACCATGGGGACCCCCACCCCTGGGGTCCCCCACCCCAAGAACATGGCTCCCACCATGGGAAGCACAGCCAGCTCCGGGGTGCGGCGGAGCCGGCCCCCCCAAACCGGGGCAGAACCCAGGCACCCGGGGGGGTCCCAGGCCCCGGGGGGGTCCCAAGAACCCGGGGGGGGGTCCCCAAGAACCCGGGGGGTTCCCAAGCACCTGGGGGAGGGTCCCAGGAACCCGGGGAGGGGTGCCAAGAACTCGGGGAGGGTCCCAGGCCCCGGGGGTCCCCAAGAACCCGGGGGGGTCCCAGGCACCCGGGGGTTCCCAAGCACCCGGGGGTCCCCAAGAACCCGGGGGGTCCCAAGCACCCAGGGAGGAGGTCACAAGCACCCAGGGGGTCCCAAGAACCTGGGGGTCCCAGGCACCCGGGGGGTCCCAGGCACCCGGGGGTCCCAAGAACCCGGGGGTCCCAGGCACCCGGGGGGGTCCCAAGAACACGGGGGTCCCAGGCACCCGGGGTGGTCCCAAGCACCCGGGGGGGTCCCAAGAACCCGGGGGGGTCCCAAGCACCCGGGGGGGGGTCCCAGGCACCCGGGGGGGGGTCCCCACCTCGGAGTTGAAGCGGATCTGGCAGACGCTGCAGGCGATCACGGGGCGCCGGGGCTTGGCCAGCGCCGCCCCCAGCGCCGCCTTCGGTACCGGCTCCATCTGCGGCGCAGGGCGGGGGGGGTCTCACCCTGCCCGGGGGCAACACCCGCACCCCCCCAGTGTCCCCCCCCCGCCCCCAAACCGGCCCGGCCCCCCCGCGCCCCGCGGGTCCCCCCCGCCCCGTTCCGTAGCGCCTCAGGAATCTCTCCCTGCCCAAACCCCGGGGACCGGCCCCGCCCGCCGGCCCGCCCCCCGCCCGCCCGGGTCCCGTCACAGCCCCGGCGGCCCTGACCGGGGTCCGGTCCCGGTCCCCCCCCCGGCTCCCCCTTTCCCCGAGCGCGGCGGCGCGGCCCGGCCCGGTGCCGGTACGGGGTGGGGGGGGGTTGGGGGGGGGGTCCGGTACGGCGGCCGGGAGGGGGTGGGCCTTCCCCGCTCCCCGCCGCCGCTCCGCACCGGGCCGGGCCGCCCCCTCCGGGACCCCGTACTGACCCCGCGGGGCCACCGTAGGGCCCGTCCCGGCCGCCGTAGCGGCCCCCGGCCCGCCGCACCGCGGCTCCCCGGCCGCTCCCCCCGGACTCACCCCGGGCAGCGGCGGCAGCAGCCGCAGGGCAGCGGCGGCGGCGGCGGCGGCGGCGTCGGGCAGGAGGAGGCGGCCGGGGGGCGGCCCCAGCGGCCCCGGGGCCCGCAGCATCGGCCCGGCCTGCGGCGGCGGGGGGTGGGGAGGGGGGCTGTCGGTCAAGGGGTACCGGTACCCGCCGCCCGCTCCCCCCCCCCCCCGCGGCCTCGACCCCTCCCGGGGGGTCCCGGTGGCGGCGGCCCGGTGGGGTTGTCCCCGCGTGTCCGTTCCCCCCCCCCCCGCGTGCCCAGCCAATGGCGCCGCGCAGAAGTGGGGCAGGCCGGGGGGTGGGGGTGGGTGTGTGTGTGTGTGTGTCACACGCGTGTCCCCCGCCACGCGTGTCCGCGGGCACTCACGTGTCCCGGCGCGTCCCCGGCCACGCGTGTCCCCCCGCCACGCGCGTCCCCACGGCTCCGGCCTCGCGGCCGCCGGCCCGCAGCGCAGGCGCACAGGCGGGCGTGCACACGCACATGTCGGGACACGCGTGTGCGGCCCGGGCGGGGGCGGGCGGTTGCCACGGGGATGGGCCCCCACCCCGCCCCACCCCCGCCCACGCACGCCCCGGGGTGTGTGGGGGGGGAACGACACCCAGACGTGCGGGTGGGGCTCGTCCCCCCGTGGGTGCCCCCGGCGAGTGGGTCCCGTCCCCCCCACGCCGTTCACGACCCCCCCTCGCCTGACCTCACCCTGGGGGTGTGTCGGGGGGTCCGGGACACGCGTGGGGCCGCAGTGGGCAGGTGTCGTGTCCCCCGCCCCCCCCCCGACTCCGACCCCGCGCATGCGCCCTGCACCCCCCCATCCCCACGCACCCACCAGCTGCTGCGTCACGTGATGGCGGGGGGGGTGGGGGGTGCGTGGGGTCCGTGGGTGCGGGGCCCAGGGGTGCCCTGCACAGCGCCCGTGGGTGCTGGGTCCCCCCCCCTCGCAGCGCCGACGGCCGGGGGGGGGATGAATAATTGATGCCCGACGCGTCCCGGCTGCTAATGAGCGCGGTAATGGCGTCACCCGACACCCCCGCACACGCGTGGGCGCTCAGCCGTGCCCGGCCTGGCACACGCGTGTGCTCCCCCCCGCCGTGCCCCCTTGCACCGCAGCTGTGGGTCGGACACGTTGATTGGGGGGCCCTGAGGCCGCCCCCCCCAAATTAAATACAAACCGAAGCCGCCCCCCCCCAGCACCCGCCTGTGCCCCCGGCCCCCCCCCGCGTTAGTGCAATCACCCCCCCGCGGCCCGGGACACCCGGGGACACCTGGGGACACCCCGGGGACATTGGGGGGGGGGGGGTGAGGTGTCGTGTGTGTCGTGTGTCCCCCCCCCCCAAAACTTTGGGCGCGGGGTCAGTGCAAAGTGAGGGGCCCGCGGTGGGGGGCACGGGCAGTGCAGCACGCGTCGGCCGCGCCGGGTGACACCGCGAGGGGGTGACACCGCGAGGGGGTGACACCGTGAGGTGGTGACACCGCAAGAGGGTGACACCGCGAGGGGGTGACACCGTGAGTGGGTCACACTGCGAGCGGGTGACACCGTGAGCGGGTGACACCATGAGAGGGTGACACCGTGAGAGGGTGACACCGCGAGGGGGTGACACCGCGAGCGGGTGCCACCGGGGCGTGTGTGTGTGTGTCCCCAGGTCCTGTGCCAGGTGGGGTCACAGGGCTGGCACCGGTGCCCGGTGCGGTGACGGTGTAGGCACGGCGGTGTCCGGCAGGGTGGTGTCCATCCCACCGGTGTCCTGACTGTCACGGTGGTGGCCGGGATGGCAGTGCCGGTCACAGCAGCGATGCCACCAGCATGGCGGTGGTACCCGGCACGGCGGTGGTGTCCTGGTGTGGTGGTGCCTGGCACGGCGATGTCCCGGTGTGGTGGTACCCGGCACAGCGGCGGTGTCCCGGTGTGGCGGCACCCGGCACGGTGGCGGTGTCCCGGTGTGGCGGTACCCGGCATGGCGGCGGTGTCCCGGTGTGGCGGTACCCGGCACGGCGGTGGTGTCCCGGTGTGGCAGCGCCCGGCACGGCGGTGGTGTCCCGGTGTGGCGGCACCCGGCACGGTGGCAGTGTCCCGGTGTGGCGGTGCCCGGCACGGCGGTGGTGCCCAGCATGCAGGTTGTGCCAGCTATGGCGGTCGTACCCGGCACAGCGGTTGTGCCTGGGCCGCTGCCGCCTGGCACGGCGGTGTCCAGCGTGTCGGTGCCCGGCTCGGCATCACCCCATGTGCCGGCAGTGCCCGTCCCGGCGGTACCCAGTCCGGCGGCGATGCCGGTGCCGGCGATACTCAGTCCGGCGGTGACGCCCAGCACGACGGTACCCGTTCCGGCGGCGGTGCCGGGACCGTTGCCGCCCGGCACGACGGCGTCCAGCGTGTTGGCGGTGCCCGGCGCGGGGGTTCCCGGCGCGTTGGCGCTCGGCCCGGCGGTGCCCGTCCCGGCGTGGCGGCGGTGCCCGTCCCGGCGTGGCGGCGGCGCGCGGCCCGCGGTGCGGTGCGGGGCCCCGTCAGGCCTCCGAGGCCGCCTGGGGCTTCAGCTGCGCCTTCTCCATGGCCGTGCCGTAGGGCCCCGAGCGCTTGAAGAAGCCCAGCTGGGGGGGGGTCAGGGGGAGCCCCGCGTGCCCATGGCCTTGGGACCCCCCCGTCCCTTGGGTCCCCCACGTCCCCTCTGCCCCCCATGTCCCCTCTGCCCCCCATGGTGCCCATGGCCTTGTGCCCCCACGTCCCTTGTGTCCTCCCATGTCCCCTGTGCCCCCCACGTCCCTTGTGCCCCCATGTCCCCTCTGCCCCCCATGTCCCTTGTGCCCCCCCACGGTGCCCATGTCCCCTGTGCCCCCCACGTCCCTTGTGTCCCCCATGTCCCCTGTGCCCCCATGTCCCCTGTGCCCCCCATGTCCCTTGTGTCCCACATGTCCCCTCTGCCCCCATGTCCCCTGTGCCCCCCACGGTGCCCATGTCCCCTGTGCCCCCCACGTCCCTTGTGTCCCCTCTGCCCCCCATGTCCCTTGTGTCCCCCATGTCCCTTGTGTCCCCCATGGTGCCCATGTCCCCTGTGCCCCCCGCGTCCCTTGTGTCCCCCATGTCCCCTCTGCCCCCCATGTCCCCTGTGCCCCCCACGTCCCTTGTGTCCCCCATGTCCCTTCTGCCCCCCACGGTGCACACGTCCCCTGTGCCCCCCATGTCCTTGTGCCCCCACGTCCCTTGTGTCCTCCCATGTCCCCTGTGCCCCCCCATGGTGCCCATGTCCTTGTGCCCCCACGTCCCCTCTCCCCCCCCATGGTGCCCATGTCCTTGTGCCCCCACGTCCCCTCTCCCCCCATGGTGCCCACGTCCCCTGTGCCCTCCCATGGTGCCAATGTCCCCTGTGCCCCCCATGTCCCCTGTGCCCCCGCCATGGTGCCCACGTCCCCTGCATCCCCCATGCCCTCCACGTCCCCTGTGGCCCCAAAGATGCCCCCCCGCCCCCCCCTACTCTCCGGACCCCCGTGCCCACCCCCGGCCCCCAGACCCACCTTGTAGAGGCCGTAGCAGAGCAGGGCGAGCAGCAGCAGCCCCAGCAGCACCGCCAGCACCACCACCCACACCGGCACCCCCGCGCTGCCCTCGGCGCGCGCCCACTGCAGCCCCGTCACCACCTGCCGCCCACGGGGTCACCCACGGCGTCACCCACGGAGTGACCCCGCACCCGCCGCAGCCCCGTCACCCCCTGCCGCCCACGGCGTCACCCACGGCGTCACCCCGCACCCGCCACAGCCCTGTCACCGCTGGCCACCCACAGCGGCACCCACGGTGTCGCCCACGGCGTCACCCACGGCGTCACCCCGCACCCGCCACAGCCCCGTCACCGCTGGCCACCCACAGCGGCACCCACGGTGTCACCCACGGCGTCACCCCGCACCCACTGCAGCCCCGTCACCCCCTGCCACCCGCAGCATCACCCGTGGGGTCACCCACGGTGTCACCCACAGCATCACCCCGCCCCCACTGCAGCCCCGTCACCCCCTGCCACCCACAGTGTCACCCGTGGGGTCACCCACGGAGTGACCCCGCACCCACTGCAGCCCCATCACCCCCTGCCACTCACAGCGTCACCCACGGCGTCACCCACGGCGTCACCCCGCACCCACTGCAGCCCCGTCACCCCCTGCCACCCACAGCATCCTCCATGGTGCCACCCACAGGGTGTGTGTCCCCCCACGGCGTCACCCCACGCCCACCGCAACCCCGTCACCCCCGTCCCCCCCGGGGCGACCCCCGTCCCCCGGCCCTGTCCCCTGTCACCTGCAGGCGCTGGCTGGGGTAGTGTTGCGGCCGGACGCGGTACGGCAGCCGCAGCACCCGGTACTCGGCCTCACAGCGCAGCGCCTGTGCCCGCACCTCCCGCTGCGGCACCCACCGTCAGCACCCGTGGGCACCCACGGGCACCCACTGACACCCGTGGGGCACCCACAAGCACCCACCAACACCCGCAGGACGCCCGCGTGGATGCACAAGGCACCCACGGACACCCGCCAATACCCACGGGGCACCCACAGACACCCACCAACACCCACAGGGCACCCACGGACACCCGCAAGCACCCACCAACACCTGTGGGTCACCTATGGACGACCATGGGCACCCACCCGCACCCACAGACACCTATGGGCACCCACTGACACCCACCAACACCCACGGGGCACCCAAGGGCACCCACGGACACCCACCAATACCCACAAGCACCCACCAACACCTGTGGGACACCCACGGACAACCATGGGCACCCACCCGCACCCACAGACACCTATGGGCACCCACTGACACCAACCAACACCCACGGGGCACCCAAGGGCACCCAAGGGCATCCACCCACAGGACACCCACATGCATGCACAGGGCACCCACTGACACCCACCAACACCCATGGGGCACCCACGGACACCCGCAAGCACCCACCAACACCTGTGGGTCACCTATGGACAACCATGGGCACCCACCCACACCCACGGGGCACCCAAGGGCACCCACAGACACCCACAAGCACCCACCAACACCTGTGGGTCACCTATGGACGACCATGGGCACCCACCCGCACCCACAGACACCTATGGGCACCCACTGACACCCACGGGGCACCCACGGACACCCACAGGCACCCACCAACACCCCCCATGAACCAGTGGGCACCCACACGCACCCACGGACATCTACGGGCACCCACTGCCACCCGTGAACACCCACAGGGGACCGTGGACACCCAGCACCCAGACGGGGCACTGTGGTGCCAGGGCACCCACTGACCCACCCCCACGGGGGACTGGGGCACCCGCCACCCCCCCCACCATGGGTGACAGGGGCACCCACCCCCCCGGGGACCAGGGCACGAGGGGGTCGGTCCCCGTGAGGGGTCGGGATGCTGGGGGAGCCAGGGGCTTCTTGGGGTGCTGGGGGGCGATGGGGACACTGGGGGGTCCGGGGGGGTCCTGGGGGGTCCCGAGGGGGTCTCGAAGGGGTTCTGGGGCCCCGGGGGGTCTCAGGGGGTCCCGGGGGTTCTGGGGCCCCGGGTGGGTCTCGGGGTGTCCCGGGGGGTCTGGGGATCCTGGGGGTTCTGGGGGTCCCGGGGGGTTCTGGGGATTCTGGGGTTCCCGGGGGGTCTCGGGGTGTCCCGGGGGTCTTGGGGGTCCTGGGGGTTCTGGGAGTCTCGGGGTTCCCGGGGGGTTCTGGGGGTCCCGGGGGTCCGGAGGGGTCTCGGGGTCTTGGGGTGTCCCGGGGGGTCTCGCGGGTTGCCGGGGGTTCTGGGGGTCCCGGGAGTCCGGGGGTCCCAGGGGTTCCCGGGGGTCTCGGGGGTCTTCGGGTGTCCCGGGGGGTCTCGGGGTTCCCGGGGGTCTCGGGGTTTTGGGGTGTCCCGGGGGGTCTCGGGGTTCCTGGGGGTGTCCCGGGGGGTCTCGGGGTTCCCGGGGGTCTCGGGGTTTTGGGGTGTCCCGGGGGTCTCGGGGGTTCCTGGGGGGTCCCAGGGGGTCTCGGGGTTCCCGGGGGGTTCTGGGGGTCCCGGGGAGTCTGGGGGTCTCGGGGATTCCCGGGGGTCTCGGGGGTCTTGGGGTGTCCCGGGGGGGTCTCGGGGTTCCCGGGGGTCTCGGGGTTTTGGGGTGTCCCGGGGGGGTCTCAGGGGTTCCTGGGGGGTCCCAGGGGTCTCGGGGTTCCCAGGGGGTTCTGGGGGTCCCGGGGAGTCCGAGGGGGTCTCGGGGTTCCCGGGGGTCTCGGGGGTTTTGGGGTGTCCCGGGGGGGGTCTCGGGGGTTCCCGGGGGGGTCCCGGGGGGTCGCGGGGTCTCACCTGCCGCAGGGAGGGGGCCCGGAGGCGGAAGGCCAGGCGCAGGCTCACCCGCTGCTGCTTCTCCAGCCCCCCCATGGGGCAGCTGAGCTGGAAGCACTCGGCCTCGGGGCACCCCTGCCACCGCCCCACGTCACCCAGCGCGGGGACACCCGGCCCCCAGTGTCACCCACCGCGGGGTCACCCTCCCACATCAGCCACAGCAGGGACATCTGCCCCCCCCCCTCCCCCCGGTGTCACCCGCTTTGGGGACACCCCGCCATGCATCACCCGTCACGGGGACACTTGGGACCCCCGGTGTCACCCGCCTTGGGGACACCCCGCCATGCATCACCCGTCATGGGGACACTTGGGACCCCCGGTGTCACCTCCCTTGGGGACACCCCGCCATGCATCACCCGTCACGGGGACACTTGGGACCCCCGGTGTCACCTCCCTTGGGGACACCCCGCCATGCATCACCCGTCACGGAGACACTTGGGACCCCCGGTGTCACCCGCCTTGGGGACACCCTGCCATGCATCACCCGTCACGGGGGTGCTTGGGACCCCTGGTGTCACCTCTCTTGGGGACACCCTGCCATGCATCACCCGTCACGGGGACACTTGGGACCCCCGGTGTCACCTCCCTTGGGGACATCCCGCCATGCATCACCCGTCATGGGGACACTTGGGACCCCCGGTGTCACCCGCCTTGGGGACACCCTGCCATGCATCACCCGTCACGGGGGTGCTTGGGACCCCCGGTGTCACCCGCCTTGGGGACATCCCGCCATGCATCACCCGTCATGGGGACACTTGGGACCCCCGGTGTCACCCGCCTTGGGGACACCCTGCCACGCATCACCCGTCACGGGGGTGCTTGGGACCCCTGGTGTCACCCGCCTTGGGGACACCCTGCCATGCATCACCCGTCACGGGGACACTTGGGACCCCCGGTGTCACCCGCAGCAGGGTGTCACCCACCTTGGGGACACCGGCACAGCAGTGCCACACCGTGGGGACAGCACCCACGGGGGGCACACGCCAGCCTGGGGGTGCCGTGGGGTGGGGCGGGGGGTGACAACAGGGACGTGCGGGCACGGGGGGACACGGGCACGGGGACATGTGGGTATGGGGACACGCGGGCACTGACCAGGGTGTGGGGGGGCGTGCGGGGGCCGCTGCCCCGTGTGTCCCGTGTGTCCCTCGTCACCGTGTCCCCCGTGTCCCGGCGCTGCAGCACGTGTGTCTCTGGGCTCTGCTCCTGCTCCTGCGGGAGGGGACAGCTCTGGGGACAGCCCTGTCCCCCGGTGCCACCCCCAACCACCCCCTGCCCCTGCGCCCTCTTCCCCCACCGCCTCCCAGTGCCACCCGTGCTGCCTCCAGATGTCCCCCAGCACTCCCAGTGCCCCCCCGGTGCCCCTCATGTCACCCAGTGCCACCTGCCTTAGTGCCACCCAGTGCCCTCAGTCTGCCCGCCACCGCCCAGTGCCCCCCAGTGCCCCCCAGTCCTCCATCTCCCAGTGCCACCTGATGTCCCCAGTGCCACCCAATGTCCCCAGCGCCCTCCAATGCCCCCAGTGCCCCCCAGTCCTCCATCTCCCAGTGCCACCCGATGTCCCCAGTGCCACCCAATGACCCCAGCACTCTCCAGTGTCCCCAGTGCCCCCCAGTGCCCCATCTCCCAGTGCCACTCAATGTCCCCAGCACCCTCCAGTGTCCCCAGTGCCCCCCAGTCCTCCATTACCCAGTGCCACCTGATGTCCCCAGTGCCACCCAATGTCCCCAGTGCCCCCCAGTCCTCCATCATCCAGTGCCACCCAATGTCCCCAGTGCCACCCAATGTCCCCAGCACCCAGTGCCACCCAATGACCCCAGCACTCTCCAGTCTCCCCAGTGCCCCCCAGTCCTCCATTACCCAGTGCCACCTGATGTCCCCAGTGCCACCCAATGTCCCCAGCACTCTCCAGTGCCCCCAGTGCCCCCCAGTCCTCCATTACCCAGTGCCACCCAATGTCCCCAGTGCCACCCAATGAACCCAGCACTCTCCAGTGTCCCCAGTGCTCCATCTCCCAGTGCCATCTGATGTCCCCAGTGCCACTCAATGTCCCCAGCACCCTCCAGTGTCCCCAGTGCCCCCCAGTCCTCCATTACCCAGTGCCACCCGATGTCCCCAGTGCCACCCAATGACCCCAGCACTCTCCAGTGTCCCCAGTGCTCCATCTCCCAGTGCCATCTGATGTCCCCAGTGCCACTCAATATCCCCAGTGCCCCCCAGTCCTCCATCATCCAGTGCCACCCAACGTCCCCAGCACCCAGTGCCACCCAATGTCCCCAGTGCCCTCCAATGCCCCCAGTGCCCCCCAGTCCTCCATCTCCCAGTGCCACCCAATGTCCCCAGTGCCACCCAATGTCCCCAGCACCCTCCAATGCCCCCAGTGCCCCATCTTCCAGTGCCACCCAATGTCCCCAGTGCCCCCAGTGCCCCCCAGTCCTCCATCATCCAGTGCCACCCAACGTCCCCAGCACCCAGTGCCACCCAATGTCCCCAGCACCCTCCAATGCCCCCAGTGCCCCATCTCCCAGTGCCACCCAATGTCCCCAGTGCCCCCAGTGCCCCCCAGTCCTCCATCTCCCAGTGCCACCCGATGTCCCCGCAGCCCCGGTCCCCGTCCCCGCGGGCGCACCGCCAGGCGCAGGCTGTCCAGGGGGTGGCTGGCGGTGCAGTTGCGGGGTCCCGAGTGGCTGACGACGTAGAGGAGGGGGTGGCCCCCGTAGCTCAGGGGACAGCTCAGCTCCAGGGTGCCATGGCTGATGGCGCTGGGACCCTCGTTCACCACCTGATGGCACCGGGGTGGGGGACACACACATGACACCCATGGCATGGGGACGTGGTACCCGTGGGGGCACCCATGGCACGGGGACACGGGCACCCGCGGGGTCAGGGAGGTGGGCACCTCGGGGGTTGGGGACATGGGCACCCGCGGGGTCAGGGAGGTGGGCACCCCCAGAGCTTGGGACGTGGCCACCACCGGGGTTGGGGACACAGGGACCCCCAGGGTCGGGGACAGGGGCCCCCCCCACCTCATAGACGTGCTCCACGGGCGGCCCCAAGTCCTGCAGCCGCCGGGGCGGCTGCTCGGGCGTCCAGCCGGCCTCGGGGACGGTGACGACGTCGGGCCGTGACACCCTGGGGACACGGGCACAGACACAGAGGGGGTCGGGCAGGGCTCATCGCCCCCCCGGGACCCCCCCAGGGCGCGTGGGGCACTCACCCGAAGGCGGAGAGGCGGGTGGCCGCCCGCACCTCCAGCGGCACCGTCACCACCTCGCTCTGCGAGTTGTTGGCGTTCTTGCTGCCGGCACACGGGGGGGTCACGGCACAGCCCCCCCCCCGGCTGCTGGCACCGGGGGGCACCCCAAGGGACCCCCCCCAGTGTGGCTGTGTCAATGGGACCCCCTCACTTTTGGGAGCCCCCCGCACCACCCCCGGAAGGTCCCCAGATGGGGCGTCGCAGGCTGGACCCCCCACCCCCACCCCAGGACTCTCACCCCAGGGTGCTCCTGGGTGGGACCCCCCACCCTGAGCCCTCAGGGTGCCCCAGGTGGGACCCCCACCTTTGGGACCCCCCAAGGTCCCCAGATGGGATATAGCAGGCTGGACCCCCCACTCCCGAGCCCCCCCCACTGGGGTCCCTCCACTCCAGACCCCCCGTAGGATCTCCCTGCCCCCCCAACCAGGACCCCCCACGATCCCCTAGCTGGGCCCCCCATCCCAGCACCCCCACCCCAGGGTGCCCCAGGTGGGACCCCCCACCTTTGGGACCCCCCCAAGGTCCCCAGATGGGATATAGCAGGCTGGACCCCCCCACCCCAGGGTGCCCAAGGTGGGACCCCCACACCCCAGAGCCCCCCATTGGGGTCCCTCCACTCCAGACACCCCCCCGTAGGATCTCGCCTGACCCCCAGCTGGGCCCCCCATCCCAGGCCCCCCACCCCAGGGTGCCCCAGGTGGGCCCCTCCCACCCAGCCCCCCCAGGCCCCCCACCCCTGGGTGCCCCAGCTGGCCCCCCCACCTGCGGATCTGCAGCTCGAAGCGGATGCTCTTGCTGCTGTCGCCGAGGTGGGGGATGGTGAAGCGCAGCCCCCAGATCTGCGGGCAGAGGGGAGGGGTCACGCCGGGCCCCCGGCCCCCCGGCCCCCCGGCCCCCCGCGCCCCCCACTCACGCTGGCGCCCGCCTTCATGGGGTTGCCGAGGTCACAGACGAGGGGGCTCGAGCCGTTGCCCACCCCGAGCTCGCAGCTCAGCGCAGAGAAGTTCTGGGGGGGGGGGGTGCCGGGGGTGCGGGCCCCCGCAGGGGCCAGGGGCACCCACCCCTGTGCACCCACCCCACACCTGGGGGCACCCAGGGGCACGCCCCCTATATCCAGGGGACACCCATATCCACCCACCCCACACCTGGGGGCACCCACCAGCACCCACCCTATATCCAGGGGACACTCCCATGCACCCCCCCCATACCTGGGGGCACCCAGGGGCACCCACCCCACACCTGGGGGCACCCAGGGGCACGCCCCCTATATCCAGGGGACACCTCCATGCACCCCCCACACCTGGGGGCACCCACCAGCACCCACCCTATATCCAGGGGACATCTCCATGCACCCCCCCATACCAGGGGGCACCCAGGGGCACCCCCCCTATATCCAGGGGACACCCCATGCACCCCCCATACCCGGGGGCACCCACCAGCACCCGCCCTATATCCAGGGGACACCCCCATGCACCCCCCCATACCTGGGGGCACCCACCGGCACCCCCCTATATCCAGGGGACACCCCATGCACCCCCATACCTGGGGGCACCCAGAGGCACCCCCCTATATCCAGGGGACACCCCATGCACCCCCCATACCCGGGGCACGCACCAGCACCCGCCCTATATCCAGGGGACACCCCCATGCACTCCCCCATACCCGGGGGCACCCAGGGGCACCCACCCCACACCTGGGGACACCCAGGGGCACCCCCCTATATCCAGGGGACACCCCCATGCACCCCCCATACCCGGGGGCACCCACCCCATACTTGGGCTCCCCTTGTGCACCCACCCCATACCCGGAGACGTCCCCAGGCACCCCCGACCCCCCAGGCGCCCACCCCATCCTGGGTGCCGGGGGCACCCAGCCCACGCCCAGCCAGCACCCCGTGCCCCCCCCCGCACACGCACCCCGTGTGGGCGCAGCACCCCGGTGTACTGGGCGTGGGGGGGGGGCCGCACGTGCAGCTCGGCCTCGTACGCCCCCCCCTCGCCCTGGTTGCGGGCGTTGAAGGTCAGGTTCAGGCTGTTGCGGTCCCCCAGGTAGACGGCGCGGCGGTCCCTGCGGGGACCCTGCGTCACGGCCACCCTGGGCCACGGCCCCTGGGTCCCCGGGGACCCCAGACCCCCCAGACCCCCCGGTCCCCCCCTTACACGGACGCCTCCAGCTGCAGGTCGGGCACGCAGACGTTGTCCTCCCCGCAGTCCAGCTGGATGTGAGCCTGCGCGGGGGACACGAGGACGTGGGGACACGGGGCGATGGGGACACGGGGCGATGGGGACACGGGGCGATGGGGACCCAAGGATGTGGGGACACGGGGGCAATGGGGGACACGGGGCGATGGGGACACGGGGGTGAGGGGGACACGGGGCCGATGGGGACACGGGGGCAATGGGGAACACAGGGGTGATGGGGACACGGGGACAAAGGGGCACGCAGGGGCAGTGGGGGACACGGGGCGATGGGGACACGGGGGTGAGGGGGACACGGGGCCGATGGGGACACGGGGGCAATGGGGAACACAGGGGTGATGGGGAGATGGGGACAAAGGGGCACACAGGGGAAGTGGGGGACATGAGGGTGATGGGGGACATGGGGGTGATGGGGGACACGGGGGCGATGGGGACATGGGGGTGATGGGGACCCAAGGATGTGGGGACACGGGGGCAATGGGGGACACGGGGGTGATGGGGACACGGGGACAAAGGGGCACACAGGGGCAGTGGGGGACATGAGGGTGATGGGGACACGGGGGTGATGGGGACACAGGGGCGATGGGGACACGGGGACAAAGGGGCACGCAGGGGCAGTGGGGGACATGGGGCGATGGGGACACGGGGGTGATGGGGACCCAAGGATGTGGGGACACGGGGGCAATGGGGGACACGGGGCGATGGGGACACGGGGACAAAGGGGCACGCAGGGGCAGTGGGGGACATGAGGGTGATGGGGACACGGGGGTGATGGGGGACACAGGGGCGATGGGGACATGGGGGCGATGGGGACCCAAGGATGTGGGGACACGGGGGCAATGGGGGACACGGGGGTGATGGGGACACGGGGGTGATGGGGACACGGGGACAAAGGGGCACACAGGGCCAGTGGGGGACATGAGGGTGATGGGGGACACAGGGGTGATGGGGACACAGGGGTGAGGGGGACACGGGGGCAATGGGGCACGCAGGGGCAGTGGGGGACATGAGGGTGATGGGGACATGGGGGCGATGGGGGACACAGGGGCGATGGGGACCCAAGGATGTGGGGACACGGGGGCAATGGGGGACACGGGGGTGATGGGGACACGGGGGTGATGGGGACAGGGGGACAAAGGGGCACACAGGGGCAGTGGGGGACATGAGGGTGATGGGGGACACGGGGGTGAGGGGGACACGGGGGCGATGGGGACACGGGGGCAATGGGGAACACAGGGGCGATGGGGACACGGGGACAAAGGGGCACACAGGGGCAGTGGGGGACACGGGGCGATGGGGACACGGGGGTGAGGGGACACGGGGACAAAGGGGCACGCAGGGGCAGTGGGGGACATGAGGGTGATGGGGACACGGGGCGATGGGGACACGGGGCGATGGGGGACACGGGGACAAAGGGGCACGCAGGGGCAGTGGGGGACACGGGGGCGATGGGGGACACAGGGGCGATGGGGACCCAAGGATGTGGGGACACGGGGGCAATGGGGGACACGGGGCGATGGGGACACGGGGACAAAGGGGTACGCAGGGGCAGTGGGGGACATGAGGGTGATGGGGACACGGGGCCGATGGGGACATGGGGGCGATGGGGACACGGGGGCAATGGGGACATGGGGGCGATGGGGACACGGGGCAATGGGGACACGGGGCGATGGGGGTCACAGCGACATTGAGTGATGCAGGGGACAGCGGGTGACGGGGTCATGGATGATGCAGGGGACAATAGGTAATGGGGGACAACGGCTGGTGCAGGGGACAATGGGTGGCACAGGGTGCTACTGGGTGCCATGGGGTGACATCGGGTGCCATGGGGTGGCAGAGGGTGACACTGGGTGCCAGGGGGTGGGACAGGGTGCTATAGAGTGCCATTGGGTGACACCGGCTGGCATGGGGAGGCATGGGGTGACACAGGGTGCTATAGGGTGACACTGAGTGACACTGGGTGGCATGGGGAGGAATGGGGTGACACTGGGTGCCATGGGGTGGGACAGGGTGCCATTGGGTGCTATGGGGTGACACTGGGTGCCATGGGGTGGGACAGGGTGCCATTGGGTGCCACGGGGTGACACTGGATGCCATAGGGAGACATGGGGTGACACAGGGTGCCATGGGGAGGAATGGGGTGACACTGGGTGCCATGGGGTGGGACAGGGTGCCATTGGGTGCCACAGGGTGACACTGGGTGCCATGGGGTGGGACAGGGTGCCATTGGGTGCTATGGGGTGACACTGGGTGCCATGGGGTGGGACAGGGTGCCATGGGGTGCCGCGGGGTGACACTGGGTGCCATAGGGAGACATGGGGTGACACAGGGTGCCATGGGGAGGAATGGGGTGACACTGGGTGCCATGGGGTGGGACAGGGTGCCATTGGGTGCCACAGGGTGACACTGGGTGCCATGGGGTGGGACAGGGTGCCATTGGGTGCTATGGGGTGACACTGGGTGCCATGGGGTGGGACAGGGTGCCATTGGGTGCCACGGGTGACACTGGGTGCCATAGGGAGACATGGGGTGACACAGGGTGCCATGGGGAGGAATGGGGTGACACTGGGTGCCATGGGGTGGGACAGGGTGCCATTGGGTGCCACAGGGTGACACTGGGTGCCATGGGGTGGGACAGGGTGCCATTGGGTGCCACAGGGTGACACTGGGTGCCATGGGGTGGGACAGGGTGCCATTGGGTGCTATGGGGTGACACTGGGTGCCATGGGGTGGGACAGGGTGCCATTGGGTGCCACGGGGTGACACTGGGTGCCATAGGGAGACATGGGGTGACACAGGGTGCCATGGGGAGGAATGGGGTGACACTGGGTGCCATGGGGTGGGACAGGGTGCCATTGGGTGCCACAGGGTGACACTGGGTGCCATGGGGTGGGACAGGGTGCCATTGGGTGCTATGGGGTGACACTGGGTGCCATGGGGTGGGACAGGGTGCCATTGGGTGCCACGGGGTGACACTGGGTGCCATAGGGAGACATGGGGTGACACAGGGTGCCATGGGGAGGAATGGGGTGACACTGGGTGCCATGGGGTGGGACAGGGTGCCATTGGGTGCCACAGGGTGACACTGGGTGCCATGGGGTGGGACAGGGTGCCATTGGGTGCCACAGGGTGACACTGGGTGCCATGGGGTGGGACAGGGTGCCATTGGGTGCTATGGGGTGACACTGGGTGCCATGGGGTGGAACAGGGTGCCATTGGGTGCCACGGGGTGACACTGGGTGCCATAGGGAGACATGGGGTGACACAGGGTGCCATGGGGAGGAATGGGGTGACACTGGGTGCCATGGGGTGGGACAGGGTGCCATTGGGTGCCACAGGGTGACACGGGGTGCCATGGGGTGGGACAGGGTGCCATTGGGTGCTATGGGGTGACACTGGGTGCCATGGGGTGGGACAGGGTGCCATTGGGTGCCACGGGTGACACTGGGTGCCATAGGGAGACATGGGGTGACACAGGGTGCCATGGGGAGGAATGGGGTGACACTGGGTGCCATGGGGTGGGACAGGGTGCCATTGGGTGCCACAGGGTGACACTGGGTGCCATGGGGTGGGACAGGGTGCCATTGGGTGCTATGGGGTGACACTGGGTGCCATGGGGTGGGACAGGGTGCCATTGGGTGCCACGGGGTGACACTGGGTGCCATGGGGTGGGACAGGGTGCCATTGGGTGCCACGGGGTGACACTGGGTGCCATAGGGAGACATGGGGTGACACAGGGTGCCATGGGGAGGAATGGGGTGACACTGGGTGCCATGGGGTGGGACAGGGTGCCATTGGGTGCTATGGGGTGACACTGGGTGCCATGGGGTGGGACAGGGTGCCATTGGGTGCCACGGGGTGACACTGGGTGCCATGGGGTGGGACAGGGTGCCATTGGGTGCCACGGGGTGCCGGGGGGGGGAGGGGGGGGTACCTTGGCTTCCAGTCGGGTGCGGATATGGGCGGCCAGGACTGGGTGCAGCCCATGGGTGTCGGGGGGAGCGTGGGGGTCCAAGGCAAAGCTCAGCCCCACAGCGATGGGTGACAGCTTGTCCCGGAACTCCGACTCATTCTGCCGGGGGGGGGCACACAACGACACAGGGTGATGAGCAAGGCGCGTGTGCGTGGGGAGGGGCACCCATTGGGTGCTCCCCCCACCCACCCCTGCTCCCCGGCGTACCCGTAGGAAGACGGCCATGGTGCGACAGCGGGTGCCGGCCCCGTTGGGGACGGGGAGGGTGAGGGTGCGGGTGGGTTGCCCCCCCGGGAGGAACAACGCCCGTCGCCCCCCCGCAGCCTTCGCCCCATCCACGCTCAGCTCCACCGCGAAACCTCCGGGGGGGGGGACACACACACCCACGTCAGGGACCCCGGCGTCCGGGGTCCTTGATGTGGGGTGTCCCCCCCACCCCCGCCACCGTGTCCCCCCCCCCAACTCACCGATGGGGCCGGGGACGTGACGCCCCGAGGCGTTGAGGCAGAAGCTGACGTTGATGCTGGGGGGGGGACACAGGGGGGACACCCATGCAGCCCCCCCGCACCCCCATGGGTGCACCAGCACCCACGTGTGTGTGTGTGTGTCCCATCCCCCTGTGCCCTCCCTAATTGTCCCCAACACCCCGGGATGTGTCCCCCCCCACTCCTCAGAGTCCCCCCCCATGGACCCCCGATGCCCTCAGACATTGGGTGCCCCCTTGGTGTCCCCTGATGTCCCCCTGTGACCCCTTTGCTGCCCCCAAGCCACCTGAGACCCCCCCCACCTGTGCCCTCCCACCCCCGTGTTCCCCTGGGGCGTCCCCAAGCCCAACTTGTCCCCATGTCCCCTCCAGTGTCCCCATGTCCCCAGGGTCCCTCCTTGGACCTGTGATCCCCAGGGACCCCCCAAACCCCCCAGCCATTGGGTGCCCCCTGGTAATTCCCCCCACCCCCACCCCCACCCCAAGGTCCCTGCTGTCCCCAAGCCCCCACGTGACCCCTTGGTGTCCCCCAGGCCACCCGAGAACCTGGGGACACCCTGGTTGTCCCCAACCCCTCTGTACCCCCTTTTACCCCATGCCCCCCCAGCCCAGGAACCCCCGGTCCCCACGGGGTGCCCGTCACCCCACGGTGCCCCACGGTGTCACCCACCAGGGGACGTGGAGGCCGGTGCCCTCCAGGACGCAGCCGCGCTCCTCGGGGTTGAACATGGTGGGGAAGACGCTGAGCGTGGCGCTGGCGTGGACGATGGGGCGGCCCCTGGGGACAGGGCGTCAGGGACAGCCCGGGGACAGCCCGGGGACACCCCCCCCGCCAGCGGCACCCACCTGTACACCACGGCCGTGTCCACCCCAAAGGCACCCACCAGGAGGTCTGTGGGGAGAAGGGGACAGCGGTGCCACCAGATGCGGGGGGACGTGGCCAGGAGGGGTGGCAGTGGTGGCGGGGCACCCGTGGGGGGGTGTCTGGGGCTGGGTGTCCCCTGCCGTGGGGTGGCACGGCCAGGCTGGGTGTCCCCAACCATTGAGCACCCATAGGGTGGCATGGACGGGTCTGGGTGTCCCCTGCCATGGGGTGGCACGGCCAGGCTGGGTGTCCCCAACCATTGAGCACCCAGAGGGTGGCACGGACGGGTCTGGGTGTCCCTTGCCGTGGGGCACCCATAGGGTGGCGTGGACGGGTCTGGGTGTCCCCTGCCGTGGGGTGGCACGGCCAGGCTGGGTGTCCCCTGCCATGGGACACCCACCTATGGGGACATCTGAGGCTGGGTGTCCCCTGCCATGGGGCACCCATAGGGTGGCGTGGATGGGTCTGGGTGTCCCCTGCCGTGGGGTGGCACGGCCAGGCTGGGTGTCCTCTGCCATGGGCCACCCACCTATGGGGACATCTGAGGCTGGGTGTCCCCAACCATTGGGCACCCAGAGGGTGGCACGGCCAGGCTGGGTGTCCCCTGCCATTGAGCACCCATAGGGTGGCACGGCCAGGTCTGGGTGTCCCCTGCCATGGGGTGGCACAGCCAGGCTGGGTGTCCCCTGCCATGGGGCACCCGTGGGGGGGTGTCTGGGGCTGGGTGTCCCCTGCCGTGGGGTGGCACGGCCAGGCTGGGTGTCCCCAACCATTGAGCACCCATAGGGTAGCACGGACGGGTCTGGGTGTCCCCTGCCGTGGGGCACCCGTGGGGGGGTGTCTGGGGCTGGGTGTCCCCTGCCATGGGGCACCCATAGGGTGGCGTGGATGGGGCTGGGTGTCCCCTGCCGTGGGGTGGCACGGCCAGGCTGGGTGTCCCCAACCATTGAGCACCCATAGGGTGGCATGGACGGGTCTGGGTGTCCCCTGCCATGGGGTGGCACGGCCAGGCTGGGTGTCCCCAACCATTGAGCACCCAGAGGGTGGCACGGACGGGTCTGGGTGTCCCTTGCCGTGGGGCACCCATAGGGTGGCGTGGATGGGTCTGGGTGTCCCCTGCTGTGGGGTGGCACGGCCAGGCTGGGTGTCCTCTGCCATGGGCCACCCACCTATGGGGACATCTGAGGCTGGGTGTCCCCAACCATTGAGCACCCATAGGGTGGCATGGACGGGTCTGGGTGTCCCCTGCCATGGGGTGGCACGGCCAGGCTGGGTGTCCCCAACCATTGAGCACCCATAGGGTGGCACGGACGGGTCTGGGTGTCCCCTGCCATGGGGTGGCACGGCCAGGCTGGGTGTCCTCTGCCATGGGCCACCCACCTATGGGGACATCTGAGGCTGGGTGTCCCCAACCATTGAGCACCCATAGGGTGGCACGGACGGGTCTGGGTGTCCCTTGCCGTGGGGCACCCATAGGGTGGCGTGGACGGGTCTGGGTGTCCCCTGCCATGGGGTGGCACGGCCAGGCTGGGTGTCCCCTGCCATGGGCCACCCACCTATGGGGACATCTGAGGCTGGGTGTCCCCTGCCATGGGGCACCCATAGGGTGGCGTGGATGGGGCTGGGTGTCCCCTGCCATGGGCCACCCACCTATGGGGACATCTGAGGCTGGGTGTCCCCATCCATTGAGCACCCATAGGGTGGCACGGACGGGTCTGGGTGTCCCCTGCCATGGGGTGGCACGGCCAGGCTGGGTGTCCCCTGCCATGGGGCACCCATAGGGTGGCGTGGATGGGGCTGGGTGTCCCCTGCCGTGGGGTGGCACGGCCAGGCTGGGTGTCCCCAGCCACTGAGCACCCCTGGGGTGGGACCCCCGGGGGCGGGCGTCCCCGCTGGGGCGGTGGCGGGTCCCTTACCCGGGTAGCCGTTGCCGTCCAGGTCGGTGGCCCCTCGCAGGGCGGCTCCGAAGAAGTCGGGGTGCCGGCCGGGCGCCCAGTGCCCCCGCAGCACCTGGGCGGGCTGGGGGTGCAGCCCGGCCCCCCGCCCGCCGTAGATGTACACCAGACCCTGCCGGCCCTCGGCACCCAGCGGGGCCCCCACCGCCACGTCTGCGCCACGCTGCTCAGGGGGGGGCACGGGGGCCGTGCCCCCCCGCGCCCCCCTGTGCCACCCTACGGCCCAGGCACCCCCCCTGCACCCCCCTGTGCCACCCTATACTGGGCACCCCCGCACCCCATGCACCCCCCGTGCCACCCTATAGCCTGGGCACCCCCCGCACCCCGTATGCCACCCCCTCCCTCCGGGGACCCCTGCACCTCCTGCGCCCTGCCCTGGCCACCGCCTGTGCTCCCCCCGGGCACCCCTGCGCCCCCCTCCCTCCGGGGACCCCCTGCGCCCCTGTGCCCCCCCCGGGCACCCCTGCACCCCCTCCCTCCAGGGACCCCCTGTGCCCTGCCCTGGGCCCCCTGCACCTCCTGTGCCCCCCCGCACCCCCTGTGCCCCCCTCCCTCCAGGGACCCCTGTGCCCTGCCCTGGGCCCCCCGCACCCCCTCCGTGCCCCCACCACCACCCTGGGCACCCCTGCACCCCCTTGTCCCATCGTGTGTGTGTGTGCCCCGTGTGTGTCGTGTGTGTCCCCCCCCCGGGGCACCCCCTGCGCCCCCTCCCCGGCCACCCACCGTTGAAGCCATCCAGGTCAAGGTCACCCAGGGGGGCGATGGCGCTGCCGAAGCGCCCAAACTCCTGGGGCCCGGTGAGGGCCATGGCGGGGGTGGGTGCCATGGCGGGGGCGGGCAGGGCCCCCCCGGGCAGCTGCAGGTACAGGTACACCCTGCCCACCTCCTGCACCCGCCCCTCCCCTGTCCGCGCCATGAAGAGGGGGGCCCCCACCAGCAGATCCGCCAGCCTGCGGGCAGCGGCCGTCAGCCCCCCCACACCCGCAGACCCATGGGGTGGGGTAGGGGGGCACCCATGGGTGCTCAGCGGGAGCACCCGTGAGGGTAGCGGCGGGGGGGGGGCACTCACCCGTCGTTGTTCACATCCGTGGCTGCCACGGCGTAGCCGAAATACGCTGCCATCTGATGGGGGGGAGCGGGGGTGAGGGGTGCTGGGTGGGCTCCCCAGTCTGCATGGGTGCTCCCAACATGCGTGGGTGCCCCCACCCTGTCTGGATGCTCCCAATATATATGGGTGCCCCCCCACCCTGCACGGGTGCCCCCACCACCCACGGGTGCCCCCCAACATCTACAGGTGCCCCCACCATGCGTGGGTGCCCCTGCCCTGCACGGGTGCTCCCACCATCCACGGGTGCCCCCCCCATCCACGGGTGCCCCCCAACCTGCACAGGTACCCCCAACCCTGCACGGGTGCCCCCACCACCCACGGGTGCCCCCCTCTGTGGGACCCCCCATCCACCCCCCACACACCCAGGCACCCTGTGGGTGCACCCAGGGACACCGGGGGGTCACCCAGCACCCCGGGTGGGTACCCCCACCCTGCCTGGGCACCCCTGCCCCCCAGGGACCCCCTGCCGACCCCACCTGCTCCCCTGAGAAGTTGTACAGGGACTTCATGTTGGTGCCGTTGAGGATGGTGACCTGGGGACACGGGGACAGGGGGGACACGGGGGACACTGCGGCAGCGGCCAGGGAACCCCGGCAGCCGGGGCCCCCCGGTGCCCCCCGTGTCCTCCCGTCCCCTGTCCCCGTGTCCCCTGTCCCCCATGCCCGCAGCCTTACGTAGCCATAGGTGAGGTTGCCCTTGGGGACACCGGCCACGAAGTCTGCAAGGGACAAAGTGACCCTGTCAGGGGGGGTGTCCGGGTGGGGGGGCTGTGACCACCCCCCCCCATGTCACCCCCTCGGCACCCCGGTGGCACCCACCTTGTATCATGTCCCCGCTGAACTCACCGACCGCCACCGAGTAGCCTGTGGGGGGGGGAGAGGTGTCACCTGCGTTGTCACCCACGCCACCGATGCCACCCTGCCCCCTGTGTCCCCATGTCCCTGTGCCTCACGCCTCTTGTGCCCACGTCCCCACACCCCCGTGCCCTGTCCCCTGTCCCCATCCCTCCTCCATGCCCTCGTGTCCCCATGCCCCTGTGACCCGCTCCCCCATCCCCATGTCCCCGTGTCTCCCTGTGCCCCTGTCCTGTGTCCCCATGCCCCTGTGTCCCCCTGTCCCCACGCCCATCCCTCTCTCCCGTCCCCATACCCTGTGTCCCTGCGTCCCTGTCCCTGTCTCCTATGTCCCCATGTCGCTGTCCCACCCTGTCCCCCACTCCCCCTGCCCCAAGTGTCCCCATGCCACTGCCTCCTGTGTCCTCATGTCCCCCGTCTCTTCATGCCCCTGTCTCCTCTGTCCCTTCTGTCCCCATGCCCGTCCCCGTCTCCTCTGTCCCCATGTCCTTGTTCCCTGTCCTCCCGTGTTCCCCATTCCCCCATGTGCTCTCTGTCCCCATGTCCCCATGCCCCTGTCCCCATGCCTCTGACCCTGTCCTCCCATGTCCCCAGACCCCTGTACCCCCATGTCCCCTGTGTCCTCATGCCCCCATGCCCCTGTCCCTCCATGCCCCATGTTCCTGTCCCCAGTGTCCTCATGTCCCCATGTCCATGTCCCTCATGTCCCCATGCCCGTGTCCCCCGTCCCCCATGCCCCCTGTGCCCCTGTCCCTCCATGCCCCATGTCCCCATGTTCCTGTCCCCAGTGTCCTCATGTCCTCCATGTCCCCCTGCCCGCCTCCTGTGTCGTGTCCCCATGCTCCTCTGTCCTCACGTCCCCCACGTCCCCATGCCCACGTCCCCATGTCCCTCATGTCTCCATGCCCATGTCCCCCATGCCCCCTGTGCCCCTGTCCCTCCATGCCCCATGTCCCCATGTTCCTGTCCCCAGTGTCCTCATGTCCCCCACGTCCCCATGCCCACGTCCCCACATCCCTCATGTCCCCATGCCCATGTCCCCCATGCCCCATGTCCCCATGTCCTGTCCCCCACGTCCCCATGCCCATCTCCTGTGTCACGTCCCCATGCTCCTGTGTCACGTCCCCCACACCCCCATGCCCACGTCCCCATGTCCCTCATGTCCCCATGCCCGTGTCCCCCATGCCCCATGTCCCTGTCCCCATGTCCCCATGCCCATCGCCTGTGTCGTGTCCCCCTGCTCCTGTGTCCCCACGTCCCCCACGTCCCCATGCCCGTGTCCCCGTGTCCCCATGCCCGTGTCCCCCACGCCCCCCTGTCCCCTGTCCCCAGGCAGACCCATGTAGCTGTCATCGTAGGTGGGGGCCGCCTGGCGCGTCTGGAGCTGCCCGGCCACCTCCTGGATGAAGTACTCGGGGTAGCTGGACGCCGCGATCTGCTCCTGCGTCGCCGACATCACCTGCCCTGGGGACACGGGCGGCCCCTCAGCACCCAGGGGTGCTGCGCACCGCGCCAGGGTGGGGGCCGGGGGGGCAGGGGCAGGCAGGGCAGGCAGGCAGGGGTACTGAGGGGCAGGCAGGGACAGGCAGGGCAGTTTAGGGACAAATCAGGGGAGTTTAGGGACAATCAGGGGAGTTTAGGGACAAATCAGGGGAGTTTAGGGACAATCAGGGGAGTTTAGGGACAATCAGGGACAGGCAGGGCAGTTTAGGGACAAATCAGGGGAGTTTAGGGACAATCAGGGGAGTTTAGGGACAATCAGGGACAGGCAGGGGAGTTTAGGGACAGGCAGGGACAGGCAGGGGCTGGGGTCTCACCTTGCCAGAAGTAGCTGCCGGGCCCCCCCACAAGCACCCGTCCCGTCTGCAGGGAGACCAGGGGAGCCCCCCTCAGCCTGGGGCACCCGCCAGGACCCCCTGCATCCCCTATATGCTCCCAGACCCCTATATACCCCCCACACCCCCACATACCCCCCTGTGACCCCCAATATAGCCCCCATACCCCATTACCCCCACGTACCCCTGCCTCCCCATGCCCCCAACCCTCGCCCCCCGGCCTATGGGTCCTGGCCCCCCATCCCTGTGATACCCCCCATGACCCCTCATATCCCCCGTGCTCCCCTGTGCCCCCCGTGTCCCCCATGCCCCCACCTGGGTGAACTCGGCGCTGAAGCCCCCCTGGCAGTAGCCCTGCCCGGCCGCAGAGTTCAGGTCTGTGGGGAGAGAGGGTGGCGGTTGGGGGGCTGGGGGGCCGGTGGGTGCTGGCGGGGGGGCTACGGGGGTGTCAGCCCCCAGGGTGTGGGGCTGGGGATGCCCAGGGGCCCATGGGTGCTGGCTGGGGGGCTATGAGGGTGACACCCCAGAGGTGCCAGGCAGGGGGGATGCCTGGGGGGTCCCTGGGTGCCAGGCAGGGTCCAGGGGGTCACCCTGAGGGTGCTGGCCATGGCGGGGGGGTGACGCCCAGGGACCCAGGGGTGCCAGGCAGGGGGTTCTGGGGGTGTCACCCGTGGGTACCAGGCAGGGGGGGAAGCCCAGTGGTGCCACCCACGGGTGCCAGGCTGGGGCGTGCCTGGAGGCTGCCTGGGGGTCTGGGGGCCGGGGCGCAGGGGGGTCCCACCTGAGCGGCAGGGCGCGTACTCCACGAACTTGGAGAAGTTGCCGATGGAGAGGAAGCAAGTGCCCACCGGCTCCCGGCCCCCCCCCTCCTCCTTGGGGGGGCTCCAGCTGTACAGTGGGGCACAGGCCTGGGGGGCAAGGGGGGGGCTGTCGGTGGGGGGCACAGGGGTCCGCATATAGACAGACCCCTGCCTCCTGCTCCCACCGTGCCCCCTCTCACCCGCCTCGGTGCCCCCCGTGCCCCCCGCCCCCGTGCCCCCCGTACCAGGATGGAGGCGTTGTGCGCCCGCACAGTGGCCCCGAACCACTGCAGGGACTTGAACTCGACGGGGTCGGGGGTCTCGGTGCTGTTGCCCCCGAAGTCGTGGGTACGGGTCCCTGCGGGGGCGGGGGGTAAGGGTCAGGCCAGCACCCGCTGCCGCAGCACCCATGGGACCCCCGCCCCGGCACCCGCTGCTCCCCCCAGATTTATCATTAACCAGGCGGGACAAGAGCCCGGCCGCGGTGCCAAGGCCACGGGGGGGGGAATGTGGCTGTGGGGGTGATGACGTGGGGCTGGGCTGGGGGGCTGTTGGAGGGGCCGTGGGGGGGCTACTGGGTCCCATGGGTGCTGGGGACTGTGTCCCTGTCGCCGGCCATGCCCACCCCCGTCCCCATGCAGTGCCTGTCCCCGGGCCCAGGGGTCCCATCCCCACCCATGTCCTTGTCCCTGTCCCCTACCCATGTCCCCACCCTGTCCCCATGCCTGGGGGGTCCTGTCCCCACCCGTGTCCCCATCCCTGTCCCCCATCCCTGTCCCCATGTGCAGGGGGTCTCATCCCCACCCATGTCCTTGTCCCTGTCCTCTACCCCTGTCCCCATGCCTGGGGGGTCCTGTCCCCACCCGTGTCCCCATCCCCGTCCCCCATCCCTGTCCCCCATCCCTGTCCCCATGCGCAGGGGGTCTCATCCCCACCCATGTCCTTGTCCCTGTCCCCTGCCCGTGTCCCCACCCTGTCCCCACACCCCGGGGGCCCGTCCCCACCCATGTCCCCCTCCCCTTACCGATGTGGTCGAAGTCGATGGGGGTGCAGTCGTCACTGGGGGGCCAGGGGCAGTGGTAGACGGCCCCCCCCTGGGTGACATTGGGCTGGCTCGTGTTGGCCTTGGGGGCACCCACCAGGATGCTGACACTGTGGGGGGGGGCACGGGGACACGGTAGCTGTCACCCACGGGGCACCCGGGGGCTCGTAGAGGATGGAGGGGATCCAGGAGCCCTGGCGTGGGGCTGTCCCGGGGGGAGGGAAACCTCTGCCCACCCCCGGCGTCCCACGGGCCCCTCTGACTCAGCCCACGGGGCCGGGCCTGGGTGACCCCTTCCGGCTCCGTGGGAGAGGAAGCACCGCAACCACCCACGGCCGTGGGGGGGGGACGGACGACGACACCCACCATGGGGGGGGGGGAGCTGGGGGCACCCAGGGGCATCCAGGTGCCCCCGGCCCCTCTGTGTCCCCCATCCTCCGGGTCCCGGGTGGGGGGACACACCGGGGGTGTCCCCCAGTTTGCCCCCGGATGCCTGGGTCCCCCCCGGGTGCGGGTCACGCGTGGGCGGGGGGGATGCAGGGCCGTGCCCGGACGCCTGGGTCCCCCCCGAGCCCCCGCCGCCCCCCGGGGGCAGCTCCCGGCTCCGGTTACAGGAAACGCTCCGGCCGGGGGCAACGGGGCCCCGGGACCCCCGGCGGGGGCCGGGGCGGGGGGGGGGGACACGGACGGGACCGGGACCGGGGCTCAGCCCCCGCCCGGTGCCCTCAGCCCCGCCGGAGACCCCCGGGGCCGGACCGTTCCCGGTTCCCGTTACCCCACCCCGGTCCCCCGGGACCGCCCCGTTCCCCGTTCCCGGTTCCCGTTTCCCATTCTCGGCCCCGGTTCCCGTTCCCGTTCCCCCGCCCCGCTCTCCGTTCCCGTTACCCGCTCCCGGTCCCGGTCCCCACCGCCCCGCTCCCCGCCCCCGCCCCGCTCCCGGGGCCGCTCCCCATCCCGCCGGGCCGGTCCCGGTCCCGCCCGCTCCCCATCCCGCTCCCTCCTGCCCGGGCTCCCTCCCGCTCCCGCTCCCGCTCCCGCTCCCCGTCCCCGCCCGGTGCCCGGTGCCCGGGGGCCGGTTCCCGTCCCCTTCCCACTTCCCGGGGCCGCTCCCGGTGCCCGGACCCGTCCCGGTGCCGCTCCCGCTCCCGCCCCGTCCCGTCCCGGTGCCGCTCCGGAGCCGCTCCCGGTGCCGGTTCCGGTGCCGTTCCCGGTGCCGGTGCCGTTCCCGGTACCTGCGGGGCCGGGGCAGGTAAAAGTCCAGCGCGAAGCCGAAGAGGGACCCGGGGGCCCCGCGGAAGGCGACGGGCCGCGACGCCTCCAGGTTGAAGGCAGCGACGGGCAGCGACGGCAGCAGCAGCGGCAGCAGCACCGGCAGCAGCAGCGGCAGCAGCGCCCGGGGCCGGGGCCGGGGCCGGGGCCGGGGCCGGGGCCGGGGGCGGCGCGGGGGGGCCGGGGCCGGGGCCGGGGCCATGGCGGAGCGGGGCTGGCCGGGCTCGGCGCTGCCTCCCGCTCCCGAGTCCCCTCGGAAAGTGCCCGGGGGGGCCCGGCCCGCCCCGCCCCGCCGTGACTCACCGGGGAGGAGCCAGAGCCCCGCCGGGCACCGGCACCGGCACCGCACCGGGCCGGGCCGGGGGAGCCGGGGGCACGGGGCACCGGGACATCCCGGGGGGAGGGGGACGTGAGGGACCGGGACCCCCCTGGGGCACCGGGACATCCCGGGGGGAGGGGGACGTGAGGGACCGGGACCCCCCTGGGGCACCGGGACGCTTTGGACAGACCGGGACACCAGGGACTGGGACATCCCGGGGGCACCGCGACACCCCGAGGGCACTGGGACATCAGGGGCTGGGACACCCAAGGGACACCCGGACACCCTGGGACACCAGGACATCGGGGATGGGGACACCCCAGGGGCACCGGGACACCCCAGGGGCACTGGGACATCAGGGACAGGGACACCCCAGGGCACCGGGATACCCCAAAGGCACCGGGACACCGGGACAGGGACACCCGAGGGGCACCGGGACACCGGGTCCTGGGGACCAGATTACCTGGGGGGCACCAGGACACCGGGAACAGGGACACTGGGCACCGGGATACCCAAGGGGGACAGGGACACTGGGAACAGGGACACAAGGGGGACACTGCGGGGACCAGGACACCGGGACCAGGGACACTGGGGGGACACTGGTGGGACCAGGACACCAGGAATCGGGACACCTGAGGGGACCTGGATACTGGGAACAGGGACACCGGGGACCAGGACATTTGAGGGGGACTGGGACACTGGGGAGGACTGGGACACCAGGAACTGGGACACTGGGGACACACCGGGGGAATGGGACACTGTGGGGACACCGAGAGACCGGGGGAGACAGGGGCCTGGGTGGCAACGGGACAAGGACACTGGGGACTGGAACACTGGGGGGGGGGGAGGCGGAACTGGGACACTGCAGGGAGGGTGAGGGGACACAGGACACCAGTGAGGGAACGGGGACAGAGGGGATGAGACCCCAGGTGACGTGGTGGGCAGGACACTGGAGGGTACCGGGACATTGGGGGGACAAGGGGACACGGGGGACATGGGGGGAGCAGGACAGCAGGGCATGCTGGGACACTGGGACACAGGACACTGCGGGTGCTGGGACACTGGGACACAGGACACTGGGAGTACTGGGACACTGAGGGGACACTGGGACACAGGACACTGGGAGTACTGGGACACTGAGAGGACAAAGTGACACAGGACACCACGAGGGGACCCCCGTGGGACAGGTACAGGGGGACATGGGGGGACACATGAGGGACACAGGACACCAGTGGGACGTGGGAGGGGAACAAGACACTGGGGAGGACAAGACACGTGGGGGACGGGAGTGGGACAGGGACAGGGGGGACGCAGGGCTGGGGACAGCGGCAGGGAGGAAGGGGACACGGGGCGGGGGCCGGGGGCCGGATCCGGCTGCCACTTCCTGGAAGGAAACAGCGGAAACAGAGCCGGAGCTGGAGCCGTTCCCACGCGGCTGCGCGGGGGGGGGGGCCGGGACCCCCCCCGGGGGGGACACGAGGGGACACGGGGGGGGGCACGCCAGCACGCCGGGACCCTGCCCCGGTGCGGGGCCGGCGTGCGAGGGCGTGCGAAGGGCGGCGGTGCCCCCCACGTGCTCCCCACGGCGCCTTCGCTGCCGCCACGCGAGCGTGCAAAGGGTGCAGGCGCGGGGTCTCGCTCCGCACGAGCGTGCAAGCGGTGCACGCTCAGCACCCCCCCTCCCCCAGACCCCCCCGCAAGCGTGCGAGCACCGCACGCCCACCGTCTCCCACCGCGCGAGCGTGCAACTGGTGCACGCTCGGCCTCTCCCTCCACCCTTGGGCGCGAACGCTGCGCGCTCGCTGTGCCCCTCCACGCGTGCAAACGCTGCCCACCCCTTCCACGTGCAAAGGGTGGGGGGACACCCCCAGCACCTCCCCAAAAAAGGCCGCCGTGCGAGGCGGGTGCCCAGGCGTGCGAGGGGCCGGGGGGTGCGAGCGGGGGGCCGGGGCCTCGCACGCCTGCCGTGGGGCCGGCCGCATTCCTGCGCCGCTGATGCAATGGCGCCTGCCGCAGCCGGGCCGGGGGCTCGGGGGGCTTGGGGGGACCCAGGCGGCCGAGGCCTCCCCCGTCCCCCCCACCCGGGCCCGGACACCCGAGGCCTCTGCCCGGCACCCTGCCATGGGTGCTCCCCCACCGCTGCTCCCCCCCCCCGTCCCCCCCCGCCAGGGGAGGGTGGGGAAGCGTGGGAGCTTGCACACACGTGTGCGGGTGCAGGGGTGCGTGTGCCCCCCGTGGGCACGGTGCCCGTGGGGACAATGGGGACGTTTCCGCGTCTGGGGGGGGAAGTGACGGGCGGGCGGTGAACAATGGCACTGGCGCCGGGGCCCTTCCTGCCCTCGCACGGCCGGCGCGGCGCTGGCACACGCGTGTGCCCTGACACCATCCCCTGTGCACACGTGTGTCCTGACGCCGTTCCCTTGTGCGCACCCACCCCAGGTCCCATCCCGTGTCCCCGGGGCTGCGCGGGTGCTCATGGCCACAAGCCGCCCCCCCACTCGTGCCTCAGTTTCCCCCACGCTCTGGTCCCGCACCCTGGGCATGGGGGAGCCTGATCCGGGGCCACCCCCATTCCCATGGGTGCTGTCCTCGTGACCTCCATCCCTGGGACGCCCCATGGGTGCCATCCCCACGGTCTCCGTCCCCGGGAGGCCCCATGGGCGCCATCCCCACGGTCTCCGTCCCCGGGACGCCCCACGTCTCCCCAGCCCCCCAGCCCCACCCTGGGTGGGGGCTGCCGGCGCGGGGGTCAGGGCTTGGGTGCTCCCGGCTAAGTATAGCCAGTGCCGGTGCCGGGGAGCGTCCCTGAGTCACCGCGGGGGCCGGGGGGGCCCGGGCCTGACTCACCGCCGCCGCCAGCCCCTATATAGCCTGGGCTGACAGCGGGGCCACGTCACCCCCGGCCCCCCCGGCTGGGGCAGCGCCTGGGGCCGCGGGGGGGGCCCTAGGGGCGGCTACAGCGGGGCACCCCCATGGGTGGGGGGGACGGCAGGGTGACGCCGGGGCACCCCGATGGGTGCGGGAGGCACCCAGCGACTTCGGGGCAGGCCCGTGGGTGGGGGCGCAGGCGGGATGTCCTGGGTGACCGGTGGGTGCCCGGCCTCAGTTTCCCCGGGTGGGGGGCACGGGTGCTGGCACGTCGCCCCGGGGCTGGCGTGGAGCCCGGGGACGGGCGCGGATGCGTCCCCGCGTGCCGGCTGCTTCCCAAAAAGGCGCTGGAGGCTGCCGGCGATGGGGAACCGGGCAGCCGGCCAGCCCCGGGGGGCCCCCGCGCCTGGGGGGGGGGGACAGGCAGGGCAGGGGCACCGGCAGGGACACACAGGCAGGGACACGGGGCAGAGGTGGCAGCGCCGCGGCCGACACACGCGTGTGCTCGTGGCACCGCTGGCCCCGGCACTGCCGCGGGCAGGGCAGGGTTGAGGCCGGCTACGCACACGCGTGTGTGTCGGTGTGCGTGTGTAAGCGCGTGCAAGTTCCTGGGGAGAGCCCCGGGGGGGGACGGACGGACGGACACGACGACGACACACGCAGGAACGCAGGAACCTACGGCACACACGTGCTGTGCACACCCCCTTGCACGCCCTCCACACGCGTGTGCACCCACACGTGCCCCCCCCCCCCTCGGGCAGGGGGCTGCATACGACCCCCATTTGGGTCACCCCCTCCCCGGGAAGGGCCGGGGGCACAGTGACCATTTCACCCCCCCCCCCCCATTTTTGGCCAGCCACCCTGTCTCTGACAGAGCGTGGGGACACCCTGACGTCACTCGGGGACAGCCCCCTCCCCCCCCGCCTCCCACCCTGTTTTTTGACCCTTTTCAGCGCCCCGATATTGGGTAAAACACCCCCTAACACGGCTGCGATAACCCGGAATCAAGCACGGGGCGTTTTGAGGCCAGAAAGGGCAGTTTTAGTGCTCGAGCGGCAAGGCAGGGGCCGGACGCTGCCCAGCCCTCCTCACCCAGCCCCGCTGTTTCTGGGCATTTGTTGTTTTTCCGCCTCATTTCCTGCAGTCCCGCTCGCCCGGCGGCCGGAGGAGCTGGGGCCAAGCCCTGGAGGTGCCCGCTCCGGGGCAGGATCCGTCCCCGAGCGCGTAGCGAGAGCCAAATCTCAGCGGGATGGACAAGCTGCGGAGATAAAAACCAAAAGGTGTAAAAAAAAAAAAATGCCCCCAAAGGACTTCCCCCTGCCGGGGCATCCCCCTTCCCCAGGGCTGGGGTGGACGGGGCAGGGGGGACACACCGAGGGGACAGGGCTTCTCCAAACCCCCCAGCCGTGGATCCCAACCCCGGTGACTTCAAAGCCCCGGGTGAGCCGGGGCCTCAGTGCTGCAACCGCCAGACGCTCACCGGTTCCTGCCTTCTTCCTTTTCCTGACGCTTTCAGACACAAGTGTGACAGTAAATGTGTTGTTTTTCGTTTGTTTTTTTTTTTTTTGGTGCGTACGTGTCCCCCACTCCAGCAGAAACCAGCCGGAGAGCGATGCCGGGCGCTGAATCACAGCGGGGGAACGACGTGGGTGAAGACGAGGGGGAATTTTGTCCTGGGAATTGTGTAGGCAAAGCGATGCGGCCGGGGTCGCTCGGGCAGAGCCGGTACTCACAGCCCCGGATCTCCACGCGTCACCCATACCGGGGGGGGGGGGACTCGGCAGGCACCCCCGGGACCGCGGGAGCCGTGCGAGGGTGGGGACACACGGGGCGTTTCACCGCTGCGTGGAACAGAAAAGGGAGAAGCAGTTAAAGCACGTGGGGCAAGGCCAAAAAGGCATAAAACCTCCCCAAAACCATAGCGTGGGGAAGCCACGCGACATGGCGGGACCCTCCCAGAAGGGGGGAACAGGGCGGGAGCCGGGAGCTGCCATCCCCGAAGCGCGGTTGTGCCGCGGCACGGCTTGCCCCGCTCCACGGCGGCAGCCGCACGCCACGGGGGACGACGAAGGTGACACGTATCTGCGCCGCCACCAAAAAATAAAACAGCCCGACTCTCCCTCCCCACCTCCTCACGTCCCCGTCGAGGGGAAAACCCGACAGCTCCCACCGAGGAGCAGCGCGAGGCGGGCTCCGGGATCCGCGGACTGCTCTCGACGAGAGAAAATAACAGCAAAAATAGGTGGAAAAGGGGGGAAACGCCTGTCGTTTCCCATCCGGCTCGGGGATGAAAATAAGCCAGGCCTCCAACCTACCCGGCTGGATCCACCCTCCGAGCTAAAACTCCCGGCAAGTGTTGCAAGGCCGTTATTGGCACGGTTCGAAGCACACATGAAACTGCTCTGGAAACCACAGGGGAGAGATGTCAGGCAAAGCCGAAGCAGTCAGACGCTTTTAAACAAGCGAGGCAACAAAGCTGGAGAAATTCCTCCTTAACCCTTACGGAGCAGGAAGGGATTGGGATGGCTTTCCACCTGCGGGCAGCGCAGGGCGGGGGGGAAATGTTTCCGCTCTCCGATGAGGGGAAGCGGGCACCGCTGCGGAAGCACCGGCTCCGTGCGGGGATGAGATTTGCGGCCGGGGAGGATGCACGGGGAAAGTGTTTTGCCGAGATAAACCCCGGCGGGCACGCGTCCCGATTCTCCGCACCGAGCTGTGGGGGGATAAACCTCCCCCCCCGCCCCAAACTCAATAAATGGGTTTAAAACATGTCGGGGGGGGATTTTTTTTTTTAAAAAAAGCGCAGGTTAGCGCTTGGCAGGTTAAAGCCCAAGGAAGGAGCGGCTGCCGCAAGACGATTCGTGTTCGGCCTCCGGCTTGGAGATGGAGGGAGGAAAAGCGTCTCCCAGATGGGCTGAGCCCAGGATGTGCGGCTCCTGCCAGATGTACGTTAACGGGAGTTATTAGTCGCATAAAAACCGCTCTGCAGCTGCATTTCTGGCACTGGCGAGGGAGGAATTAATTGCAACAGCAGATCACTCCTCCGCTGCCCGGCCAGGAGGAACCAGCGCGACCCCGCCCGCGTGCTCCCCTCCGTCGGACGGGGGGGAAAGATATATATCTGACCTTCCCATGAACCGCTGGAAAAAAGAAAGAAAAAAAAGCAGGTTTTCCCCCCAAACTCAGCCCCGCGGGGTCCCCGCTGCCTGCCTTGGACGTTGGAGGAGGCTGGGGAGCGAGCGGCGGCAGCGGGGCGGGCAGGGAGCCCGGCCGGGGAAGGCGGCATGACACATGTGTTCCCATTTCCACACGTACCGCCCCAAATCCGACGCCTCCTCTGAGCTCTCCTCACCTCCCAGCGTGGCGGGGGCTCGGTGGGGACCCCGGAAACGTCCCGCTGGAAGGAGAAGGGGAGAGGGAATGGGGGGGGGGCGGCAGAGGACTGGGGGGATCCCCCCTATTCCCGGCACGACGGCGGGGTTGAGCGCAGCCTGGGTGCGATGGGTGTGTGTCACCGCCAGGCTGGCGGAGGGGGGGGGGACGGGGGGACAGCATGACACATTTTTTGGAGGACTGCTCGGGGTGTGGGGGGGGTTACGAGGTCTTCCCGGCTGCACCCCCCTCCCCGGGGGGCGGGGGGGTGGAACTCACGGCCCAATGCCCTGGGACACGAGGTGCCCGCATTGCGCAAGAGACTCTAAAATAGCCCCCACCCCCAGCCCAAAATCTGGGCAGCACCCGCCGGGAAACGCCTGTTTTGGTGGGGGAGGGACTGGGGTGGGGATCTGGTGCCTGGGGGGGGGACACAGCAGCCCCCCAAGCCCCAGGACCGAGGCGGGGGGGATGTTTACGGTCACCTTGAGCTGGTTCGGTCATGGTCATCCTCTTCATCACTGTCCCCGCCGGAGCCCAAGTTTAGGGGTGGTTGGGGACGGGGTGAGGGGGACAGCGGGGCACTGGGGGCCTGGGGGACGGGGACACGGTGGGGGATGAGGCACGGGCAGGGCAGGGGGTTACGGGGACACGGTGGGGGATACAGGGACACGCTGAGGTGGGACAAGGATGTGGGTGAGCCTAGGGGTGACGGGGACACACTGGGGGCATGGGGGCACGCTGAGGGGGGTGACAGGGACATGGGTTGGCCCAGGGGGTTACAGGGACACGCCGGGGGGGCTGACAGGGACATGGGTGATCCGAGGGGTGGTGGGGACAGACTGGGAGGGGGGTGACAGGGACACAGGCTGGCCCAGGGGGTTATGGGGATAAACTGGGGGGTTATGGGACACGCCAGGGGGTGACAGGGACACGGGCTGGCCCGGGGGTTATGGGGATAAACTGGGGGGTATGGGGACACGCCAGGGGGGTGACAGGGACATGGGCTGGCCCGGGGGGTTATGGGGATAAACTGGGGGGGGTATGGGGACACGCCAGGGGGGTGACAGGGACATGGGCTGGCCCAGGGGGTTACGAGGACACACTGAGGGGGTTACGGGGACACGGACAGGCCCAGGGGAGTGAGACCCCGCTGTGCACTAGAGCTGTTGCCCCCCCCCGTTCCCCCCCATGGAGCCTCCTCGGAGGGGGAGTGGGGGAACAGGCCCCGCCCCCACTCGTCAGTGCCACAAGGGGCGGGGCCAGCGCGGAGCATGCTGGGAGCGCAGCCAAGGGAGCGCGGGGTGGGGGGGGGGGAGCGGGGCCGGCTGGGAGCGCACCCCGGGGGTCCCCTGGGTCCCCATCCCATGGGTACCCCCAGCGTCCATCCCATGGGGGTGGCCCGGTCCCCAGCCCACAGGGTCCCCTCAGTGTCCCCCGCCCCGGGTGACGGGACACCACGCACACTCACAGGCAGCGTATTTGTAACATGCATTTAAAACCTGTGGGTACGATTGCCCCCCGCAGCAGCGGCCGAGGGGGCACCGGCCCCCCCGGCACCGCGGTCTCCGCAGTCCTGGGGGACAGATGGGCACCGCCCCGGTCCTGCCACCCCCGACCACGGTCCCTCCTGTGCCCCCCACTCCGCACCCGCCGCGGGGTGTCCTGTGGCTCCCCTGCCTCGGCTCCGGCTTGTGGGTGCTGCTGGGGCAGAGCTGGGGGGCAAAAAAGGATCAGGGGGGTCGGCGCGGGCAGCACCCCAAGGGGGGAACGACACCCAAATGTGGGCACTGAGGGAGGGGATGTCCCCGGCCCTGCGGGCTCCTACCTGTCGCACGGGAGGAGCAGGTCGTTTGTCCTGACGTTGAGGACGAAGGGCGGGGGGTCCTCCAGGCCCTCCAGCTCTGCAAAGGGTGACGAGACGGGGACGTGCCAGCCTTGGGGTGACACGGCGAGGAGGGGAGGCTTGGCACCTCAGGGACACTCACCAGCCTCCCAGTCCTCCTGGCACGGGGGGCCCTGCCAGGCCGCGGGGACCTCCGGTCGCTTCATCCCGTCGCCGAAGGATGTGTCCATCTCTGTGGGGACAGAGGGGACAGTTGTGGGGGGCACAGCTGAGCACAGCCACCGCGGTGGTAGTGGGGGGCCACGCTATACCGTGGGGGAGGTCAGGCTGGCGCTTGTCAGGGCAGGAGGCGACGTGGCTCCGCAGCTTGGCTTGGGGCACCCTGTGCCTGGCGTTGAAGGGGCAGGTGGCCAGCGTGCGGGCCACCCGCGGGTTGTTCTGGGGGTGCAAGGAGAGGGGAGAGGTGCTGGGTTGGGGGGCGTGGAGCCTCTGCCTCAGAGCTGGCTCACCCCTGGCCCCCAGCAGGCCCCGGCCCCCAGCAGGCCCCAGGGCCCCGTAGGCCCCAACTTCGGCCCCCAGTAGGCCCCAGCCCCGGCCCTCAGCAGGCCCCAGCCCCACGTAGGCCCCAAGCCCGGCCCCCGGTAGGCCCCAACGCCGAGCCCCGCTCACCCGCTGGCACTTGACGAGGTGGTAGGGCAGCCGGGACACCCGGACCTGGTGGCTCTTGTCGTAGGGACACTGGACGAGCGCCTCGGGGTCCATGGCGGGGCCCAGGACCGGCCGGGCCTCGGCGCAACGGACTCCCAACGGGCCTCGCGCGCGCCGCCGCGTCGCCAGGGCGACGGGGCCTGGCTTCCGGTGCGGCCTGCGGGGGCGGCCGCGCTCAGCTGTCGCCATGGCAACGGGGCCCGGCGGCCGCCGCGGGGCGCCCGCAGCGCGGCTGGGTAGGCCCGGGCGGTTCTATAGGAGCTCAGGTGATGTTATATGGGCCCTGGGCTGTGCTATAGGAGCCCTGGTGACGTTATATGGGCCCTGGGCTGTGCTATAGGAGCCCTGGGCAGTGCTATATGAGCCCAGGTGATGTTATATGGGCCCTGGACTGTGCTATAGGAGCCCAGGTGATGTTATATGGGCCCTGGGCTGTGCTATATGGGCCCTGGACTGTGCTATAGGAGCCCAGGTGATGTTATATGGGCCCTGGGCTGTGCTATAGGAGCCCTGGTGACGTTATATGGGCCCTGGGCTGTGCTATAGGAGCCCTGGGCAGTGCTATAGGAGCCCAGGTGATGTTATATGGGCCCTGGGCTGTGCTATAGGAGCCCAGGTGATGTTATATGGGCCCTGGGCTGTGCTATATGGGCCCTGGACTGTGCTATAGGAGCCCAGGTGATGTTATATGGGCCCTGGGCTGTGCTATAGGAGCCCTGGTGACGTTATATGGGCCCTGGGCTGTGCTATAGGAGCCCTGGGCAGTGCTATAGGAGCCCAGGTGATGTTATATGGGCCCTGGGCTGTGCTATAGGAGCCCAGGTGATGTTATATGGGCCCTGGGCTGTGCTATATGGGCCCTGGACTGAGCTATAGGAGCCCAGGTGATGTTATATGGGCCCGGGGCTGTGCTATATGAGCCCTGGTGACGTTATATGGGCCCTGGGCTGTGCTATAGGAGCCCTGGGCAGTGCTATATGAGCCCAGGTGATGTTATATGGGCCCTGGGCCATGCTATAGGAGCCCTGGTGATGTTATATGGGCCCTGGGCTGTGCTATATGGGCCCTGGGCTGTGCTATAGGAGCCCTGGTGACGTTATATGGGCCCTTGGCTGTGCTATAGGAGCCCTGGGCAGTGCTATATGAGCCCAGGTGATGTTGTATGGGCCGTGGGCCACTGTGCTATAGGAGCCCTGAGCAGTGCTATATGAAGCCAGGTGACGTTATATGGACCCTGGGCTGTGCTATAGGAGCCCTGGGCAGTGCTATAGGAGCCCTGGTGATGTTATATGGGCCCTGGGCTGTGCTATAGGAGCCCTGGGCTGTGCTATATGAGCCCAGGTGATGTTATATGGGCCCTGGGCCGTGCTATAGGAGCCCTGGTGATGTTATATGGGCCCTGGGCTGTGCTATAGGAGCCCTGGGTTGTGCTATAGGAGCCCTGGGCAGTGCTATATGAGCCCAGGTGATGTTATATGGGCCCTGGGCAGTGCTATAGGAGCCCTGGGCTGTGCTATAGGAGCCCAGGTGATGTTATATGGGCCCTGGGCAGTGCTATAGGAGCCCTGGTGATGTTATATGGGCCCTGGGCTGTGCTATAGGAGCCCTGGTGATGTTATATGGGCCCTCGGCTGTGCTATAGGAGCCCTGGGCAGTGCTATATGAGCCCAGGTGGTGTTGTATGGGCCGTGGGCCACAGTGCTATAGGAGCCCTGAGCAGTGCTATATGAACCCAGGTGACGTTATATGGACCCTGGGCTGTGCTATAGGAGCCCTGGGCAGTGCTATAGGAGCCCTGGTGACGTTATATGGGCCCTGGGCTGTGCTATAGGAACCCTGGGCAGTGCTATATGAGCCCAGGTGACGTTATATGGGCCCTGGGCTGTGCTATAGGAGCCCTGGGCAGTGCTATATGAGCCCAGGTGATGTTATATGGGCCCTGGGCTGTGCTATAGGGGCCCTGGGCTGTGCTATATGAGCCCAGGTGATGTTATATGGGCCCTGGGCCGTGCTATAGGAGCCCTGTTGATGTTATATGGGCCCTGGGCTGTGCTATAGGAGCCCTGGGCTGTGCTATAGGAGTCCTGGGCAGTGCTATATGAGCCCTGTTGATGTTATATGGGCCCTGGGCTGTGCTATATGGGCCCTGGGCTGTGCTATAGGAGCCCAGGTGATGTTATATGGGCCCTGGGCTGTGCTATAGGAGCCCTGGGCAGTGCTATATGAGCCCAGGTGATGTTGTATGGGCCGTGGGCCACTGTGCTATAGGAGCCCTGAGCAGTGCTATATGAACCCAGGTGACGTTATATGGACCCTGGGCTGTGCTATAGGAGCCCTGGGCAGTGCTATAGGAGCCCTGGTGATGTTATATGGGCCCTGGGCTGTGCTATAGGAGCCCTGGGCTGTGCTATATGAGCCCAGGTGACGTTATATGGGCCCTGGGCTGTGCTATAGGAGCCCTGGGCAGTGCTATAGGAGCACAGGTGATGTTATATGGGCCCTGGGCTGTGCTATAGGAGCCCAGGTGATGTTATATGGGCCCTGGGCTGTGCTATATGGGCCCTGGACTGAGCTATAGGAGCCCTGGTGATGTTATATGGGCCCGGGGCTGTGCTATATGAGCCCTGGTGACGTTATATGGGCCCTGGGCTGTGCTATAGGAGGCCTGGGCAGTGCTATATGAGCCCAGGTGATGTTATATGGGCCCTGGGCCATGCTATAGGAGCCCTGGTGATGTTATATGGGCCCTGGGCTGTGCTATATGGGCCCTGGGCTGTGCTATAGGAGCCCTGGTGACGTTATATGGGCCCTTGGCTGTGCTATAGGAGCCCTGGGCAGTGCTATATGAGCCCAGGTGATGTTGTATGGGCCGTGGGCCACTGTGCTATAGGAGCCCTGAGCAGTGCTATATGAAGCCAGGTGACGTTATATGGACCCTGGGCTGTGCTATAGGAGCCCTGGGCAGTGCTATAGGAGCCCTGGTGATGTTATATGGGCCCTGGGCTGTGCTATAGGAGCCCTGGGCTGTGCTATATGAGCCCAGGTGATGTTATATGGGCCCTGGGCCGTGCTATAGGAGCCCTGGTGATGTTATATGGGCCCTGGGCTGTGCTATAGGAGCCCTGGGTTGTGCTATAGGAGCCCTGGGCAGTGCTATATGAGCCCAGGTGATGTTATATGGGCCCTGGGCAGTGCTATAGGAGCCCTGGGCTGTGCTATAGGAGCCCAGGTGATGTTATATGGGCCCTGGGCAGTGCTATAGGAGCCCTGGTGATGTTATATGGGCCCTGGGCTGTGCTATAGGAGCCCTGGTGATGTTATATGGGCCCTCGGCTGTGCTATAGGAGCCCTGGGCAGTGCTATATGAGCCCAGGTGGTGTTGTATGGGCCGTGGGCCACAGTGCTATAGGAGCCCTGAGCAGTGCTATATGAACCCAGGTGACGTTATATGGACCCTGGGCTGTGCTATAGGAGCCCTGGGCAGTGCTATAGGAGCCCTGGTGACGTTATATGGGCCCTGGGCTGTGCTATAGGAACCCTGGGCAGTGCTATATGAGCCCAGGTGACGTTATATGGGCCCTGGGCTGTGCTATAGGAGCCCTGGGCAGTGCTATATGAGCCCAGGTGATGTTATATGGGCCCTGGGCTGTGCTATAGGAGCCCTGGGCTGTGCTATATGAGCCCAGGTGATGTTATATGGGCCCTGGGCCGTGCTATAGGAGCCCTGTTGATGTTATATGGGCCCTGGGCTGTGCTATAGGAGCCCTGGGCTGTGCTATAGGAGTCCTGGGCAGTGCTATATGAGCCCTGTTGATGTTATATGGGCCCTGGGCTGTGCTATATGGGCCCTGGGCTGTGCTATAGGAGCCCTGGTGACGTTATATGGGCCCTGGGCTGTGCTATAGGAGCCCTGGGCAGTGCTATATGAGCCCAGGTGATGTTGTATGGGCCGTGGGCCACTGTGCTATAGGAGCCCTGAGCAGTGCTATATGAACCCAGGTGACGTTATATGGACCCTGGGCTGTGCTATAGGAGCCCTGGGCAGTGCTATAGGAGCCCTGGTGATGTTATATGGGCCCTGGGCTGTGCTATAGGAGCCCTGGGCTGTGCTATATGAGCCCAGGTGACGTTATATGGGCCCTGGGCTGTGCTATAGGAGCCCTGGGCAGTGCTATATGAGCCCAGGTGATGTTATATGGGCCCTGGGCCGTGCTATAGGAGCCCAAGTGATGTTATATGGGCCCTGGGCAGTGCTATAGGAGTCCTGGGCTGTGCTATAGGAGCCCAGGTGACGTTATATGGGCCCTGGGCTGTGCTATAGGAGCCCTGGGCAGTGCTATATGAACCCAGGTGACGTTATATGGACCCTGGGCTGTGCTATAGGAGCCCTGGGCAGTGCTATAGGAGCCCAGGTGACGTTATATGGGCCCTGGGCAGTGCTATAGGAGCCCTGGGCTGTGCTATATGAGCCCAGGTGATGTTATCTGGGCCCTGGGCCGTGCTATAGGAGCCCTGGTGATGTTATATGGGCCCTGTGCTGTGCTATAGGAGCCCTGGGCTGTGCTATAGGAGCCCTGGGCTGTGCTATATGAGCCCAGGTGATGTTATATGGGCCCTGGGCCGTGCTATAGGAGCCCTGGTGATGTTATATGGGCCCTGGGCTGTGCTATAGGAGCCCTGGGTTGTGCTATAGGAGCCCTGGGCAGTGCTATATGAGCCCAGGTGATGTTATATGGGCCCTGGGCAGTGCTATAGGAGCCCTGGGCTGTGCTATAGGAGCCCAGGTGATGTTATATGGGCCCTGGGCTGTGCTATATGAGCCCAAGTGATGTTATATGGGCCCTTGGCTGTGCTATAGGAGCCCTGGGCAGTGCTATATGAGCCCAGGTGGTGTTGTATGGGCCGTGGGCCACAGTGCTATAGGAGCCCTGAGCAGTGCTATATGAACCCAGGTGACGTTATATGGACCCTGGGCTGTGCTATAGGAGCCCTGGGCAGTGCTATAGGAGCCCTGGTGATGTTATATGGGCCCTGGGCTGTGCTATAGGAACCCTGGGCAGTGCTATATGAGCCCAGGTGACGTTATATGGGCCCTGGGCTGTGCTATAGGAGCCCTGGGCAGTGCTATATGAGCCCAGGTGATGTTATATGGGCCCTGGGCCGTGCTATAGGAGCCCAAGTGATGATATATGGGCCCTGGGCTGTGCTATAGGAGCCCTGGGCAGTGCTATATGAGCCCAGGTGATGTTATATGGGCCCTGGGCTGTGCTATAGGAGCCCTGGGCTGTGCTATATGAACCCAGGTGATGTTATATGGGCCCTGGGCAGTGCTATAGGAGCCCTGTTGATGTTATATGGGCCCTGGGCTGTGCTATAGGAGCCCTGGGCTGTGCTATAGGAGCCCTGGGCAGTGCTATATGAGCCCAGGTGATGTTATATGGGCCCTGGGCAGTGCTATAGGAGCCCTGGGCTGTGCTATAGGAGCCCAGGTGATGTTATATGGGCCCTGGGCAGTGCTATAGGAGCCCTGGTGATGTTATATGGGCCCTGGGCTGTGCTATATGGGCCCTGGGCTGTGCTATAGGAGCCCTGGTGATGTTATATGGGCCCTTGGCTGTGCTATAGGAGCCCTGGGCAGTGCTATATGAGCCCAGGTGATGTTGTATGGGCCGTGGGCCACAGTGCTATAGGAGCCCTGAGCAGTGCTATATGAACCCAGGTGACGTTATATGGACCCTGGGCTGTGCTATAGGAGCCCTGGGCAGTGCTATATGAGCCCAGGTGATGTTATATGGGCCCTGGGCTGTGCTATAGGAGCCCTGGGCTGTGCTATATGAGCCCAGGTGATGTTATATGGGCCCTGGGCCGTGCTATAGGAGCCCAGGTGATGTTATATGGGCCCTGGGCCGTGCTATAGGAGCTCTGGGCAGCATTAAATGGGCCTGGGCCGTGTTATATGGGCTCTGAATGGTGTTATATGGGCCAAGGAGTTGTATATGTGCCCTGGTGGTGGTATATGGGCCTGGATGGTCTTATATGGACCCTGGGTGCTGTTGTCAGGCCATGGCCGGTGCCACATGGCCCTGGCAGGTGTGACATGGCTGTGGCCAGTGTCACATGGCGATGCTATACGGTCCTGGTCAGCATAGCACAGCTGGGACTGGTGTTATATGGCTGTAGCCAGCACTGCCCGGCTGTCAGCAGTGTCACCTGCCACAGCTGGTGTCCTATGGCCGTGGACGGTGTCACTGGGCCACGGGCGGCGTGACATGGCCACGGCCGGACCTACGTGGTGGTGGTGTCACACAGCCATGGTGGCATCAGGCATCGGTGGTGTCACGCAGCCATGGCGTCAGGCAACGGCAGTGTCACAGGACGGTGGCGGTGTCACGTGGCGGTGGCCCCAGCTCAGGGCCCAGCCCAGGAAACCCAGGAAGGGGAAGTTGGGTGTTGGGGCCGCAGGGACGATCGGGGGACGCGGGGGACACAGGGTGGCCAACCCCCCCCCCAAGCACATCGCCGCCATGTCGCTGTCCTCCGTCTACCAGAACAAGTTCGCCGAGAAGCTGACGATCCTCAACGACCGGGGACGGGGCATCCTCGTCCGCATCTACAACATCAAGAAGGTGGGTGCGGGGTGGGGCCCAGATGCCTGGGTCCCCTGGGGGGGGACGCGTTGGGGTACAGGACGTCGGGGTGCACCCCCCGATCTAACGGGGAAGAGCCCGCGTTCGGCCTGGAACGAGGGTCGTGAAGAAACAGGGGGTGGGGGGATCGCTGGGGCAGGGGGGTCTGATGGGGGAGTCTGAGGCCAGGAAGGGGTTTTGGGGGGATCTGATGCTGGGGGGGCCCTGCAGACCTGCTCCGACCCCAAGACACGGCCACCATTCCTCGGTGACAAGGCCATGGAGCCCTCCGTCAAGTTCATCAACAAGAAGTTTCCTCACCTGGACGTGCGGAGCAGCACGGTGAGGGACCGGGGTGTCCCCTCTGTCCCCAACCCCCTGTCTCCCCCACCCCATGCCAGCCCAACCTGCCCCCCACCCTGTGTCACCCCACCCCCAGTGTCCTCACCATCCCCACCCCTTGTTGCCCCCATCCAGTGTCCACATTGTCCCCCACGTGTCACCCTGGTCCGTGTCACCCCACTTCGTGTCACCACCACCTGGCTTCCTCTCCATCCCCCTCTCTTGGTCATCCTGCCACCCCCTTCCCCATGTCACCCCTCCCTGGGTGTCCCCCCTGTGTCACCCCTCCCCGGGTGTCCCCACTGTGTCACCCCACCCCGGGTGTCCCCACTGTCCCTTTGCAGCAACACCTGGGGCCGGTGCACAAGGACAAGGGGGACATTGCCCGGGCGCTGGGACCCTTCTACCACTCCTTCCTGGATGTCCTGGAGTTCAGGGTGAGCTGGGGCACATGGAGGGGGGCAAAGCAGGGTTTTGGGGGGCAGCACTGGCATTTCAGCCCTGGGGGGACAGCAGTGACATGGTCCCTGTCCCCTCCCTTCCAGGACCATGTCTACGAGCTGCTGAACACCATCGATGCCAGCCAGTGCTTCTTCAACATCGTGAGTGGGGTGCAAGGGGTGCCCGGGAGGTACTTTGGGGGTGCCACGGCCGTGCCCACGCACTCACGGCTGTCCCCTCCCCAGCACATCAACTACGACTTCACCAAGAGCTACCTGGACCTGGTTGTCACCTACGTGTCCCTCGTCCTGCTGCTGGCCCGCATCGAGGACCGCCGGCTGCTCATCGGCATGTACCACTGTGCCCATGAGATGAGCCATGGCACCAGGTGGGTCGGCTGTCCCCACCGGGACTGTCCCCACGGACTGTCCCCACTTGGGGCTGGCCCTGAGGACCGTCCCCGACCCCTGTGCCACTGTCCCCGCAGTGACCCCAGCTTCGCCCGCCTGGGACAGATGGTGCTGGAGTACGACCACCCCCTCAAGAAGCTGACGGAGGAATTTGGGCTGCACACCAAGGTGGGATGGGGGTCCCCCCAACCAGCGGGGCCACGTCCTGCCCCGATCCATCCCACGGCCCCCCCATGATGTCCCCCTGTCCCCCAGGCTGTCACCGGCGCCCTCCTGTCCCTCCATTTCCTCTTTGCCCGGAGGAACCAGGGAGCAGAGCAATGGCGCAGCGACCAGCTCCTCAGCCTGCTCGGCACCGCCGGCACCATGCTCAGCCCTGCCAGCTCCGACACCGTGAGTACCACCGCACCGTGGGGACCAGGACAGGGCCCGGGGGAGGCTGCAGGAGGGCTGAGGGCAGTGACACGGTGACGCCTGTGTCCCCAGATGGCCTGTGAGTACCTGTCCCTGGAGGTGATGGAGCGCTGGATCCTCAGTGAGTCCCTGTGGTGCCCGCGGGTCCCCAGCCCCACGTGGGCACAGGGTCCCCAGCCCCACGCGGGCAGCCTGGCTCCCCATTTCGGGCTGTCCCCCTGCCTGCTGCGGGGCCGGCAGCGCGGGCAGCCCCTTGCCCGCCTGACGGCTGTGCCCGCAGTGGGGTTCCTGGTGTGCCCGGGCGCGCTGGGCTCGTCCCCGCAGTGCCTGGAGCTGTGGCGGCTGGCGCTGCAGGGCTCGCTCTACATCACCCTCCTCCGTGACGAGGCCCTCCAGGTCCATAAGGTCACCGAGGAGCTGCTCAGCAGCCTCAAGGGGTAACGGCCGTGCCAGCGCCGGGACCGTGGAGAGTGCCAGGGGTGTGCCGCGGTGGGTGCCAGGGGCTGGGGGCTCTGCCAGCAGCCCTGCTGGGTGCCGGGGGCTGTGCTGGGTGCCAGGAGACTTCACAGGGTGCCAGGAGGTTGTTTTGGGTGCCAGGGGATTGTGCTGGGTGCCAGGGGCTCTATTGGGTGCCAGGAGATTTCACAGGGTGCCAGGAGGTTGTTTTGGGTGCCAGGGGATTGTGCTGGGTGCCAGGGGGTTGTGCTGGGTGCCACGGGCCAGGGGCTCTGTGGGGTGCCTGGGGTTCTCCTGGGTGCTGTGCCGGGTGCTGTGCCTGGCACTGCCCGGCCGTGACCCTCTCACAGGTATGGGAAGCGGGTGGCTGATCTCAAGGAGTGCAAGGAACACGCCGTGGCTCACAGGTTGGGGACTTGACGGGGGGACAGTGGGGCTGGGGGGGCTGGGGAAGGTCCCAGGGATCTTGGGGAGCTGGGAGGCCCCAGGGTGTCCCAAAGGATTGGGCGGTCCTGGGGGTCCCATGGGAGTTGGAGGGATCCCAGGGGCTCCTGGAGGTGCCAGCACCCTGGGGGGGGATGGGGGTGCCCCAATTGGGTCCACACTGGTCCCATGCCACAGCACCCACCTTTGCCACGTGGTGCCTGCGATGTCCCCACTGGGTGAGAAGGGTGGCTGGGGGGGGTGGTTGGGCGGCCTTGACCCCCACCCTGACCCCCACCCCGACCTCCCCTTCAGTGCCTCCCTGCACCGGGGCCGACGGGCATACCTGCGCGGGGCTGTGCGGGAGCTGGAGGCGCTGCTGGAGGACCAGCCCGGGCTGCTGGGACCCAAGGTGAGCAGGGTTTGGGGTACAGGGGTGCGTGGGTGCAGGGTTTGGGGTACAGGGGATGTGTGCATGCATGTTTTGGGTGCAGGGGGTGCATGGGTGCAGGGTTTGGGTGCGAGGGGCCGGGTGCTGCGGCTCTGCACGTGCATGGGGGTGTGCAATGGGTGCGGGTGGGGTCTGTGGGTGGGGTACTGCCGGTGCCATGCGGTGGCAGTGCCCAGGGCCATCGGTGCCAGCCTGGTGGCAGTGCCTGGTGGCAGCACCCCATGCCTGGTGCCCTCTAACCCCCGGCTCTCCCCAGGCCCTCTTCGTCTTCATGGCGCTCTCCTTCTGCCGGGACGAGGTGAGCTGGCTGGTGCGGCACGCCGAGCACGTCACCAAGACCAAGACGCCTGAGGACTTTGCTGACAGGTAGGCACGGTGTGCAGGCACCGGCTCTGTGCGGGGCAGGGATCCGTGCCTACGGGGGGCACCCCCAGCTGTGGGCAGGCTGGTCTTGTGGTGGGGTTTGCCGTGGGGCAACACCGGGGTGCCGTGGGCACGGCTGGCACTGGGGCGGTTAGACGGGGACAGGCTCTGATCGGCGGCTCCGGCGACAGCCACGTCGCGGAGCTGCTGTTTCTCATGGAGCAGCTGCGGAGCCTGGTGCGGCGGCAGGTCGGGGTGCTGCAGCGCTACCATGTCCAGTACCTGGCCCGCTTCGACGCCCTGGTGCTCAGCGAAGTCATCCAGGTACCACGGGGCACTGGCAGGGGCTGATCTCTGACCCCGTTGGGGTTGTCCCTGTCACCTGTGCCCTATCCTGGCTGTCCCTGACCCTGTCCCCATCCCCGGCCCCGCAGAACCTCTCCGTGTGCCCTGAAGAGGAGTCCATCATCCTGTCGTCCTTTGTCAGCTCCCTCTCAGCTCTCTCTGTCAAGGAAGGTATGGTCAGCGTCCCCCCCGTCACGTCCCTGGCACTGCCTGGGGACCGATGTCCCCCCTGCCCCGGGAGCCCTGCAGCAGCCCTGGACCGTGCTGGGCACCCGGGCATGGGCTTGGGGGGCAATGGGGAGACGGCAGCTCCTGGGGGTCCGTGGGGTGGGCGCTGCCACCCCAGACTGGCACCCCCAGGACCAGTACCTCCAGATTAGCACCCCCAGCCTGATACTCCCCCCACCCCCCTCCCCACGGCCTCATCTCCCCCCGTTTCTACTTCCCCACAGTTGATGACAAGGAGCAGTTTGATTTCACACCGCTCCGCCTGGACTGGTTCCGGCTGCAGGTGCTGTCCCTGTCCTTGTCCCTGTCCCCATCCCAATCTCCATCCTTGTTCCCATCCCCTTCCCTGCTACTGTGCCCATCCCTGTCCTTGTCCTCGTCCTCTTCCCCTGCCCTGCTGTGCCCCTGAGCCTACTGTCCCCCCAGGCCTACACCAGCGTGGCCAAGGCCTCGCTGCCGCTGGGCTCCAATCCCGACGTGGGTCGCGTCATGAACCTCATCGTCTTCCACACCAAACTGCTCGACTCCCTGGAGGAGCTGCTAGCCGAGGCCTCCGACCTCTCCGACCTGTGGTGAGCACCCGCTCTGCCTCAGTTTCCCCACAGTCACGGGGGGTCACCCTGGCTGGGGGTCTTCGAGCCATGTCCTGCACCCCAGCACGCATAGAAAGGTGCCCACGTGTGCTGGGTGACAGGTTTGGGAAGGGACGGAGGTGGCCGTGGGGGACATGTCACCCATGGGAGAGGTTGGGCAAGGTTAGGTGACACGTGGACATGGGGACAGGGACAATACACATGTGGCACAGGAGCAGCGTGTCCAGAAAGACAAATCTCCTCTCCTGCCCTCCCTGCCCCTCTCTCCTGCCCTCCCTGCCCCCTTCTTCTGCCCCTCTGCCCCCACCCCTGCAGTTTCTACCCTCGCCCCATGGAGAAGATGTTTGTGGCGACAATGGATGAGCCCTCCATGCTGCGCTACAGCATCGCCTTCCCTCTGCTCTGCAGCCACTTCTCCTGCTGCGTCCACCCCATGTGCCCGGAGGAGGTGAGTCCTGCTGCCCAGGGGGACACAGGGGACACAGGGACACTGTGGCTGGCTGCTGCCCGGCCAGCTATGGAGGGGCTGGGGCAGGCATATGTGGGTAGGGGACAATGGCAGCCCCATGGCCTCGAGGAAGCTGGCGGCATGCCGCAGATGTGGCCGTGACCTGCATGCCACGTGCCGTGACGGTGCCGTGGCTTTCTCCCCGCAGTATCCCCACCTGAAGGCCATAGCGTTGGGGCTGTGCAACAAGTTCCTGGAGGAGATGGCCCGGCAGGCCAGCGCCTGTGTCATGGATGCCTGCGCCGAGCAGCACAACCTCAGCGAGCAGGTGAGGGTTGCATCTCCAGGGCCTCCAAGGTCTCTGTGGCCTTTGGGGTCTCCATCACCTTCAGGATATCTGTGGCCTTTGGGGTCTCCAGGGCCTCCGAGGTCTCCATGACCTTTGAGGTCTCCATCACTTTCAGGATCTCTGGGGTCTTTGGGGTCTCTATGGTCTCCAGGATCTCTGTGGTCTTTGGGGTCTCCATGGCCTCTGTGGCCTCCAGGGTCTGTGTGGCCTTTGGGGTCTCTGTGGTCTCCATGGCCTTTGTGGCTTCCAGGGTCTCCATGGCCTTTGGGGTATCCATGGCCTCCAGGATCTCTGTGGTGTCTTTGTCCCCTGGGACCTCCACAGCCTCCGGGGTCTCCAGAACCTCCATGGCCTCCATGTTCTCCAAAGCCCTGGGACAGCAGAGGCCATGGGGGGAAGACCTGGCAGGGCATGTCCCCAATTCAACCTTGGGGATGGTGACCTCTGGTCCTGGAGGCCCCAGCTGGGCTGCCCTTGGTGCCGTGGCCTGTGGTAACCTGCTGCCCGTGTCCGGCAGCTGCTGCCCAAGCACTGTGCCTCCACCGTCAGCAAAGCCCGCAACAAGAAGACCCTGAAGCAGCCGGCCAAGAAGGGGGAGCCTGAGCGGGACAAGCCAGGGGCCGAGAGCCAGAGGAAGGACCGGACCCTGACCACCAAGTGAGAGCCACCCCGGGGCTGGCGAGGGTGGGCAGGGGGCTAGCGGGGAGCGGTGGCCACCAGACGTCAAGTGTGAGCATGGTGTGACGTGAGGGCACGGCGTGACCGTGGGGTTGTCCCCATGGGGCTGCGGTGTGGCTAATGGCACCTGTCCCCCCCACCCCAGCATGGACAAGCTGCACCTGACGCTGGCCGAGCTGTCCCTGAGCCTCAACCACGTGCCCAACTTCACCGTCTTTGAGCACACGGTGACGCCGGCCGAGTACCTCAGCAGCCACCTGGAGACACGCTTCACCAAGTAGGGACCCCACCGGGGACGTGGGACATGGCGGGGCCAGGGTGGGCTGTGGGCGCTGCAGGGGAGGGGACACTCGGCCACGGCCCTCCAGACAGCCCCTTCCTGTCCCCGCAGAGCCATTGTGGCCATGGCGGGCTACAGCCAGGCCACGCAGGAGGTGGCCCGGCCCTCGGAGGTGCTGGTGGGGCTGAACGCCTACACGACCTTCATCCAGTCGCTGGGACAATTCGTGGGCTTGGACACAGGGCGCATCATCCGCAGCGTCCTCCTGCAGCAGACGCAACCCCGCGACGCCGCCGGCGAGCAGACGCTCACCACCATCTACACCAACTGGTGGGTGCCACGATGGGACTGGCACTCTCCCTCCCTCGTGGGAGGTGGTCCCGCGATGCCGTGGGTCGCGGTGCCGTGGGTTGCCGTGCCAGGCAGTGGCAGCAGCTCGGTGTCCGCAGGTACCTGGAGGCTCTGCTGCGGCAGGCCAGCACGGGGGCCATCATCTTGGCCCCCGTCCTGCAGGCTTTCACCACGGTGCCCCGGGAGGGCGAGCCCCCCTTCAGTGCCGCCGAGTTCTCCGACGTCTCAGGTGAGGGACGCAGGGATGCTGCAGGGGGGAATCATCACGCCCCCGACCCGCTCATGTCCCCATCCTTGTCCCCCTCCCTGCAGAGATGCGGGCGCTGGCCGAGCTCATCGGGCCGTACGGCATGAAGTTCCTGAGCGACAACCTCATGTGGCACGTGGGCTCCCAGGTCACCGAGCTGAAGGTAGGGCTGGGGACTGGGACCGGGCCTGGGGGACCAAGAACAGGATCAGGGGACCGGTGTCGGGCTGCTGGGAGCGGGTTCTGGAGCACGGTGTGACAGGGCAGGCAGGGCCACCCCGGGGATCATCCCAGTCCCCCGCCTGTCCCTTGGGCTTTCCGGCCAGCGTGGAGGGGAGGCAGAGGGGCCGGGATGCCCGGGTCCCTCCTGGCCAGCTGCGGGCTCGCCGTGTCCCCGGTGCCATGAGCCTCACGTCCCCTGCAGAAGCTGGTCAACGAGAACATGGACACGCTGGTCCAGCTGCGCTCCAGCTCCTGCAAGCCCGAGCAGATGGCAGCTCTGCTGCCCCGGCTGACCTGTGAGTTTGGGGGTACTGGGGACACGGAGGGGGGGGCGTGGGGCTGGCACATGCGGGTGTGCACGCACGCACGTACGTGTGCACACACACACGCGTGTCCCCGCTGACCCTTCTCCTCCCGCAGCGGCTGAAAACGTCCTGAAGCGCATGACCATCATCGGGGAGATCCTGAGCTTCCGCGCCATGGCCCAGCAGGGCCTGCGGGAGGTGGGTGCCCCCCACCCCACGGGTCCCCCACCGCATGGGACCCCCACCCACAGGCCCCACAGCCCAAGGGGTCAGCAGGAGCCCCGTGAGCTCCTTCTCTCTGCAGGTCTTCTCCCACCACTGCCCCTTCCTGATGGGCCCCATCGAGTGTCTGACGGACGTTGTCACCCCTGACACCGACATCCAGGTGGGCATGGAGGGGGACAGGGACAGGGTGGCACCCCTGGTGCTTGGGACAGCTGTCCCCAGGCAGGGCTGGTTGCTGCTGTCCTGTACCCGCTGCACTGCACGGTGCTACGGGGCACTGCGTGGCATTGTATGGCACCGTGTGGCATTGCGTGGCATTGCACGGTCCCCTGGCTGCACCCCGCGTCCCCAGCCCTGAGCCTGCGCGTCCCCGTTCCCCCAGGTCACCCTGAGCATCTTTGAGCTGGCCTCGGCCGCGGGGATCCCCTGTGAGGTCGACCCCGCGCTGGTGAACGTCCTCGCTGGCAGCAAGATGGGTACCGTGGGGGTCTGCTGGGGCCGCGGGGGGCTGTCCCTGAGATCCGTGACCCTGCCACAGACCCCCAGCCCCGCTCACCTTCCCCTACCCTGTGTCACCTCCCTGGGACCCCCGGGGTCCCCTCTTGGACCCCTGTCTAGTGTCACCTCCCTCCCTGGCAGACGGCTCATCCCCGGAGGAGGACTACAAGGTGGCTTGCCTGCTCCTCGTCTTTGTGGCCGTGTCTCTGCCCCTGCTGGCCTCCGACCCGGCATCCATCTACAACACCGAGGTGGACGGTGAGGCTTAGCCGTGTCCCTGGCAGCTTTGTCCCTGTGTCCCCAGTCCTGGCTGTGTCCCCATAACCCTGACCCCACAGTTCCCCTGTGTCACACCTTGTGTGTGCTGGGACCCCCCAGGTCATCGGTGCCCCATAGCCGCAGCTGAGGGTTGGTGGGAACAGCAGGACCCCAGGACTGGCAGGGCTAGTGCCCCGTAACCGCAGCCGAGGGAGGTGGGCACAGCGGGGACCCTGTGCTCTCCCCAACCTACCTCTGTCCCCAATCTACCGGTGTCCCCAACCTACCGGTGTCCCCAACCTACCTGCGTCCCCAGGCTACAACAACAACATCCACTGCCTGGCCAAGGCCATCATCCACGTGTCGGCCGCCCTCTTCACCGTCCACAACAAGAACATCGAGACCCACCTCAAGGAGTTCCTGCTGGTGAGAGAGGACGGGGGTCACAGCTGTGCCTGGCCGGGGGTGGGCACCCTCCTGGGGTGGGCACGGTCCCCAGTGCTGATCAGGATCTGTCCCTCAGCTGGCCTCCGTCAGCCTCCTGCAGCTGGGCCAGGAGACGGACAAGCTGCGTGCCAGGAACCGCGACTCCATCTCCCTGCTCATGCAGCTGGTGAGTGACAGGAAGGCCCCGGGGTGCTGCTGGGTGGGCTGTGGGGTGCCCCTGGGTGGGCTGTGGGGTGGTCCTGAGTGGGCACATCCCAGCTCCGTGTCTCCGCCAGGCTCCAGCTCTGCCCAGGCTGCTCCAGCCCCCAGACGGCAGCCAGCTCTGGGTGCTCAGCCCTTGCCCAGCTCCGGTTGAACGTGGGGGGCCACATCCAGCTCCGACACCCCCAGGGAGAGGCTGGGCTGACTGGGTGGGGGCCATGCACCCATCACTGGGGATTGATATTCAGGGAGCGCTTGCCCTTGCTGCAAAGCAATTTAAATGCAAATATTTCAATCTGGAGCTGGGGCACAGGAGCCGTTGGGGAGGGAGCACCCAGCACTGCTGGGGAGGGGCTGGGGTCCAGCTCCCCTCTCCGACGACGGGGGTGAAACTGAGGTAGGGGGGCTGCTGACGCTGTGTGACCCCGCTTTCAGATCGTGGCGGAGTCGTCCTTCCTGACGGTGGACATGCTGGAGACCTGCTTCCCCTACGTCCTGCTCCGCAACGCCTACCGTGAGGTGTGCCGGGAAAACCTGCTCAGCAGGGTCCCCTCGCACTGAGCCCAGCCCCCGTGTCACCCCCTCTCCTCAAATCCCTCAAACCACCCCATGCCAGGACCCCTGGGTCCTCCCTTGACTGCTGGATGCCACCATGGTGTCCCCAGCTGTCCCCATCCTGCGCGGGGCACCGATGGCCATCTCCGGCCATCGCCGCCTTCAGTAAACCACTTTTCCCCCCCAACGGCTGTGTCCAACTCATGGCTGGGGGGCACGCGGGTAATATTTGGGGCTGGCTCTGCCCCAGCACCCCAGGGTGGGTGCCTAGCCCTGTGTCTCCAGCAGGAATAACCTCCTGTGGGTCCCCCATGGGCGTTCGGGAGGGTCTGGGGGTGCCGGCGGCCTTGGGGGGCTGGGACACAGAAGCACCGGAGCTTCCGGCAGGATTTACCAGCTTAAATTAAAGCTGCCGCTTTTTGTGGCAATGATCCCGGCTGGCCCCGTGCCTCAGTTTCCCTTCTCCAGCCCGGCTGGGGATGTTTCAAGTCACGTTTCCCCCCTCCTCCTTTCCCCCGTCTCAGGGTGTTTATTTTTCTCCCGTGCAGCATCTTGGGGGAAAATTAATGGGGCGAGGGAAGGAGGTGGCAGGGCGGCCGTTGCCATTCCGCTCACGGCCGGCTGCTCCGGGATGAGTCACCGGCCGTGCGGGGAGGGGGGGACGGCGGCTGCCGTGGCCGTGAGCCCCCCTCGGCAGAACCCCCTCGGCAGGGCCCGGTGGTACCGGGGCTGGGGGAGGCCGAGCGTGCCACCCCGGCAGCCAAACCGAACCGCAGCCGCGATCGCGTGGCCAAACCCAAGCGTGCGGCCGCCTCGTCCGGCACTAATTGCTTTATTATTTCATCCCGGGGGGAAAAACCGCTCCGGAGCGGGCTGGACTCCCCCGCTGCTCCCCTCCGGCTGCGCTCCCGGGGGGCTGAACTCCCCCGAATTAACGCCCAGAACCTGCTGATTATTCCAGATTGCTGCAAAAGTCTATTTTCGCGCTCATCAATCACGATATTAAGCCGTAACGAGCTGCCGAGGCTCCCCGCCGGCAGCACGGCTTTGTCTCGCGCGCATCCCTGCCCACGGCCTCTCCCGTGCCCGCCGCCCCCTGCGTCCCCCTCCGCACCATGGGGTCCCCCCCCCTTGTTCAAGTTGCTGCCCCCAGCCTGGCTCTGAGTCCCCCAAAAGTTTGGGGACCCCAAAATGTCCCCAGCGTGGGGTATGGGAGCTCCCACGCCATGTGCCGGGGGCTGGCAGCCCACCCTGCTGACCCCGGCATGCAGGTGGGGGTCCCGTGGGTGCCCCCTGCACCCACGGGACACCCCACCAAAGCGGGGGACCCCCATGGAAAGGGGCACAGCCCCCCTTTTGGAGGCTAAACGGATGCATGCCCGGGCAGCACCCATGGGTGCTAGCCGGCAAAGGCCAGGAGGTGACATGGCCCAGTGGGCAGGGACCTGGCTGAGCCACCGGGGACGATGGACCAAGGTGGGGGCTCGGGGATGGTGCCCCGAGGGGGGGTCCCCACCTGGCCCCCCGGTGCCGGTGCCGCGGCGGTGGGTGCTGTGCACACCTACGGCGTTACATAAGGGCTTATTAATATTCCCCGGGGGCTGCGGGCTCGGCGCGTGCCGCGGGAGGCAGCGTGGGTGCTGCCGTGCCCCCCCAGCTCGCTGGGACCCACTCGGGGCTCTGGCACCCCGATATCCCCCTGTGTATGTGCCTGGAGCCCCCCCGGGTCCTCGTCACTGGCCCCTGCACCCCGAGGTTTCCCGGTGGGACACGGGTGGGGGACCACAGGGTGGGGGACAAGGTGTGTGTGGGGCAGGGGGTGCAGGGGCCATGGGGTGCAGGGGCCGTGGGGCAGGGGATGGGGTGTCCGTGAGCCCACAGGATGGGGTCCCCTCAAGCTCAGGCTGCTTGCAACCCCCCCCATATCCCCCAGCCCAGGGGGGAGAAGCCCGAATAGGCCCAAGCAGCCCCCCAGGGTTTGGGTAGGTCCTACAGTAAGTTGGGGGCTGCCACTGCCACAGCCGGTTGGTGGGGACAGTCCCTGGTGTCCGTGTCACCGGCCTCGGTGACGTGTGATGAACGGGGCAGGTCTCGGCAGGGAGAGGGGCTGGGGGAGGTGGGGGTCGTGTTGCCCCCCGCCCCAACCCGCTCCTCGGAGCAGACCCCCTGCGTGGCACATGGGAGGCCACGGCCCCTCCGTGGGGGGCACTGGGCCGGGGGCTCTGGCCCCTTCCCGGCCTGCAAACCCAGTGACACCCCCCATAGCCCCATGGGGGTCCTGGGGTACCTGCACTCCCCCAGCTCCATAGGGGTCCCTGGGGTAACACCCCCATAGCTCCATAGGGGTCCTGGGGTACCCCCCAGAGGTCCTGGGGTACAACCCCTATGGCCCCATAGGGTCCTGGGGTACCCCCCAGGGGTCCTGGGGTACCACCCCCATAGCCCTACGGGGGTCCTGGGGTACCTGCACCCCCCAACTCCATAGGGGTCCTGGGGTACCACCCCTGTAGCCCCATAGGGTCCTGGGGTACCCCCATAGGGTCCTGGGGGACCTTCCCCTCGCACGGCCCTTATGGGGGTCCTGGACACCTCTCTCCCCATGGGGGTCCCGGGGCACCTGCCCCCCCCCCCAGCCCCATATGGGGGGTCCCGGGGCATCTCCCCCCGCTCCCCATCGCCCCGTGGGGGTCCCGGGGCGCCCGCCCCCCAGCGCCGGGGCTGAGCGGGGCGGTGGGGCTGGGCGGGCCCCGGTTCCCGGCCCCCTCCCCCGGCTCCCCCCGCCCCTCCCCGCCCTCCCGCCGGTGCCGGCTCGGGGAAAGTTGCGGCGAGCCCCGGTCGGCGGAGGCAGAGCCAGCAGCAGCGGGAGGACCGGGGCACGGCGGCACCGGGGCACGGCAGGACCGGGGCACAGCGGCATCAGCTGCACGGGTGGTACAGGCAGCACCGGAGCACGGCAGGACCGGCGCTTCCCGGCCGAGCATCCCCGGGTAGGAGCGCGCAGCATCCCCGGTCCCCTCCTGCCGCACGCCGGTGCTTCCCCATCCCCGGTTCTCTCCCATCCCCGGTTCTCCCCATCCCCGCTTCTCCCCCATCCCCGGTTCTCCCCATCCCCGCTTCTCCCCATCCCCGCTTCTCCCCATCCCCGCTTCTCCCCCATCCCCGCTTCTCCCCCATCCCCGCTTCTCCCCATCCCCGGTGCCCCCCATCTCGGTGCCTCCCCTCCCGGTGCTCCCACCCCCGGTGCCCGGGATGCCATCTTAGCTCCGCCGCCCGGGCCGGTGCTGCCTGCGCAGCCGCCGGGTACCGGGCGGGGAGGGAGGCTGCTACCGGGGATGCGGGGCGGTACCGGCGGCTGCTCGGTGCGGCCCGCCGGGCCCCGGGACCGGCCGCGGGGCTGAGGGCGCGTCCCCGCCGCCGCAGGGGCCATGGAGCCGCCGCGGAGCCTCCCGGGGCTGGAGCCTGACCGCGAAGCGCTGGACCCGGCCGGCGGCTGCCCGTCCCCGCTGGAGATCAAGTCCGCCCCCAGCAAGAAGATCTGGGTCAAGCTCCGGGCGCTGTGAGTGACCCCCCCGGCCCCCCCAAACCGGGACCCCCCATCCCCAAACTGGGACCCCCGAACCGGGACTCCCCCACCCCCGAACTGGGACCCCCGAACCGAGGGACCCCCACCCTCAAGCTGGGACCCCCGAACCGGGACCCCCCACCCTCAAGCTGGGACCTCCGAACCGGGGAACCCCCACCCTCAAGCTGGGACCCCGAACCGGGACCCCCACCCTCAAACTGGGACCCCCAAACCGGGGACCCCCCACCCTCAAGCTGGGACCTCCGAACCGGGGAACCCCCACCCTCAAACTGGGACCCCCGAACTGGGACCCCCAAGCTCACCTGAGCGTCACACCCCTCTGAACCCATGACACCCCCTTTGGGGACCCCCGTCCTGCTCTAAAAGCCCCCGGTGCCCCCACCCTGTGTCCTCCCACTCCTGGTGGGACCCCCGGGGTCCCCCTGGAGCCCTTTGCCCCTGGGGGCCCCCAGGTGTCCCCCATCCCGTCCATGTGCTGCCCCCACACCCCCATGCAGGACCCCCCGTCACCCTTGGGACCCCCCTGCACGCATTGCACCCCCTCGGGGTGGGGGCACTGGGACCCCCTTGGGCTGGGGGCACCCATAAGCTTGGGGTGGGTCTGATGGGGCAGCTCTGGGGGTGCTGGGAGGGGACCCCCCCAGCACAGCCCCCAACACCCCTCGCCCCGGGTGGCACCGTGGGGTGGGCAGAAGGCTGGGGTGCCCCCAAATCTGGGGGGCAGAGCGGGTGCCAGGGTGCTGGCTGGCCCCGGGGAGGGGGTGACACCCCAGGGTGCTACCCTGTGCCCCCCTCCTTGCTGGGGGGTTCTCGGTGGCCCTGGGGGTGCCAACCCCTCGCCCGGCGTGCAGTCGTGCTCACGCGTGGGCTCACGTGCGCGCGTGCCCCCTCGTGAACCTGCGGCACGTGCGCTCGTGTGCGTCCTCGTGCAGCGGGTGCAGGCGTGGGCGTGCAAGGGGCGTGCGCGGCCGCGTGCGCACACGTGCGCGGGGCCGACCTGCACGTGGTGGCCGGCGAAGGCGCGCTCGTGCGCGGGTGCGCGCCGGCAGGGGTGTGCACGGCTCCGGTGTGACAGGGGGGACGCGGGGCCGGGTGCCCGTGTTGCACGCTCACCGGCGAGCCGAGCTGCTGAGCGTGTTTCACGCGAGCCCGAGGCCAGGGCAGGACTCAGCCGGGGCATGAAGCGTCGGTGCCAGAGCTCTCGGGGCGCGCGTGCGAGCCTGAGCGTGCAACCGGCTGCGCGCGTTGCTGTGGGTGTGCAAGCGCCCGGTGGGAGCGTGCACACGCGTGTGCGGAGGTGCGTGCGAGCACACCAGCGCGGGCGGGAGCAGGGGTGCCGGCGCGTGTGCGCGCAACAGGAGCAAGCGAGCGCCCGCGGGAGCGCGGCGTGCACACCTGCGTGCCGGTGCGCACCTGAGCGTGCGCCGGGGAGCGTGTGCACGCGCAGGTGTGCGAGCGCGTGGGCTGCGTCGTGCTCCCGCTCCTTCCCCTCCCCGAAATTGCTGGCAGCCGCCCCCGCTGCGGGGGCGAGCGGGGGGCCGGGGGGTCCCTGCCTGCGCCGTGCCTGTGCCCCCCCCCGCCCCCCCCGGTCCCCCCCTCCCTGCCAGCACCGAGGGGACAGCGGGGACCTGGGGACCGTCCCCAGCTCCCAGCTGGGGTGACGGAGAGGGGGGCAGCGAGGTGTCCCTGGGGTGCAGGATCCTGGTCCCTCGAGCGCTGGGGACTGGTGGCAGGTCCCCGGGGTGGGGATCAGCAGGGACGGGGGACCCTGGGGGAGGGAGCTGAGGGGGGGTCGGGGCACCCATGGGTGTGCATGGGGCTGCAGTGTCAGTCCTGGGGGGGTCCCCAGCGCTGGCTGCACCCCGAGGCCAACCCTGAACCCTTCTGTGGGTGTGGGGTGTCCCCGGGGACGCTGGTGCCACCCTGGGGGGCTGCGGGGTGCCAGCGCCTCTGCAGGCACCGTTGTCCCCATGGCAGGCCTGGGACACGGCGGGAGGTGGCACGGGGCGGGGGCTGGCAGCAGCGCGGGGCCGTGGGTGGTGACAAGCAGCCCATGGGGACCGTGGGCACGGGTGGCACCCACCCGGCGGCGTGACGCAGCCTGACCCCTGCTCCCGTTGCCGGGTGGTGGCCGCCCCTTGTCCCCTGGGGGTTCCAGCTCCATCCGCGATGGGCGAGTGACACAGGGGTCCCCCGTGGCTGTGCCACCAAGGGTGGGTGTCCCTGAGGGTGGGTGTCCCCAGGGATGGGTGGCCGGGCGCAGGAAGGTGACGGCCGCCTTCCCCAAGGTCACATTCCCTTGCAGCTCGCCGCGCTCGGGAGCTTCGCTCTGGCTTTGAACGTGACGTCTGGCCGCCCCCCCGGTCCCCCTCGCTCGCTCGCTGGCAGCCGTCACCGTCACCTTGGCCGGGGGACACGGTGGCCCCCACCCACCGAGCCAGGTCCGGTTGCTGCACCAGGGCGAGGCGTGGGCGTGCAACAGCTGTCTGCGCCCTTGCACGCTTGCACGGACCTGCGCTTGCTCGCGCGCGCTCTTGTTTGCGCGGGCACCTGCGAAGAGCCGCGTGCGCGCTTGCACGTGCACGCACACGCGTGCGGATGTGCGCACGCGGGTGGGCTCGTGCCTCCATTTGCACGCTCGTCGGCACACGGGGGTCTCCAGCGCCCGACCCGTGCGCACACGCGTGTGCGCAGGCTGCTGCCCGCCGTGCGGCCGGGCCGGGGCGATGCTAACGAGGCTTGGGAGGTCGTTAGGTGCTGGGAGGGGTGGGGGGGGTGAGCGCAGGGGCCGTGGGACACAGAGGGGGACACCGGGGGGGACCTGGGGACGCTTCCGGGGCCTGAGCCCGGCTGCGGCGCGGGTCCCTTGGCGCGGGGCGGTGGCCGTTAATTAAAACAAATTGCAATCAGCCGGCAGGAAATCCCGCAGGAGCCGGGGCTGATGCCAGCCCTCGCCAGCCCTCCCTGCCCTCTCCGCTGCCAGCGCCCCGTGTCCCCCAGCCGTGGGGACCCAGTGGCTTCGTCCCCTGCCAGAGTGCTGGGGGGGGTCCCCTTGTCCCCCGCCCGCGGTGACCAGGAGCCCTGTCCCCACGTGGTCCCACGGCCCTGCTGGCCCCGGCATTCCCAGCGCTGGTGCTGGTCCCTCCTGGGCTGAGCGGGGTCATGGCACTGTCCCCTCCTGGGGACCGTCACCTGGGTTGGGGACGAGTGCCGGCATCTCCTGGGTCACTGTCGGTCATGTCCTTCCCGCGGGGTTTTGTGACGCTGGTGGCTGTCCCCAACGCCGGGGGACAGGGGACACCGTGTCTCCTCTCGGCTGGTGACCCGCGGGTTTTGGGGCTGGTCCCCAAGGAGCCAGCGTGGTGGGGACCCCGTGGCCCTGGGGTCCCTGTGTCCTCCCTCAGCCCCCCCCCCCCCCCCCACTGTGCCTCAGTTTCCCCAGGGGACAGAGTTGGTGGGGACAGGGTGGCTGGGGGCTGGCTGGCAGGGACACGCACGACCCCGTGTCACCTGCACGGCCGTGCCCAGACCCGTGTGGCGGGTCCCTCGTGCCCGCTGCCAGCTCTCGTTAGCGCTAACGAGGTGCAGGGCTGCCGGGAGCCGCCGGCCGCAGCAGCCGTACAGAAGCCGCCGCTGCGTCGCTCCCCCGGGGTTTTCACTCGGGGCTGTGACCCGGGTGACGTTCCCGTGTCTGGCCGCGGGGACACGGGGTGACGGAGCTGGGGACGCCGTGTCCTGCCGCAGGGGTCAGCCTGGGGCCGGCCGCGGGAGCAGCGCGGGGGGGCCTGGCCTCTGCCCTGGGGGGCTGCGTGTCCCCGTCCCACGGGACTGTCGCCGCGTGCTGTCCCCCTCCCCACGGTGGGGTTTCGGGGGCACCCCGAGGTGTCCCCCACCCAGAGCCACGGGCTGGGCCAGCAGCGTCACGGGAAACCGCTGGCGGTGGGGACAGGTGCCACTGGCCTTGGGGACCATGTGCCCAGGTGGTGAGGACCCAGTGGGTGCTGGGTGGGCAGTGATGGGGACCAGTGGGTACCGATGGGGACCTGTTGGGTGCTGGTGGTCACTGATGGGGGCCCGTTGGGTGCCAGGTGGCAGTGATGGGGACCCAGTAGGTCCCATGGGGACCCGTTGGGTGCCAGGTGGCAGTGATGGGGACCCAGGGGGTATTAATGGGGACCTGTTGGGTGCTGGTGGCAGTGATGGGGACCAGTGGGTTCTGATAGGGACCCACTGGGTGCTGGTGGCAGTGATGGGGACCATGGGTACCGATAGGGACCCGCTGGGTGCTGGTGGCAGTGACAGGAACCTGGTGGGTGCTGGTGGCAGTGATGGGGACCCAGTGGGTGCTGTGTGGCAGCAATGGGGACTAGTGGGTGCTGATGGGGACTCGTTGGGTGCTGGTGGAAGTGATGGGGACCTGCTGGGTGCCAAGCAGACACCAATGGGGACCAGTGGGTACCGATGGGGACCCGGTGGGTGCCGGTGGCAGTGACAGCGAGGCCTCTGGGAGGGGACAGGGTGGCCGGAGGGCTAAGCCAGACCAGGACAGGGACCAGCGTCCCACCAGGGGCCAGCAGCTGCCCTGTGTCATCCCCCCCATCCCTCGCCCCCGCCCGGGGGACGCTGGCGGAGCCCTGGGTGGCCGTGCCAGCCCGTGCCAGCCGGCGTGCGAGCAAGGCGGCTGCAGCGGGAGACATGGCTGCGGAGGCGGCGCTTCCCCGGGCAGCCAGATGGGATTCCCCCTCCCCTCCCCGCCGCCGCCTCCGCGCCCCCCGCCACGACAGACACACGGACACACAGACAGATGGTCGGGGGCCGGCCGGCTGCGGGCACACGCGTGTTCAGGCGTGTGGCAGACGGGGAGGGCTTGCCCCGGGGCGGGGGCTGGGGAGGGGAGCGTACCTCCGTGCGCACGTGTGTGCGTTGGTGGAAAGGTGTGCACGCGTGTGTGCGTGCGTGTGCGCTGTGGGCGGGTACCCGCAGGTGCGGGCGCACATGACGCGTGTGTCGCTGTGCCGAGTGTGCATGTATGTGCACCGTCCGTGTGCATGTGTGGCGCACACGCGTGTGCGTGCACGCGTGCGTGCCTGTGTGCACGCACCTTGCACGTGTATTCGGGCACGTGTGCGCGTGCACGTGTGTGCAGGCATGTGCGCACACGCATGGTACGTGTCCGTTCAGGCATGTATGTGCACACACACGCGTGTGCACGCTTGCTGCGTGCACACATCTGGGTGCTCCCCCTGCTAGGGCTTGTCCCCACGCCTCCCCAGGGCCCCCCGCCCCGGGACACTGCCGTGTCCCCACGTCCCTGTGTCCCACGCGGGTGTCGCAAGCCGGTAGGGTGAGGGCGGCCGCGCTGGGCTCCTGTCCCCGCGTCCCCACGCTGCTGGGGCACCCGTGGGTGCCGCTGCCGCCCCCCGCCACGGCAGAGCTGGTGACGCTGTGCGGGGCCCACCTGCGGGGCCCCATCCTGCGGTGAGTCCCCGTGGACCCCTGGCCCCTCGGCACCCAGCGCAAGGGAGGCTTCTGGGGGGGGGAAACTGAGGCACGGCAGGGGGAGGCTTCTGGGGAGGGGAAACTGAGGCACGGCAGGGGGGAGGCTTCTGGGGGGGGGGAACTGAGCACCCTGACCCTGCTATGGGTCCCCAGGGTGCAAAGCCACCCCACCACGGAGCCCCCCACCCCAGGCTGTGCCCCCCCCTTTCCAGTTTTGTCCCTGTTCCCAGGGCCGTCCCAGCTGCTCCCGTGGCCCCGCTGACCCGGCGGGGACTTTGTCCCCGGTGTCACCCAGGGCCCCGCGTGGGGCGGGGAGCGCCGGCGCTCCCAGGAGGGTGACGCGGTGGGGACAGCCACCCTCCGGGCTGGGGACAGGGTGACCCCGGGGCTCGGGGTGGCGGGGGGGAGCCCTGCGGCCTTTTGGGTTTCTCCAATGTGGGGAGGGACACCCACCACCCTGCCCGCACCCCTGCCCAGTTCCCACAGGGGGGTGCCCCCTCCCCAGTCCTGGGTGCTGGGTGCTGCGCTCTGGGTGCTGGGTGCAGGATGAGCTCTGGGTGCTTGGGTGCTGTGTAGGTGCGAGCTGAAGGGTTTGGGGAGCAGGATGGGCTCTGGGTGCAGGGTGTTGGGTGCTGTGGGGTCAGCTCTGCCCACCGGCTGCAGGGTGCCCCCCGCACCCCCCCAGCCATTCTGTAGCCGTGCTCCCACCATCGCTCCGGGGGGGGTCCCCTCGGCCGGGTGCTCACCACCCCGCACCCACACGGCACGCACACGCGCGTACCGTCCACGCGTGGCGGGGTGGGCGCATCCACCCGCAGGGCAGCCGGGGACCCCCCGCTGCTGCCCCCCCCCCATCCCCTCGCCACCTCCAGCCCCGGGGGGGCCCGGTGACGCTGCCCGGGTGCCCGCAGGCTGCGCTACATGGTGAAGCAGCTGGAGACGGGCGAGGTGAACGTGGAGGAGCTGAAGAGGAACCTGGAGTATGCCGCCTCGCTGCTGGAGGCCGTCTACATCGACGAGACGAGGTGCGGGCAGGAGCCGGGGGGCACGGGGTGGGGGGCATGGGGGGGATGCCCACCCTGATGCCGTCCCCCCCCTCCCCTGTTCCCATCCCGCAGGCAGATGCTGGACACGGAGGACGAGCTGCGGGAGATGGGTTCGGACGCGGCGGTGCCCTCGGAGGTGCGGGACTGGCTGGCGGCCACCTTCACCCAACAGGCGCGGGCCAAGGGGCGCCGGGCGGAGGAGAAGCCCAAGTTCCGTAGCATCGTTCACGCCGTCCAGGCGGGCATCTTCGTGGAGAGGTGGGTGCTGGGTGGGGGGGGGCCAGAGGAGACGTGGCTGGGTTGGAGATAGGGGGGTGGGAGCGTGGTCTCTGGTGGGTTGGGGCTGTCCTGTGGCACCCAGGGGCTGTGCCTGGCACCCAGGTGGGTCCCCCGGCACCCAGGGACTATTCCCTGCACCAAGGTGGGTCCCCAAGCGCCAGGGGCTGTCCCCCAGCGCCCAGGTGTGTCCCCAGCGCCCAGGTCTGTCCCCAGCACCCAGCTGAGTCGCCAGCACCCAGGTCTCTCTTTTGCCCCCAGGGTTTGTCCCCTGGCACCCAAGGTCTGTCCCTGAGCACTCAGGTTGATCCCTGAGCACCCAAGTGGGTGTCCAAGCACCCGGGTCTGTCCCCCAGCACCCAGGCTGTCCCCCAGCACCCAGCTCTGTCCCCAGCACCCACATCAGCCCTGAATCCCCCTGCCCTTGCAGGATGTTTCGCCGGACGTACACGGCCGTGGGGCCCAGCTACTCCACCTCCGTCCTGAACTGCCTGAAGGTACCGTGGGGTGCGGGGGGCACCCCCATCCCCTCCCAGGGACGCTGCTGCCTCTGCCGGAGTCGGCCTGGGATAGCTGGGGGAGATGGCACCCAGCGCCGCTGGGCATGGGTGGGCATCGCCTGGCATCACCGGGCATCACCTGGAATTGCTGGGCTTCAGCAGACGTTGCTGGGCGTCCCCGGGCACGGCTCAGCATCCCTGGGCACGCCTGGGCTTCACCGGGCATCCGTGGCATTGCTGGGGGTTGCCCGGCATCGCCGGGCATGGCTGGGTGTCAGCGGGCATTGGGCTTGCGCTGGGCTAATGCCCCCGTCTCCCCCCAGAGCCTCGACCTGTGGTGCTTCGATGTCTTTGCGCTGAACCGGGTGACGGACGATCACTCCCTGAGGACCATCGTCTTCGAGCTCTTCACCCGACACAACCTCAACAGCCGCTTCAAGGTACGCCCGTGATCGTGCCCACCCGTGGGTGCTCCCCGGGGCCGGGTGCCTGGCACGTGCTGGTGGCTTTGCACGCGCGAGCGCATCCGCGAGTGCGTGTGCCCGCGCCGCAGATCCCCGCTGTCTTCCTCACGACGCTGCTGGACGCGCTGGAAGCCGGCTACGGGAAGTACCGGAACCCCTACCACAACCAGGTCCACGCCGCCGACGTCACCCAGACCGTCCATTGCTTCTTGCTCCGCACCGGCATGTTGGTACGGGGGTCGTGGGGTGTGTGTGGGGGTCCCACGGGGGTCGTGGGCCGTGTCTGGGCCCTGGGCCGGTGCCCGGTGCCGGTCTGGCTGGTCCAGGCGATGCTTGTTGCCACGGAGACGGCGCCACCTAGTGACTACGCTGTCGCCATGGAAACGTCACCAGGATGATGGGGGGACGACGGGGTGACCCCCGGCTTGGGGAGACGGGTGGGCACACGTGGAACGACACCTGGCACATGCGTGCGCCCACAGGGCTGTCACGGTTGTCACACGCACACACTCGTGGCCTGTCACACGCGTGGCCGTGACAGGCGTGCGTGGCCGTGTAAGCGTGTAGTCACACGCAGTCGTGCAAAAACACCCACCCCCCCACACACACAGAGAACCCCACACCCATTCGGCCCCGTGCCCCTCGTGGGGTGGCACTGGAGCACCCGGTGCCCGTCCCTGTCCCCCTGACGCCCGCGTCCCCCCAGCACTACCTGACGGAGATCGAGGTCCTGGCCATCATCTTCGCTGCCGCCATCCACGACTACGAGCACACGGGCACCACCAACAGCTTCCACATCCAGACCAAGTGAGGGCGGGTGGCACGGCACGGGTGGCACGGCACGGCACGGGTGGCATGGCACAGTGCAGGTGGCACGGCACGGCATGGGTGGCGTGGCATGGCACGGCACGGGTGGCATGGCACGGTGCAGGTGGCGTGGCATGGCACGGCATGGGTGGTGTGGCACAGCATGGGCAGAGCAGACAGGGCTGGGGACCCGTTATGGGGACACATGGGACACTGTGGGGCATGGAAAGGACTGAGGGGTACCCTGGGGACACCCAGGGCCACCGATATGGCTGGGATACAGATGTGGTGGCACCCTGGGGACACCCAGGGCCACCGATACAGCTGGGATACAGATGTGGTGGCACCCTGGGGACACCCAGGGCCACCGATACAGCTGGGATACAGATGTGGTGGCACCCTGGGGACAACCAGGGCCACCGATACGGCCGAGATACAGATGTGGTGGCACCCTGGGGACACCCAGGGCCATTGCTATAGCTGGGATACGGATGTGGTGGCACCCTGGGGACACCCAGGGCCACTGCTATGGCTGGGATACAGATGTGGTGGCACCCTGGGGACACCCAGGGCCACCGATATGGCCGGAATACAGATGTGCTGGCACCCTGGGGACATCCCTCTCCCCAGGGGGGGCTTAGCCTGCCTCCCGCCGTGCCAGGGCCCCACTGTCCCCTCCGTCCCCAGGTCGGACTGCGCCATCCTCTACAACGACCGCTCGGTGCTGGAGAACCACCACATCAGCGCCGTCTTCCGCATGATGCAGGACGACGAGATGAACATCTTCGTCAACCTCACCAAGGACGAATTTGCGTAAGGTCCCTGTCCCCATCCCCGGGGCTGTCCCCAGCCGGGACGTGGGGCCCTGACGGCATTTCCCCCCCTCCCCGGGGCGCAGGGAGCTGCGGGCTCTGGTGATCGAGATGGTCCTGGCCACCGACATGTCCTGCCACTTCCAGCAGGTGAAGTCCATGAAGACGTCCCTGCAGCAGCTGGAGCGGTGAGTACGGGCGCCTGCCCGGGTCGGGGTCCCGGTGACGGGGGGCGGGGGGGTGTGTGGTTTTGGGGACGAGCCTCAGTGCCGGGGTCCCCTCCCCAGGATCGATAAGTCCAAGGTGCTGTCGCTGCTGCTGCACGCGGCCGACATCAGCCACCCCACCAAGCAGTGGTCGGTGCACAGCCGCTGGACCAAAGCCCTGATGGAGGAGTTCTTCAGGCAGGTAGGGCACCCGCGTCCCCGGGGACAGGCGGTGGGACACGGGGACCACTCCTTGGGGACACGGGGACCGCCCCTTGGGGACACGTCTGCCTTGCCTTGCCTTGCCAGGGAGACAAGGAGGCTGAGCTGGGGCTGCCCTTCTCGCCCCTCTGCGACCGCACCTCCACGCTGGTGGCCCAGTCCCAGATCGGTGAGTGGTGGTGGGTCCCTGTCCCCAGCCACCGGCCCCGCCGTGGGCAGGGGGTGTCCCCACCGCCGCCGTGTCTCTCCCCCACCACAGGCTTCATCGACTTCATCGTGGAGCCCACCTTCTCGGTGCTGACCGATGTGGCCGAGAAGATGGTGCTGCCGCTCGCCGAGGACGGAACCAAAGCCAAGGGCAACCCGGCGGCCAGCCAGCAGGCCAGGTCGGCCGCGCCGTCCTGCCTCAGTTTCCCCTTCCCCATGGGGAGGTGGTGGGGCTCAGCCTGGGGCTGGGGGGCACCCACTTATTTTGGGACCTGGGAGGTGGCAGTGGTGGCTCTGCCGTGCTCCCAGCTGTCCCCGTCCCCGCAGCTCGCAGTGGCGGCAGCCGTCCCTGGATGAGCACCTGGAGCTGGGGGACATCAAAGCTGACCTGGCCGGCTTCCGCTCCACCTGGGCCAAGTACATCCAGGAGAACAAACAGAAGTGGAAGGAGCGGGCGGCCAGCGGTAGGTGACAGCCACCGCGGCCACCGAGGAGGGGATGGGGACCGTCACTGGGATGCACGGGGCCAGGTCTGGGCCGAGCAGCCCTGGGTGGGGAGGTGGCCCAAGCACAGGGTGGGTGGCCCACAGACTTGTGAGGTGGGTGACACGTGGGGGGGGGCACACGATTTGTGGGGCGTCTCAGCCCCCGTGGGTGGCTGGAGTGACCCCCCAGCCCTGTGTCCCGCCGCAGGCATCACCAACCAGGCGTCCATCGAGGAGCTGTCGCCCTGCGAGGAGCAGCCGCCCGCCGTCCCCGGCCGGCACAGGCAGAACGGGGACGTGGAATAGGACCGGGAGGAGCGAGGTGGGCGTGGGGGGGGTCCGGGGGGCAAAGGGGGTGGGGGGCATTGGCGGCATCGCTGTGACTGTCCCCCCCGACGGCAGGTCCTCGTCCAGCCGAGTGACGCCGTCTCGCCCAAAGTCTTCGACGCCATCGAGTTCAGCACCATTTGCAGGGAAGGAGCCGCCCGGGGCTGCACAAGGACTCGTGCCAGCCTCCGCGCCGGGAGCATCCCCGGGGCCGGCAGCCCCCCAGCCTGGCCAGCTCCGGCTGCCCGTGCCAAACTGGCCGCCGCGCCGTGTGGCCTTGGGCCATGGGTGACGGTGATGCCGACCCTCTCACTGCCACGCCGCTGGGTTTTGTCCTTATGGCTTTTTAAGAAAAGCTTCTTCTCGCCCCGCTGGGGAGCCGGGTGCTCGAGGGGGGCTGGGGACAATGATGGTGGCGCTGGGGACAGCGGAGGACCAAGGGATGGGCACGCTGTCACCCCAAGGGCCACCGCGATCTCCTCTGCTCCAGCTGGGTCTATCCGGCCACGCGGCGATGGGTGGCCCCAAATGTCCCCCTGCGCTGTCCCCGTCCCGCCCCAAGCGTCCCTGTCCTGGGATATGTGTCGCTATGTCACTCCGGGCCAGGGACACGTCCCTGTGGGCTTCCCCTTGGGGTCCTGCCCCACGTGGCGTGGGTGAGGCTGGGAGGTGCGGGGGGCAGCGAGGTGGTGATGGGGCAGCGTCTGCAGGGCCGGAGCAGCGGTGGGAGCTGGAGTTGGGGCAGGATTGGGCCCTGAAGTGGCAGCGCCAGCCCCTGGCTCCAGTAGCCCCTGGTTGCTGGCATCCCCCAGCTCCAGGCTCCCTCCAGCACCTTCTGGCTTCGGTGTGCTCCAGCATCGCTGGCTCCAGCGTGACGCCAGCATCCTCCAGCTCCAGCATGCCCCCGGTATCCCCCCCCGGCTTCCTCCGCCCTGGCATGCCTCCAGCATCCCGGCTCCGGCGTGCCTCGAGCATCCTCAGCATCCCGGCTCCGGCGTGCCTTGAGCATCTTCTGGCCTCCCGGCTCGGGCGTGCCTTGCGTATCCTCCGGTATCCCGGCTCCGGCGTGCCTTGAGCATCCTCAGCATCCCGGCTCCGGCGTGCCTTGCACATCCCGCGGCATCCTGGCTCTGGCGTGCCTTGAGCATCCTCCGGCATCCCGGCTCCGGCGTGCCTCGAGCCTCTTCCAGCTCCGGCATCCTCCTGCTCCGGCATCTCGGCTCTGGCCGCCCTGCCCCGCTGTGTCCATCGCCCAGCGCCCGGCCGCCACGGCACGGCCTGTCTGTGTTTGTACTTTTCTACCCTGCGGTAACGCATCGTGTCCCCACTCGGTCGCTGCTGGCAGAGCTCCACCTCGCGCCTACCCACACACGCATGTGAAACGAAGCGCCGCCGCTAACGAGCAATTAATAAACCGTACGTCACCACCAGCCCGGTTCCCGCACTCATCCTGGGCGTTGGGGACCCGGCTTGACCCCAGCGGGAGGTGGCGGTGGTTGGGGGGGCCAGGACGCCTGGGTCCCTCCTGGGGTGGGACAGGGCCACGGCCTGGGGCCGGCTGGGAGGGGGACAGAAGGGGGGGGCATGGCTGGATGGGACCCCCGGGGTCCCGGCCCCCCCTGTGTCCCCCCGTCGCGCAGGCAAGGAGGAGGCAGCGGGGAGAAGGGATCCCTTTAATACCGGCTGAGGCGGGGGGGTCCCCGCGCCCACCCAGGCGTGTGCACGCGTGCTCTGTGTGTACGCACGTGGGCGTGCATGCGAATCACATGTGCAAAGTGCGTGGGCGTGCCCCCCCCCCCGTGTCCATGTGTGCACACGTGTGTGTGTGTGTGGGGGTGTGCAAACGCCCGGGTCTCCCCCACGCGTGCATGCACGTGCAGACCCCCCCCCCGAACACCCAACACGCGTGTGCAAGCGTGCACGCCTACCAGCATGTGCATGCACACACGTGTGCTGGGCGGGGTGCAGCTCCCCGTGTCCCTGGGAGCAGTGGGGCCGCGTGTCCCCCCGGCCCGGGGGTGGTGGTGACAGCGGGGTGGCCGGGGGGTTGGCCCTGGGGACACCCCAGGGCCGGCGGGGGGGGTGGGGGGGTGGCACAAGCCGTGCTTGAGGGGTGCTGATCGGTGTCCCCGGTGTCACCCGCCCTGGGGACCTGGGGTGGGGGGGCGAGGGGACAGGGCGGGCAGCCCGGCTTGCCATCGTCCCCAGAGCCCCCCCCGGGGGGGGACCTGCCCGCGGCAGTAAAAAAAAAAAATCCTCCGGAAGACCCAAAGCAGCCGTTGAAATCTTAGAAAACGATCAGATAAAAAAAATAACGCGGCGTCGGCTCCTTCGGCCCGGCCGCGGCCTCGCTCCAGCCGCCGCTGGCACCTGGGGACAGGGGGGAGCCACGCTGGGGACGGGGACCCCGGGGGGATGCAGGGGGGGGACGACGCGGCTCCGGTCCCATCCCTGCTCCATCTCCAGCAATGCCAGAGCCACGTCCCCGGTGCCACCCTCGCCCTGTGCCGCTGTCCCCTTCTCCTGGCACGGTGCCCAGTACACCCCCTCAGTGTCCCAGTAACCTCCCAGTGTCTCAGTGCAGTGTCTCAGTATTCCCCCAGTGTCCCAGTGCCCCCCAGTGCCCCAGTACACTGTCCCAGTACCCCCCCAGTGCCCCAGTACTCCCTCAGTGTCCCAGTACACTCCCCCAGTGTCCCAGTGCCCCCCAGTACCCCCCCAGTGCCCCAGTACAGTGTCCCGGTACCCCCCCAGTGTCCCAGTACAGTGTCTCAGTACCCCCTCAGTGCCCCAGTGCCCCCCAGTGCCCCAGTACGGTGTCCCAGTACCCCCCAGTGTCCCAGTACAGTGCCCCAGTGCCTCCCCAGTGCCCCAGTACAGTGTCTCAGTACCCTCAGTGCCCCAGTGCCCCCCAGTGCCCCAGTACGGTGTCCCAGTACCCCCAGTGTCCCAGTAACCCCCAGTGCCCCAGTACCCCCCAGTGCCCCAGTACAGTGTCCCAGTAACCCCCAGTGTCCCAGTACCCCAGTGCCCCCCAGTGTCCCAGTACAGTGTCCCAGTACCCCCCCAGCACCCCAGTACGTACCTACTGGCTGCTGGCAGCACCCTTACTGGCGCCTTCCTTTGGTGCTATATGGGTGCCCTCCTCGGCCAGGCTTTGCCGCCCATCCCCGTGGGTCCCTGCGGGCGCCGTGGGGCAGGGGGTGAGCGCAGCCCCCCCTCCGCACCCCACGAGCCCTCCCAGCACCCCCAAACCCCCTGGCCCCGGGTGCGCGGAGGCTCCCGGGGCAGAGTTAAGGGGCCGGGAAGGAGCAGTACTCACGCTCGCCGGGGCCAGGGCCACCCTCGTGCGTGGCCAGCGGGCAGGTGCCACCGGGGCTGTGGCTGTGCTCGGTGTCACCGCAGTGGCAGTGGCCGGGGCCACGCTCCTGGCCGGCAGCGGCGGCCGCCTCCTCCTCCTCCTCGCCCTGCGCCTGCTTGCACAGGTGATGCTCCACCATCATCTGCAGCTCTGCCAGGCAGGGAGCAGCGCTGGGGGGGGGACGTGGGGGACAGCGGTGACCGTCCCCACGCTCCCAGTGACACCGGGGAGATGCAACCCGGCAAGCCTTGGTGGCCTCCCGTCCCCTCCGGTGGCATTCGCCGTGCCCAGACCCCGTGTGCCCACGGGCACGGCCCCAAGGCCAGTGCAGAGGTGGTGGCATCCCACCCGCCTGTCCCCTGCGGCGCCGGGGGGGGACACCGTCACCCCCTGTGTCCCCCCCCAAATACCTTTCATGGTCGGGGTGGTGCGGGAAACCTTCTTCCTCTGCCTGGGCGACATGGCCAGACCCGACTGCGAGGGAAGGGGAGGTGCGTGAGCGGGGGGGCGGGAGGCACCCTGGGGGTACCCCAAGGGGCTGGGGGCTTCCCCGCAGCCCCCCACGGCGGCAGCACCTACCTTCAGCAGGGGGTTGGGCAGCCGGTCCTCGTCGATCTCTGGGAGGGCAGCGTGGGGGGGGGCAGGAGGAGCCAGAGGTCAGCGGTGGGCGCGGGGTGCTGGGCTCCATCCCGCACCCCCGACGTGAATCCGGCCCCGCTGGGTCTGCCGTGACCCCCACTCCGTCACCCGTGGGTGCTTGGCGTGGCCGTGGAGGAGGTCGGGACAGTCCTGCTCCCCCCCGCGCACCCCCCCCCCCGCCCCAGCATCGCCATCGCCCTCCGCTTTGCCATGGGAACCAGCATCCCGTCCCCTGCCATGTCCCACGAGGGGTGGCAGAGGAGGGTGGCCTGCGGTGGCTCAGCCCTGTCCCCACGCCGGGGTCGGGGCCAGGCTGGCAGCCCCCGGGCCACATCCTGACCCCCCCCCGGGCCACATCCCGACCCCCCCCCCCGGGGTGACGCTCAGCCCCATGGAGCTGGTTTATTCGCAGCCGGAACCGCTGCTCCGAGCGGGTGCAGGGTCTGGAGGTGGCACTTGGTGACAGAGTCTCCCAGCCACCGGGGTGTCCCCACAGCAGGGGACAGATGAAACCACCCAGCTGGGGAGGGCAGGGAGGCCGTGACGCAGTCGCCAGCCTGGTCAGACCCCGTCCCCAAAGGCCACATGCCGGGTTGGGCCAGCGACCGAGGAGCTCTTAAATGTCACAGCCGGTGTCCCCTGCCAGCAAGGGTGACCCCGTGCCAGTGTCCCCAGCACAGTGTCACAGATGGGCTGAGTGAGACCCGGGGGCCGGATCCTGGAAACGCAGCCCCGGAGCGGGGAGGGCAGGGGCTGAGCCGGGCTGGGTGGGACCTGGGGACAGTCCCAGGGTGGGGGACACGGGGTGCTGCTGTGCCAGGTTGCAGGGTGAGTCCTGCTGCGACCAGCGCGCCGTGGTCCTGAGCATCGTGTAGGGGGGTCCCTGAGCACCCTGTAGGGGGGTCCCTGGGTGGGCCGGAGCCCAGGGTGACAGGGGTGACACGTGCAAGGACCCACCTGGGGATGACTGGTCGCTGCTCAGGACCAGGTTGGCCGGAGTCGGTCGGCGCCTCCGGATCTGGGAGGGGGGGGACACGACGACAGGAGAGAATTGGGACCAGAATTGGGACCTGAACCCCATCGCACCCACCCGGAGTCCCGCCAACACTGAGACCCCCCCGATGTCCTCGTCCCTGGGGCGGTGGTGGCCCCACGGGGACGGAGGACGCCAGCCGGGGCCCCGAGCCCAGTGGCTCCCGTGTTCGGACACACGTGTCTTTTAAATCAACAACTCCCGGCCAGCCCTAATGACAGCTGGGAGCTAATTATACCCCAGCCCGGGGAAGCGCTCGGGGACATCGGTGCGGTGACACCGCCGGGGCCCTGCCCTTCCTCCACGGGCACAGTGTCCTTGCCCAAGGTCGCCTGGAGCATCCCGGGCTGCTCCTGCCCCACGTCCCCCCCTCGGTGCCTTCAAGGAGGTTTCGTGGCCCCATTGGAGGATTCGGTGGCCACGGCGTGGCCGTGTCCAGTGGCAGCAGTGGCAGTGGTGACAGCGGTGACACTGCGCCCCGTGGCCGCTCCCTCGCCCCCTTTCCCCGCTGACCCACTAACTGAGTTGCTCCGAAAAACAAATTTCCCAGCGAGGATTCCCTAATGAGGCGGGATGCCTAATGAGATGCTGATGAGATGCTAATGAGGCAGGCGAGTGGCTGGGCGGGCGGAGGAAGCCCCCTCCCCACCTTCCCACCTCCCCCAGCCCCAGCCCACCCCCCCGGCCCCCCGGCGCATCTTTTCCGTGTCGGCCCCGTTACCATAGAAACCCGTGATCTGGATTTTAAACGGAGATTAGAAGGAGCTGGGAATCGCCGGGAATCACTGGGAATCGCCCTCTCCCTGCCAGGGACACACTGACGAGCCCCCCCCCCCCCCCACTCCAGGGTTGGGGACCAACCCCCCGACACCCAGCGATGGGGCTGGGGTGGGCTGGGCTCCCCCCAGGGCCGGCCCCGGCCCTGCAGCCCCTGGTGAGGGACCCTGGGGAAGCCAGAGCCACCCCCGGGCTGCTCTAGCACCTCCGAAGCATCCCCCGGCCGTGGGGCAGGGCTGTGCCCCCCAGCACGGGGATGGGGTGGGGGACATCGGTGTCACCTGCTCAAGGTCACCCAGGTGGAGCCGAGCACCCCGAGCTGCGCTCCCCTTCCCGCTCTGGACCGGGCAGGGGACCCAGGCGTCCGGGCGGCTCCTGCCCCGACACCCCGGGGAGGGATGCTCCGGTCCTCCCTCCCTCCCTCCCTTCCTCCCCCCATCCTTCCCTCCCTCCCTCCCCAGCTTGGCCGGGGCGCCACGCTCTCCTGCCGCCGCTATTTTTAGATCAATCTCCACCATCGATTAAGAAGCGCCACGGCTGAGAGCGGCAGGAGCCCGGGCCCAGCAGCCTGCGGCGGGCACAGCATCGCTGGGGGGCTGCTCCCTCCAGGCCCGGGGCGGGGGTGGCCCTGGGGGGCAGCTGGGATGGGCACGGGATTGAGGATGGGAATCGGGATGGGTGCAGCTCATCTCTCAGCATGACGGAGCAAACGCCCCCGGACTGTCCCCCCCAGCCTTGGGGACGTGCTGTGCTCAGGGTGGGCCTGGGGACCTGGGCAGAGATGCAGGACAAAGCCCTTGGCCAGGCCTGGCACCCACGGGTGGCACCCAGGAGAGCCAGGGCAGACGGGCGCCGTTGGCAGAGATGGGGGTCAAGGAGCTGCAGGACCTGCGGAGACATCGGGGACCTCAGAATGTCCATGGGGACAAGGTCCTTTTGGAGGGTGGGGCTGGACAGGCTTGGGGACAACCCTGCAGGACATGGGGACGCCGTGCCACAGCCTGGCAAGGGGCTGACGCGGCCGAGCCCTCTGTCAGCGTGAGCCCCCGACGAGGGGAACCCACGGCAGGGCTTTCCCTGCAGGGACACCCCAAAAATGAGGAGCTGTAAACCCAGCGAGGGGACATCAGCGTCGTCACCTGCTGCCACCGCGCGGGAGTGGCTGTCGGGGCCCCGCCGCACCGCCAAGCGCTGCTGAATCAGGGCTCCCAGCCCCTCCGGGTGGGGAAACTGAGGCAGGGACGGGCAGGGGACTCCCCAGGGCAGGGTCACGCCTGAGGCCCCCGTAACCCGGCTGTGACGGGAGGTGGGACGTGGGCACCCCTGCTCCTCGCTGCAGCCGAGGTGGGTGCCGGGGGTCCCGTGCCCACCGCCCGGCAACCCCCCCCCCCGGCTCTCGCCCTCGCTCCTGGGGGGGCCGCGCTGCAAATGAGCCGTGCGGCAGCCGCAGATGGTGCGTGGCCGTATTTAGCGACAGCGAGATGCTCGCCGGGGAGGTGGCCCGCGCTCGCCTCCGCACCGCTGGCACGCAGGGGTTCCTCAGCCAGGAGCCACCCGGCTGCTGGGGACCCCCAGTCTGGGGGGGGGGGACGGCTGGGACCCCCGGCTGGAGCCCCCCCCCCTCCCCTCCTCATCAGCATCCTCGAGCCCCCGCAGAGCTTCCCACGCCTGCCGACCACGGGGACCGTGGCGTGGCTGGGTGGTCCCTCCCAAGACCCCTCGTGTCGCCGGCAGCCCCTGGGGCTGGGGGGGGGCACGGCGGGAGGGGGCCGAGGTGGTCGGGGAGAGGGGTCAGGCTGGCGGGGGGGGGTCCCTGGCTGCCTGCGGGCAGGCCTGCCGCGTCCCCCCCCGGGCCATCCCGTCCCCGCTGCTATTCTGGGATCCCCTCCAGCGGGAGCAGGGGTTGAGCAAGGGCTGGAGGGCCCCGGGGGGGGCCGGGGGGGGCCGTAACCCTACACCGGCCCCGGGATGGCCCCGGCGTCGTGTGCTGAGCCAGCACATGGCCCTGGCACCGCCACCCGGGTCCCCACCGCCACCCCATCCCGCCCACGGGGCCGGGCGGCCCCGAGCTGCCGCGGAGGTGTTCGGGGCGCAGCCGGGGGCGGCGGGGGGTGGCACCGGGGGTGTCCCCACGCTGTCCCCGGTACCGGGGGGCTGCGCCCACCTGGCAGCGCCCGGGCGCATCCTCCCACGCCGCAGCCGTCCCCGTGTCACCCACCGCCACGCGTCCCGGCTCCCCGCACCCAAGGGTGCTGTCACCGCCCCGACACCGCGGCGGTCGCACCGGGGGGTGCTCGCTGGTCCCTCCCCGGGCCGTGCCCCGCTGCCGGTGCCCTCGCCGTGCCCTTCCCGTGCCCGCAGCTTCCCGCACCGCCCGGTGCCCCCCTCCCCGGTCCCCGGCAGGACCACCCGGCTCCCCCGTTCCCCCCCGGCCCCCCCCGGTGTACCACCCCCCCTCCCGTGCCCGGTGTCCCCCCCACCTGCTCGGCTGCCTCCGGGTCGAGGTGCGGCTCCAGCAGCGGTACCGTGAACTGGATCTTGCGGGGGCTGTTGGGCTCCATGGCGGGCGGCGGCTCCGGCGGCTCCGGCGGCTCCCGGCGGGTCCCGGCCCTGCCCGGGCCGCCCCCGCCCCGCCCCCGCCCCGCCCATCCCCGGCCCCGCCCCGCCCCGCTCCGGTCCCCGGTGCCCGGTCCCCGGTGCCGGTCCCCGCCCGCGGCGCGCACGGACGGACAGTGGGACCTGCCGGGAGAGAGGCAGGGACACAGGGATGGAGAGTGGGACCATGCGCCAGGACACTGGGACGGACACACGGACACAGGGACAGACCCCTGGACACAGGGACAGACAACACAGGCACAAGGACGGACACACGGACGGACCCTGGACACAGGGACAGACACACGGGCACAAGGACGGACACACGGACACAGGGACAGAAAACACAGGCACAAGGACGGACACACGGACGGACACATGGACACAGGGACAGACACACGGGCACAAGGACGGACACACGGACGGACCCTGGACACAGGGACGGAAACACGGGCACAAGGACAGACACACGGACGGACACACGGACACAGGGACAGACACACGGGCACAAGGACGGACACACGGACGGACCCTGGACACAGGGACAGACACACAGGCACAAGGACGGACACACGGACGGACCCTGGACACAGGGACAGACACACGGGCACAAGGACGGACACACGGACGGACCCTGGACACAGGGACAGACACACGGGCACAAGGACGGACACACGGACGGACCCTGGACACAGGGACAGAAAACACAGGCACAAGGACGGACACACGGACGGACCCTGGACACAGGGACAGACACACGGGCACAAGGACGGACACACGGACGGACACATGGACACAGGGACAGACAACACAGGCACAAGGACGGACACACGGACGGACCCTGGACACAGGGACAGACACACGGGCTCAAGGACAGACACACGGATGGACACATGGACACAGGGACAGACACACGGGCACAAGGATGGACACACGGACGGACCCTGGACACAGGGACAGACACACAGGCACAAGGATGGACACAAGGCTGGGCCCTGGGACGCAGGGACAGACACATGGACACAAGGACGGACACGAGGACAGACCCCAAGGCATGGGGACAGACACGCGAGCACAAGGACAGACCCCTGGACACAGGGACAGACACGCGGACACAAGGACGGACAGACAGACAGACCCCAGGACACCGGGACAGACACACGGACACCAGGACAGACCCCAGGACACTGGGACAGACATGCAGAAACAAGGACAGACACACAGACAGACCCAGGGACACCGGGACAGACACATGGACAGGCCCTCAGACAGACAGAGAGACAGCGGGACAGACACTGGGAAAGACATGGGGGTGCAGAGGCACGTGGACAAAGGGACGCCGGGACAGACACATGGGTGACACACGGACACAGGGACGGACACACAGACAGGCACACGGACTGACAGACACCAGGATACACAGCCGGACACGGGCATCGGGACACGGTGACACATGGGGACGCCTGCAGGGACAGACACACGAGCGGTGGGACAGTCAGACACAGGTGGACGGACACCGGGACAGACGGACGCAGGGACGGACACCGATAGAGAGGCGCATGCCCTCGCACGCTCGGACACGCCTGCGCCCACGGGCACACGCCGATGGACACGTGTGTGCAGGCACACGCGCGCCCCGTCCCGCACAGACGGGTGCGTGCGCGCACCTGCAGACACGTGTGCGTGCACGCGCGGATGCAGGTGTACGCGTGCACCCCCACACGTGTACGCGTGCACACAGGTCAGAGCCTGGCAGGGACAGGGCAAAGCCACCTCCCGGGGGGGTGGGTGACAAGGACAGGGACAGGCACCCGCCAACGGGGACTTTCCGGTGCAGGCAGGGCGCGGGCAAAGTCCGGCAGCGCCCGTTTCGACACGGGGAGGCTTTCGCATCGATCGCCCGCGCTCGGCCTCCCGGCCCCCCCCGGCCGGGGACGCGGCCAGTGGTTCTTGGGGACTGTCCCCCCCCCCCGCCCAGCGGCAGCCAGCCCTGCACCCCCCTTGTCCGTCTGTCTGTCCTAACGAGGTCATTAATTGCAGGACAAGGGGGGGTCTCGGCGTGGTGTTGGCCCCCGGCTGACTGTGTCCGAGGCGGGGTCCCGGCAGGGGTGGTGGTGGTTTGGCCCCGGTGGCCCGGGAGGGGACACGGGTCGGCCCTGTGCTGGTGGCCAGGACGGACGGACGGACGGACAGAGGGACGGGGTGGCCACCGGGGCCTGGGCATCCCGGGGACATGGATGGTGCAGGCAGCGAGATGGTGGGGACGCCCTAAAAATGAGGATGAAGGATTTAGGGGCAGGGTGGGGACGAGCATCATCCCCGGGGGGGCACAGGGTGGGGGGCTGCAGGGTGCCCCCACCCACCCTGCCCTGGGTCTCCTGCGCGGGGCTGCACCCCCCAGGCCCGATGCTCCCCCCTATCCCATGCACCCCCCCCCCCCCCCCCAGCAAAGCCCCCAGGGCTTGGGACGGGGAGGGGGAGACCCCCAGGGGACACGGGGGGGCCCCGCCAGAGCAGCCATAAATGTGCGTCCCATCACTTATTCATGCAGGCAGGAGGCCCGGGCGGCTGCTGCCGGGATCTGGCAGGAGGAATTCTCTATCTAGGTCAGGCAGGAAGGGGGGGCAGCGGCGGGGGCAGCCTGATCCCCTGGGTGCCCCCCCATGCCCCCCGCCGGGCACGGAGCGGGTGCTAGGGGGGTCCCTGGAGGGGGGGGGGGGGGCAGGGCAGCGTGGGAAGGGGATGCCGCCCAGCAGCGTGTGGCCGCAGGGTGCTGGGGGTGCAGGCAAGGGTGCTGCTGCTGCTGGCGGAGTGGGGTGCTCCCCGGCCTGGCCCGGGGGGTGAAAAGGCAGCGGGACCACCCAAACCCCCGCTCGATCCCCCCCCTCCCCACCCCCCCCCCCATCCCGGCGGCTCCCCGAGGCCGTGTCCTGGTGTCCTGCTCCGATGCGATGCAGCCGCCGTTAATTATTGATGCAAAAAAGCACTCGCTGAAGAGCCGCTTCGTGTGGCTGTGCCCCCCCTCCCCCAGCCCCCACACCGACGGCCCCCCCGCTCCTCCGCCTGTGCTTGGGGACCCCCCACGGGCTCTCCCTGCTCCTGGGGTTTAATCCTGCCCCATCCTGGGGCTCTCCCCGCAGGGATGCTCCGTGCGGCTGCTGACACCCTCCGCCACGCCGAGGGGGCTTTGCCCTTGGGGTCCCCGCTTCCCTGGATTGGGGGGGGGTGTCCCCCTCCTCCCCAGGGACCCCCATGGCTGGTGAGCGATGGGGGGGGGGGTCCCCATCGCTGCGCATCCCTCTGCTCGCCCTCGCTCTGCCCACAGCCATTTTCGCTCCTCGCCGGGCTTTTATGGGAAAACCCTTCCGGGCTTCGAGCCAGCCAGGGCCCCATCCCGGCTCCCCGCGGCGGGGGCTGCTTCTGCCGGGGGGAAAAAAAGGCCCGGGGGCCGGCGAGGAGGTCAGAGCATCTTCAGAGCCCTGCAGGCACCCAGCGAAGGCGTTTGCAGAGGGGAATAACCGGGAGAGACGGAGGATGGACCACGGGCTGGCTCCCGCTCAGCGTCTGGCTGCAGCGATGCCGGGCGTGTGCGGCTGGGAGCAAACTGCGGTGGGAGCGGGCGTGAGGGTGGCAATGCCTCGGAAATCTGGGGGGGCAACGGTTTGCTCCAGGATCGTGGTTAAACTGGGAGCCCCCCCGGCTTCCATCAGCACCAGAAATATCAATATTCAGACCCTGGTGGCATCCTGGGTCCCTCGGCCATTAAACGAAATGTCCCCTGACCCTTGGGGTCTGCGGCCCCCCCCAGGCATCCCTGCTGGGGGGGTGCGGGTGCTGGATACGACCGGGGAGCAGAATGAGGCCGTCTTCCCGCTCCCACCCCAGAGCGGAGCCGCATGAGGGGCGATGCCGAGCGGGGCCGTGCCCATCCTTCGCAGGGGATGTGCTGGGCGAAGCGGCTCCCGCGTCACCCGGACCCCCCCGAAACCCCGGGCGGGCTGAAGGAATGGTGAATTCAGGGCTTTATCCGCAAACACGCGCAGGCTAAAAATATCCCTCCCGCGGGCAGCCCGATTCCCGGCCAGCGCCATGCCGGGAGCTTCCTTGCCTTTTTTGATGGGATCGTGGCTTGCGCCGAGGCAGCGCCCAGGCTCCCGGCTACGATTAGGGCTGAAACCCGTCTCCCGGGGAACCCGGAGGTGTGGATGAGGGACCAGGGATGTCACCTCGGTGGCCATGATGTCCCCGCTGGAGGTGAGCGCTCTCCCCACATCAAAGATGTCCTCGGTGGGGCCGTCCTCGTCACCGGGTGCGTTTATCCCGGCGCTGGAGGAGATGCTGGAGGGCGGGATTGAAGGTGCCAGGGTGGGATTGAAGATGCCATCCCAGCTTGGCAAATAACCCATGGGGACAACCGCCTCCATCACCCCCTTGCCACCCTTTGAGCCTGGGACGGCTTTAGCTGTCACCCCAAGAGCCACCCCAGCCCGCCTTGTCCCCCCTGGGCAGAGCTGCTTCGAATCCCCTTCCTGCGGCCACGCTGGACTCGCCTGGCTAGCCGGCGATAAGCCACGTGTGCCACAGGCCCATCCAGCGCGGTGGCAGCAGTGGCTTGGCACGGCGTGCAGAACCCGGGGTGCTCGGCCGGGAGGGAGCTGGGCGTTGCGGGGTGCGAAGCAAACCACCCTCCTCCTCCTCGCATCCCCTGTGCAGAGCCCACCCGGCACCGCGTGCTGTCTGGGGACTCGGCACCGGCCACTGAGGAGACCTCAGGGCCTCGGGATCCCCCCCATTGGGGTGTCACAGACACCCTTGGAGCAGACTGGGTGCAGGGGACCCCTCCAGAAGATGGGTGCCCTCTCGCCCATGGCAAGGGCGACCTGGGTGGCTCGATTGGTGCCCGGGCTATTATTAGCCACCCTCGCCCACGTCGGCAGCTCATTAAGTTTTTCCCGTTGTGGTAGCGGATGTGGGTCAACGTTTGAGGTTTTACTGTTGATTTTTTTAATTTCCTCTTCAAAACAGATGAGTTTCCTCCCTCCTTGCTGACGACAGATGCCGCCGGGGGCCGGGTGCAGTGGTGGGCCCTCGCCGGAGATCGGCAGCGCTCGGCGGGGCTGCCCAGCTGCCCCCCGTGCCGGTGAGTGCCGGAGCCACGTGGAGGGGTTTGGGGGTGGTTTTGCCCCAGGAGGGGCTGCAGGGGTTGGGGGGGACGAACCTGGGATGGAGGGCGGAAGAGCGGGAGGTGGATGGACCCGGGTTTGGCGGGGGAGGAGATGGGGCCGCGGGGGCGATGGGAACTCCGGGCATCCGGGAGAGACGATTCCCGTGCCCGGAGCAAATGGAAAACTCTTTTGTGGCAGCAAAGGGACGGGGAGCGGAGTGGGGACCAGAGGGGCCGGAATGTTCCGGGATGCAGCAGGACAAATGAGTCCTGGCTTGGTCGTCCCCACCCACGGTCCCGTGCGCTGCAGCCCCTCGCTGGGCTCTGCAAAGCCCCTTTGCCCCCAGGGCCGGGTCAGCGCGGGGGGACGGGGGCTGTTACCACTCACATGGGGCGGTCGCAGCATCTCCCGGGTCTGGGGCTCCCAAGGGGCTGGGAGGGGGAGAACGCCCGAGCACGTGCCCTGGGCGGGCTGGATGTGGCCTCCGTGAAGAGCTCTGCTACGAGGCCACTGCTCCCTGACCGCCCCTAGCCCAGTGCCCGGAGGTGACGTCCCAGCCCTGGGCATCACGGGGGTCCGGGGTGGCCCAGGAGGGTGCTGCCGGGTCCCGCCTGGGGCTTCGCCCCGTCCCACACCCTCCCCGGCGAGAGATGAAATGGGGAAATGGTGACAAGGTGCCCTCCCTCCACTGGGGACTTACCGCGGCTGCGGCACGGCGCTGCAGGGGAGGGGATGAACCGTGCTGGCCTTGGGCATGAGGGGCCGGCACCGTGGTGGAAACATCGAAGTGTTTCCCTTCCCACCGGTGTGGTGGGTGACAACCAGACCGGGATGCCGGTTGGGATGCCGGGATGCAGGAGATGGCTGGACCAGGATGCTCCTGCTCCGGCAGCGCTCGGGTGGTGGTTGGACTGGGATGCTCCTGCTCCGGCAGCGCTCAGCCATGGGGACGTGGGGCCAGAGCAGGCGGGTGGCTTGAGAAACCCATCCCCTGTGGCTGCAGGGGTGCTGTGGGGGTCTGCCTGGGCTGGGGGGGGTCCTTGTCCCCAGCCAGGACCTGTGCCAGGGAGGCCAGAGGATGAGGGACCAGGTGTCCTCAGTGGGTGCCATGGAACAGTGCAGGAGCTGGGTGCTGGGAGCCTGGGATCCTTCAGGTCCTTTGGCAACAAGGGACTCCCTGGGGACACGGTCCCCCGCTTTGCTCAGGGGCCGTAGGATGGGGAGGGGACGAGACTGGAAATCACCTCCCTAGGGGAGCTGGGAGGAGAGAGGCGCCCATTCCCCAGCAGGGAAGGTCGAGGCTCTGGAGATCTGCATCATCTGCCCCAGAGCGTGCCCAGCCGTGGTGCAGCTCTGGGTGCCTTATCTCGGCCCGTTCGCTCCGGCACCTCTGTCCCTGTCCCCCTCCAGTCCCTGGGCACAGCGGGTGCCCATTGACACCCAGGACAATGCCCGGGGGGAGGCAGATCAGACCTGGGATGCCCAGAGCCCATCCTGCCCCTGCCTGCGGAGCACCCGATAGTCCCACCCCATGGGCAGGAGGTGGAGGAGACCCCCCCCCCATCTTCACGGCTCTCCTGTCCCTGCAGGGAGACCCCCGGCCCGCCCGGCGCTGCGGCCATGGAGGGCGCGTCGGTGCTCAGCCCCTCCTCATGGGAGAAGCGGCGTGCGTGGGCCAGGCAGAGCCGGTGCTGGCGGACCACCGTGGTGGAGGAGGAGGCGGCCGCAGCCATGCAGGACGTCCCCGAGCTGCAGCCACCCCACCTGGATGACGTCTTCCTCGAAGGTTGGGGGGACCTCGAGGTGCACACGGGACGGGGGTCCCCATGTGCTGGGTCTTCTCACGGGTGTTTCTGTCCCCCCCCCAGGAAGCCCCTCCAGCAAGATAGAGACATGGCTTCAGGAGTGCGGGTGAGCTGGGGGGCAGGCGGGGGGCAGCTCCACGGGTGCCTCTGCCCTGATGCCATTCCCACGGGGATTTCGGCGTCACTGTGGGGGCGGCGAGGGTGGTGGGACGATGCTCACGCTTGGCCCTTCCTGGAAGTCACACCCGAGCCAGGTGCATGGGTGCTGGCAGGACGGTGGCGTGTCCCCACTGCTCGCCCCCGTGCAGGAAGCGCAGGTGGCACCTGGCCACAGCTCTGCCACACGCCGGGGTCACCGGCACCGGGTGCCAGTCCCACACCCGGCATCATGCAGGTCCCTCCAGGAAACCCCCGGCTGGGCTGGGAGAAAAACCCCAGCACCTTGCTGGGGGGGGTCTCTAAGGTCTCCTGGGGGTCTGGGGTCCCTGGGATCGGGGATCTGCCGAGGGGACCCTCCTCTCGAGCATCCCACCACGGCGCATCCGCCTGCAAGCCCAGCCGCTGTCTCCTTGCTCTCACCCTGCGCCCCATCATCTGCGTCCCTGTCCCCGCCGCCTGTCCTGTCCCGCTCAGGTCTCCCGTTCCACCTCCAGCCCCCCGGGATGGGATCGGGGGGGCTGTAACTGGGGTTTTGCTCCGGTGCAGGTCAGCGGTGGAGGTCCTGCCGGAGGAGCTGGGCTTGCCGGGCCCCTTTGGTACGTCGGCTTTGCCCCCGTGGTTCTCCTGGGTGGTGCTGAGGCTGGTGGTCCCTGCGTGTCCCCAAACGCACCCAACCCATGCCCGAGGTGCAGGGTGATGGGCAGGGAGGTCTTTGAGGACCTCGAGACCTGTCCCCAGCTCTGGGCGTCCCCGCGTCTCACAAGGCTTTGCTCTCTCGCAGCGTGTGGGAGCAACGGGACCAGCTTTGAGGATGACCTGACCCTGGGAGCTGAAGGTACCGACCACCCTCGGGCATGCTGGGGTGTCCCCTCCTGCGGTGTCACTGTCACCCCATGGGCAGAGCTGTCTCAGCAGAGGCAGGGGAGCTGGGGACAGGGCGGGAGCAGACCCCCGGGGAGAGCCACCATCAGTAGCTTTTCCTCCAGGAGGGTTTCATTGGGGCTGGGCTGTCCCCAAGCTCCGTGTCCCCTCGGGCTCCAGGCTGTGGCTTCCTGGAAGGACATCTCCCAGGGTGGCGAGTGTGGGACGTGTCCCCAAAACACCCCATCTCACTCCCTGCCACCTCTCTGCTCCCTTTTCCCAGCTCTTCTGCTACCAGGGAGCAACAGGGCCACGGGCAGGTGAGGTTTCGGGTGCCGGGGGAGGCTGGTGGAGGGGCTGGGGGCACCCCAGCATCCCGCTGCACCCCGTGCATCCGGCTGGCAGCACCCCCTTCGCTCAGCCCCGTCCTCCTCCTCCCCGCCGCAGAGCTCTGCGGGACAAGCACCTCAACCTGGGGCACAGCATGGCATCCAGTGCCCTCTCCAGCCTCACCGCCAAGACCAGCTCCAGGTAGGAGCTGCGGGGGGGGGTCTTGGGGTGGGGGGGGCGTTGGGTCACCCCCTCGTCAGACCAGTCCCCGTAGGGCTGAGCTGGGGCTGCCCCCCACCCTGCAGCATCTCCGAGGTCCTGGAGTGGTGGCAGCCGGACGCCGAGGAGATCCTGTACAACCTGGGCTTCGTGCAGAGCGAGCCGGGGGCCGTGGCCCGCATCCCCGCGCGCTTCTTCTCGGCTCCTTCCTGCGCCAAGGGCATCGACTTCCAGCTCTTCCTCAAGGCCCAAGTGCGGCGCATGGAGATGGAGGACCCCTGCCTGATGCTGGCCAGTGAGTGACACCTGCGTCCCCAAGCCCCGCACCCAGGGAGACACCGACATGTGGGGTGGCATCCACCACGCTGGCTGGGCTTTGCTCCTTTGGGGTGGTGGGAAAGACGCTCCCTTGCCTCAGTTTCCCCGTGCATGAGCTGGGGGAACACACCCAGCCCACCCTGTCCCTGCTGTAGCCTCTTGCCCCATCTCCCAGCCCCACCGAGCATCCCTCACCCCACAGCCCCCCTGACTCCCCCCATCTCCTCCTGGCCCCCCAGGTCGCTTCCAGCAGGTCCAGGCTCTGGCTGCCACGGCCGACGCTTTCTTCTGCCTCTACTCCTACGTCTCGCGGACCCCCGTGCAGCGCATCTCCCCCTCCCGCCTCTCCTGGGCTTGTCCCGACATCCCCGACATCCGCGTCACCCCCAGCCAGCCCTGCACCCTCTCGCCCGTGGACCGCCTGAAGAAGGCTGTGTCCACCATGTGCCTCTACACGTCCCCGTGGGACGGGGACAGCCGGCGGGGGACTGGCCGGGTGCCCACCCTGCCCACCAGCCAGCCCAGCGCCCTGGGGAAGGTGGTGCAGGAGGTGCTGGAGCGAGCACGGGAGGAACGGTTTCGGTTCGACCCGGCGGATGTCCTCGAGGGCTGGGGAAGGGACGGGGACACAGGGACGGTGCAGCACCAGCGGGGGGCAGAGGGGGGTGCCCCAGCTGTCCCCCCGCTGTCACCGCGGCTGGTGCAGGGTGTCCCTGCGTGTCCCCATCACGGCGGGGCAGATGCCCCGGTGTGCTGTGGAGGGGAGCGGGAGCCGTCCCCGAGGCCAGCCCCAGAGGGGACGCCGGCGGCCGCTGCAAGGGGATGCCTGGAGCGGTCCTGTCCCCATGGCCGAGGGAGCGGTGACAGCCCTGCAGGGGTGGCTCAGGGGGCCAGGGATGCTCCGTGCCCAGTGGGAACAGGACGGGTCAGCACGGAGGAGCATCAGCCAGATGCTGCTGCTGCAAATGTCACCTTGTCCCCGACGCCGGGTCCCCTGGGCCCCCACGCCGGCCAGGTGTGGGTCACCCCTGAGCACCCAGAGGGGCTGGGATCTGAGGGGGACTCCGGCTTCGGCTCTGGCTCCTGGGGGACCTCCCCAAGGAAGAAGGCAAGGTCCCGCGGCTGCCGCCCGGGTGACCCCGCTGGGGCATGTTCCCCTGGCTCAGACATGCCAAGAGCTGGAGGCCACCGGGCTCGGCAGAGCAGGGGCCGGTGCCGGGGGGGCCCCCCGAGGGATGCCGGGCGGCAGCAGGGCGATGCACCAGGGCTGCAGCGTCCCGGGAAGGGCCCCTTGCCCCGCCGTCCCGGCTGGCAGGAGCCGGTGGACTCCTTCGAGATGGAGGAGGTGAGGGGCGATGCCTGGGTGATGGGCGCAGAGGGGCGGGGGGGCAGGATGGGGCTGGGAGCGGGGGGCCAGCAGCGCAGGGGGGGTTCCTTCGGCTGGTGGGTGATGCCGGGTGAGCCGGTGCGGGGCGGGAAGGAGCTGGAGCGGGAAATGTCCCCAGAGCGTTCGCAGGCTTTTAAGGTTTGAATGATTCAGAGCTTCGAATGGAGCCTCTTGCAGGGGGGAGCTGGGGTCACGGGCACGATGGGCGGCTCCCGCACACGCACGCAGGCCTGCGTGGGCTCGCACGTACGCACAAGCACCCTTGCACGCACACGGGGATGCGTGGGTACGCGCGGACGCACCTTTGCACGCGCACACGCGTACACTGACGCGCTCGCCTGGTGCAGCTCCTCACCCAGCCCTGCTGCATCCCGCCCGCAGGTGCTGAGCGCCAGCGAGGAGGAGGATGATGATGACGATGATGATGGCGATGCCCGTGAGGAAGCCGGCCGGTCCCTCCATCCCTCCGTCGGGGTCCGGAGAAGTAAGTCGTAGGCTTTTCCCACCGTTCTGAGGGGCAGAGGGGCTGCCATCCCAGTGGGTGCCCGGTGCCAGCGTGTGTCCCCGTGTGTCCCTGTGTCCCTGCTCCAGGCTTCATGCTGCACGCCAGCAGCGGGCAGTCTGACAGCAGCGGCTTCGTGGAGGAGCCGGTGGTCGGCCAGCTGCCGGCCGCCTGCCTCCCTGGCACCGACCAGACGGGCTGAGGCCACCACCGAGGGACCTGGGCTTGCCCCGGCGTCGGCAGGAGCCACCATGGCTGGGTGCCGGATGGACTGTACCGTACCGCCGCGTTTCGGCCGCGGAGACCATCCTCGGCCAAGGGCTGAGCGCTGCGGGGACACGTGTGTGTGTCTGTGTGTGTGGGTGCACGTGTGGGTGTGGGTACACGTGTGGGTGGGGGTGTGGGTACCCGTGTGGGTGTTTGGCACAGAAAACTCAGGACTTTTGCCCCGAGGGGCATGTGCGTCCCCCCCTCCGCCCAGCCTACCGGCTCCGGGGCTGCGGCTGCACCGGGGCAGCACCGGGGACGTCTCCCCCATGTCTGGGTCTTGGGGACAGCACCCACACTTTGGTCACCCGTGCTGCAGCGCCTGTAACACTAGGACGGGGGTTTGCCGGACAGAGCCAGCAGCGTGCTGGAAATAAGTTTTAATAAAACTTTAATAAGTTTTAATAAAAGTTCCCAAAGGGACAATGGTGCCTGTGTCCCTGCCTGGAGCTGCTCTGGGGTGGAGACCCCCAGCACGAGCCCCCCCGGTGCCCCAAAAGGGCCTCCCTGGGGACAGAGGAGCTGCCACCAAGGCTGGGGTGTTCCTGCCCGACAGAGCCCATGTGCCATCCTGCCCCTGCTCAGGGGCTCATCGCAGGGCTGGGGACCCGTGGTGGCCCCCATGGACACGCGTGCCCCAGCTGGGGCGCGAGCCCAGGGGTAGGGCTGGAGCGGTGGGTGCTGCTCGGGACTTTTTTGGCCTCTCCATCTTCTCTCGCCCCTGCTGAGCCTCCCTTCTGCTTCCTTATCGGGGAACTTCACGGCTCCAGGCCTGTTCTTCATCTTCCTGCCACCTTATCTTTCTGGCTCGCTGTTCTTCCCCTCTGCGCGATCCGGACATCTGAAGGAAACCGCACTGAGATGATGCTGGGTCTGCACTGGCTGCTCCTTAACCCGTCCTGCGCTGCTGCTGCCGCTGCCACCGCTCACCAGGGCAGGGCACGGGCAGCTTTGCTGGTGGCTTTTGCCCCAGGTGATGTGGGCATGGCCCCGAATTGGGTGGTGGAGAGTGGTGGGCGCTGGCTGGGCACCCCAGCAGCCTCCTGTGATCCTCACCCCGAAGTGGCCGCAAGCCACAAATTCAGGGTCCAGCTCTGCTCCTGCCCCTCCAGATCTACCCAGGGGATGGGGACAGGTCACAAGTCACCCCGGGCCAGAGCCCCATGACCTCAGGAAGGAGCCACCGTGGTCCCCCTCCTCCCCGGGCTCTCATGGTCCCCATCCCGGCTGCCCACCACAGCGGCGGTCCGTCACCCTCCACCCTTGGGTGCAAGGATAGCACCAGCCCCAGGACATCAACGCTGGAGTTACTGGAAAAGAAAAGTCCCGGTGGATAAACAAACCCCAGGGCTTCCTGGTGGAGAGCAGCCAAAGATGGGATTATCCTGGATCAGCCCCACGCTCCCTCCGGCACCGAGGCTCGTCCTGGCTGGGCTGTGGGTCCCATGGCAGGGGATGGTCCCAACCTGCCGGGGCTGCTCCGTTCGGGTTTGGGCTGCCCAGGGCTGCCCTTTATCCTCCTCCTCAGTCTCTGCAGAGGGGTCCATGGGGGACCTCCCAAACCTCGAGGCTCCTGCAAGCTCTGGCAGTGACCCCCAGGCACGTTCCCGGTCCCCTGGCTCTGCCTGGCTCCGGCTCATCCAAGAAATAAACCCTCCTCTGCCCCCGGATTTAGCGGGCAGGTCCTGGACAGGGCTGTCCGAAGCCTCCTGAGAAAGCCTTGGTGGAGCATGGCTGGAGCTCAGGACCGGGTTACCCATCCCTGGGGATGCCCGAGGCCAGCCCCATCCCGATGGTGCCTGCAGGAACCGTTTGTCAGATCGAACTGGGACCCGGCTGGAAACCAGTGTGCTGAACGGAGGAACCGCTGGGAACAAGTAGCTGGTGACGGGGATGGGGCAGGGGACATGGCGTGACATCTTCATCCAGCTTTGCTGCCGAACCCAGGGAGACCTGGCGGCTTTATCAGATTTCATGCAAATGTTGAAGCCCTCGGTGCTTCTGAGACCGGAGCTGGGGGTTTTAGGGCAGAGATGAATTAACCTGGTGGGATGGAGTACCTTGTAAATGGTACAGCATCAAAAGGAAGCTACGCTTGAGCTCCCTGGCCTCCCCACACCTGGTATTTGGGTATTTTCTCCACGAGCCAGGATCCCAGCTGCGACCTGCTCCCCCGTGGGGGGTTTTGGCTCCGCATCCTGCATCCGGGTGCCTGAAATCCCACCCCGGGGCAGAGCTGGGTGCTCCGAGGTTCTCCTCTCCCTTCTCTTCCCACCAGAAATCAATGAAGTGGCCTAAGAAGCCAGGTACGCAGCACAAATCCTCCCTCGGGCACTGGGCAGGAGAAATAAATGGAAAATACCGAGGATTTATCCCCCGTCTCTGAAGCCAAGAGGTAGCGAAGGCTCTGCCTGGGACCAGGGATGGTGATTTATGGGTGCAAATGGATAAGTGTCCTCTTCTGTGAGCTCTTGCAAAGAGGCCGTGCAATTTCTGAGACCCCACCTGAGCAGGGACAATGCAATTTTTGCAGGTTTTAGACTGAGAATAAAAGACTCGAGACTGTGCAGAGCGTTTAAATTTGGGGCTGAACAACCCACAGCCTGACGCAGAAAGAGCTCAGTGCATTTGCCGGCCCGAGGGCTGGAGGAATGAAGCGGCCGAGCCGTGGGAGCACCTTCCCACGGGGAGCATGAGCTGTTTGAGATGGCAGGGGAGAGGCCAGGAGCTGCAAGCGTTGGACCTTGTTCTCCATCTGGGTACGGGTTTGCTACGGCACCCCATCCGCTGCCTCGGTAGCACCCCATCCACCTCCCCATCCAGGACCCAGCCTGCTGGAGCATCTCCTGGGGCACGTCCCTGGGTACCCCCCGCCCCGCCAGCCCAGGGAGCTGCTCTCGGCACCTCCCTAAAGCTTTCCTTAAAGTTTCACTTAAACCTTTTCCCTGCGTTTTCACCCTGGAGGGCTGAAACCAGCCAGGTGAATCCCTCCCGGCTGTGCCGTCAGCGCTGTCTGTGCCGGCATCGTGGCGGGTCATGCTCGGCTGCTCCATCCGCCCCGGCCGCGGTGCGATGCTGACGCAGGGCTGTCGAGCTGAGCTGTGCCGGCACCGCACTTCCCCCTGCCTTGCATGTCCGGAGAGACGTGACATGGCTCCCTCCCTCCCCGCCTCACGTACGCTCCGGACGGGGTTTGTTTGTTAAGCAGTGCCAGGGAGATTATTCATCCAGGTTTTTTTGCAGTTCACGGCAGCCTCGGCTCTCCCCGCAGAGCCATGGCTTGTCCTCGTCTTGTGCAGCTCGTGGTCCCTCCCGTGCTCCGGCCCATGCCCTTGGCCTCAGAGCACCAACCCCCCTTGCCTCAGCTAATCCCTTTAATCAGTGAAGATGTTCAGAGCTCAACCCGCATCCCCAAAAAGGGAGAGGGATGCTCTGCCCCCCTCATCCCCGAAACGAGGAGGAGCTGGGGCTGGACTGGACCACGAGGATGCTCCCGCAGCATCCCCGTCCCGCTGCCACCCGGGGAGCACAGCTCTGCCCCAATTCCCGAGCGGAGCCATCCTCCCCTCGTCCTACCTCTGTGTTTCAGAGGCTGCGGGTACCAGGGTGACGACTCCCACCATCACCTCCCCTGTGCGTCCCCTCTCCCTGCCGGGGCCGGCACCCAGCCGGCTTCACGCGCCCCTCCATCTCACTAAGCCTCCGCTGCTCCTGCACGTCCCCTCTCTGTCTGTTATCTGTCAAGTGGTGAGAAATAAAGTGCTGGAGCCGAAAATATGCTCCGTGATGAGCAGGAAAGGTCTGCAGCTTGGGGAGCTGGCAGTCGAGGAGCATATAGGGGCTGGGGAGTGAGCAGGGGGCTACGGAGTGAGCTTGGAGACTATGGGGTGTGTGGGAGGGCATGGGAGGCTTGTGGGGGGAGCAGGAGTGTACTGGGGGACTACGGAGCGTACTGGGGTGGTACAGAGTGCACTGGGATGATGTGGAGCGGGAGCCATGGAGCGACGCGAGCTGTTGGGGCTTCGAGGACTCAGGAATTGCTTGGCACGCAGGGGGCCGGGAGCCCTGGGAAGGGGGCTGGGGCTGGTTTAGGTGCTCCTGGGGCTGGCGGCGGGGCCGGCCGTGCTGCTCGAAGGGGCTGCAGGGCTAATCCGGGCTAACCCTGCCCCTGGCCAGGCACCCGGGCACGGGCATCTTCCCACACCTGGAAAATCCCGTGCATCCCCGAGCCCTCCCAGCCCTGGCCCACTGGTGCCTGCTGCCTTCATAAGGGACAGACCCCGGCCCCGGCTCATCCCTGGGTGGCCGCTGGCCGTGGCTGTCATCCAAAATCCTCTGGGATGATGAAGCTCTGCGTCGTCCTGCTGCTGGCTGGGCTCGCCTGCAGCCTGGCTGCTGGCTATGAGTTGGGCAGGTCCCCAGCAGCATGTGGGGTGGCACTGGGGTGGTCCCCGGTGGGGTGCAGGGAGGGGGTCAGGCCACCCAGGCGCATGTGTCAAGGGGCTGGGTGCAGAGTGGGGGGTGTCCTGTGCGTGTGAGAGGGGGTCCCGACACCCCGCCGAGGCGGGTGATGCCGTCTCTCTTCCTCCTGCAGTTCCTCTTGATGAGACATCTTCCGCAAGCGCTGGTGAGTTCGGGGTCCTGCGTGTGAATCCTGATCGCCCAGGGGGTCTGGTGGCCAGGCTGCAAGGCAGAGGTTTGGGACCCCCCCAGAGACCCCGTGTCCTCCAGCGAACGGCAGATCTTTGGGTGTTTTTCTCTTGTTCTGAAGGCGGGGTTGTTCCTGGTGGGTGAAGATGCTCCTGCATCCCTCTCTTCCCTCCAAGGCAGGCGGGGAAGTGTGTGGGTCGGACCCACATGGCACAGATGGGGTCTGAGCAGCCTTGGCTCCCTGCAAACCCCGCAGCAAGAGGCAGCTCCCTCGGGGCTGGTGGCCTTGGCCCGGGTGTCAGTGCAAGGGTCAAGACCTGCTGGGTGTCAGGGCCATCGGTTTCGGTGGCTGGGTGGGTGGGAGGTACCGTGGAGGGGACGAGGAGCACCCTGTTAGCGGCACATCAGGGTGCTTGGGTAACCCCGTTTCTTGCCACGGACGTTGAGGCAGTCGAGAGGGCTGACGGAGCGGGGCTGGCCCTTCTCGACCTGCTGGACAGGCCGTTGAAGGCTCTGAGTTCCAACTTCATCGGGTGAGCGGGGAAGGGGGAGCAATGGGCGATGGGAGGGCTCTGCCACGGTCAGCGGGGACAGCAATGCTGCCACCCCAAGAGGTGTCCCCAGCTCCCTCCCACCCCGCTGCGCTGGGTGCTGGTGGGGGATGTAGTGGGGAGGGTGCTGGGGGGCTGGCTGGGTGCTCCCATGAGGATGGGATGGTGGGATGGGGCCAGGTCTCACCTCTTTGGTGTTTTCTCTCTTCCAGGTGACCAGCGAGAGGCCAGGACAGTAAAGTCCCTTCCTTCCTGGGGACACAGGGTGTCCTGTCGCTGGCAGGGATGCAGCTCCAGGGCTGGGGCTTGGGTTGGGGGGATGCTGTCCTGGGGACACCGGGAGCCCCTGCCACCTCCCATGGCTGCCCAGGGCTGTGCCCAGCTCCTTCTCCACTCCTGCCCTGAGCACTGAGCACCCAAACCTCCCGGCCATCCCACCAGACCTCCCCGTCATCCCACCAGACCTCCCCACCATCCCACCAGACCTCCCCACCATCCCACCAAACCTCCCCGCCATCCCACCAAACCTCCCCGCCATCCCACCAGATCTCCCCACCATCTCACCAGACCTCCCGGCCATCCCACCAGACCTCCCCACCATCCCACCAAACCTCCCTGCCATCCCACCAGACCTCCCCACCATCTCACCAGACCTCCCTGCCATCCCACCAAACCACCCTCCCATCCCACCAAACCTCCCCGCCATCCCACCAGACCTCCCTGCCATCCCACCAGACCTCCCCACCATCTCACCAGACCTCCCCACCATCCCACCAGACCTCCCTGCCATCCCACCAGACCTCCCCACCATCCCACCAAACCTCCCTGCCATCCCACCAGACCTCCCCACCATCTCACCAGACCTCCCTGCCATCCCACCAAACCACCCTCCCATCCCACCAGACCTCCCCACCATCTCACCAGACCTCCCCACCATCTCACCAGACCTCCCCGCCATCCCACCAACCCTCTCCTGATCCCACCCCAGGGACCTCCACGTCCCTGTGTGTCACGGTGGCTCATCTGGAGCCAGTGCTGGGCTGGGCTGGCCGACTCAGGGCACGTTTTGGGACAGTGGGGGACCCAGGACCGGCTCCCGCTCCACGGTGCGATTTGGACTCCCTCCCAGGGCTGGCCCCGGGTGCCAGCATGCTCCCGGGGGAGCAGGATGCGTCCCCCTCCTCCCTCTGAGCACCCCTGGCTCTGCACAAGCATGACGCAGCTCCCTGACACCGGGTCTGGTTGACTCCCAGCTCATCCCATGGCTCTTCTCGCACCACGTGCGTGCATCGCTCCAGACCAAAGCCACCCACAAAGCCAACGCCTAAATGCTGCCTGTCTCATCCTGCCTGGTGTTTACTTGTAACCCGTGGCCATGAGGGATTGAAACCCAGCCCAGCCGTGGTCTACCCCAGGGTATGATCCTGCTGCCAGATGGAGGCAGCTGCTTCAGACGAACCGAGTCTCCCCTGCCTCGATTCAGGTGCCCGTGGCGGGGGGACTGGTGCCATCCCATGCGTGGTGGTCCCAGGACACCCACCAGCCCTACAGTCACGGTCTTCAGTCCTTATCCGGCATGGAGACCACCCCACTGCTTCCCAGGCCTGCTGGTACCCCTCCAGCTGCAGGGGCTCAGCCGGATCCAGCTGTGCCCAGCTGTGCCCAGCTGTGCCTTTGAGCCTGTCCTGCAAAGACAGACCCCAAGACCCCAACCCACAAGACTTCTCTGTCCCCAGGCTCTCATTCCCCTTACAGGGCTTGGGTGCCAGCCGCTCTCTCCCTCATTAGCGGAGTTCGTTAACTCCCGGGGCTCTTCCCACCCCCTTCCCGACTGGCACCTGCCACTCAGGCCGCGAGGAGTGGGGACAGTGGGGACAAGGGCCTCTCTCAGGGTCCCCATGGTGGTCCCCAGCTTGCTGTCCCCCCCTCCGACGCAGGGACGATGGTGCTCTGGGGTTTCCTGGTGCTCTGGGTGTGGGTGGGACTCGAGGTGACGCTGGGTGGCTGCGGGGTGCATGGGGACACGCATCCAGCATCTCCTGTCCTCCGTGGGGCTAACGGCTTTCACTCCTTTCCCTGCGCTCCTCGCTGAGGGGGTGGTCACCAGCCCTGGGAGGGGGGGTCCTCCCACCCAGGGTCTCCTTGTCCCAGGCTGCCGACCACCCTGGCCATGGCCCCGGATCCAAAATGCAGCTGTGCCCGCCCCTGCCCACGCATGGAGGTCCTGCGGGGGCCGGGTTGTCGGATTTGCAACTCTGACAACCCCCCACTCTGCCAAAAACCCGGGGGGGGGGGGGGCTGCCTGGTTGCCATGGCAATGAGGATGATGCTGGCAGCTCCGTGGGAAGCGGGTGATCTTCCCGGCGATGGAGGAGGGAGAAGCTCCGTGTCTTTTCAGAGTCGTGGGATGCTCCGGAGAGACACAGCTCTGTCTGGGACAAGCCTGGAGCGATCTCGAGAAGGGCGCTGTGGGGTGCGGCTCTTCGTCGTACCCCCAAATCCGTGTGCAACCAGGGCACCCTGCTGAACCAGTGCTTACTGGTTTCCAGCTTGGGAGACCAGTGAGACGAGTCTCACGGTTTTGCTTCTCCTTGGAGGATGGACAAAACCTGGTTGCCCATGACTGGTTCATCTCGTCTCTTCACCAGTGGTGGGATACCCTAAATGAATTATTACCTCCCCCCCCCAAACTCCTCCTAGGAATAAACCCAGCACCTCCTGGAGCAGGCAGATGCCTCGTCCCCGTGCGAAGAGCTGCCTCCTCCTCCTCCCCTCGGCTGGCAGCTCTTCCTCCAGCTGGGCGCAGAGGTGCGTGCCGCTGCGCACATCTCACCACCGCCTCCCTCCTGGCATTTCTGGGCGGCTTTTTGAGTAAATAAAGCATTTTTTTGCACGGTTTCGCAGGGAAAGGTGCCTCGTGCAAGCGCATAGGAGCTCTCAGATGGCAAAGTCCACCTCTGAGCTGGCCAAGGGAAGTGTTGGGGGGTGGATAAATGTATGCAGTGACAACTGCAGCGGCCACCTCCGCCTTCCCACCGCAGGTGAGATAAATCTCATCTTAAAAAACAGCTCTTTTTTTTTTTAATTATTCTTTTTCCCAGGAAAAGACTCCTGACGGGGACGCCGAGAGCTGGGACGCGGCGGTGCTGCCGCTCTCTGCAGAGTGGGATGTCCCTGGGGAGACGGCACAAGTTACTCCTGACAGCTCCTCGCCCCGTAATTGTTCCCCGAGGTGGGTTCGTGCGTTATTAGCGATGGATTTGCTGAGGATGGAGTGGAGCTTAAATTAGACTCCGGCTGACAGAGCCCTCCTGGGTTTGTGCTGGCGTGAAAGGCTCGCTCGTGTTTGCCTATCGCACAAAACGAGGTGTGGCGTTGTCCCTAAACCTTGAGAACTGACCTTAAAAAGGGACTCGGTTTTGGCTGAGCTGAAGATCTCTGAGTGAGGATGCTCGGGGCAGCAGGGTCCCGGCTGGATGTCACCGCCTGGGAGCTGGTGACCCCAAAAGACGGTGGGGTCCCCAGTAACTGGAGTGGGGGGTACTGCAGCTGGGGAGCAACCTCCATCCAACAGCTCTGAGGCTTCAGGGCATCTTTTTTTTCCAGATCTGAAGCATCCATAGGCGGGAGATGGGCATGGACGTGGTCCCAGCTTGCAGAGGGTCTTTGGCTCGCCATCCTTTCGAAGAGCAGGCAGATGGCATCAGGAGACCCTGCGGTGTCCCAGGACGTCGCCTCTCGCTCCGATCCCCTCAGGAGCACCCGTGGCTGCAGCCTCCACGTGCGGTTTAGGTTTGGAGCTCAGAGCCGTGCTGCTCCTGGAGCCGACCCAGCTGGCTGGGAGACGTCACCGTGATTATTTCAGTTAACTCAATTTACTGCTATTACTGTCAGCCGGACCTAACGACCCGACATGGAGCAGCAGCCCTTAGAGGACCCATTTCTAATTAATTTTAGCTCATAAACTAATTAATGGATTTACTTGTAAATTCGCAGAAAATCCATGTTCCCTGCAAAGAGCAACCCTTTCTCCCCGGGGAGGCTGGGCATCCTTGGGGATGCTCTGCTCTGACCCTGGCGAACGTCCCCCTCTCTTGCTCCCCCAGCAAAGTCACCCCTTGGCTGGATCCCGGTGCCCGCAGAGGTGCCTGGGCTCCTCTTCCCCAGGGGATGCTTTCCCCGAGCCGGCGCAGAGCCACGCAGCCCTCCCGGGGATGCCGGCAAATCTCCACGCCTGGGTCGGGGCCAAGCTGGACCAGGTGCCGTGGCAGCTCCTCGCCGCCGTCGGTCCCGGGGGACAGTGCAGGGATGCTCCGGGGGGATGGCAGCCCCGGCTGTGGAGCCGGAGGAGAGGGGGCGGCAGCTGGGCGAGGAGGTTGCCAAACGGGCAGAGACGGCGGCTTCCGGCAAAGCCGTGCCCGCAGCTCAACATCTGGGGCCCGTGGTCGCCGTCCAGCCAGCAGCGTCACCGCCTGTGCCAAGGCATCTTCCTCCTCCTCCTCCTCCTCCTGCAGAGCCTGGCTGGGGCAGGGGGACCTGACACAAACCTCCTCCAGCCTCTGGGGACTTTGGGCAGCCTCTGGGCAGACCCCAATAGGCTCTTTGCTGGGATGAATCCGGTCCCAGGAGGCCAGGACCACCTCGCCGATGCCCACACGGGGTCCTTTGTCCCCACCCTGAGGGACAGTGGCTGCAGACAGCAGCGGGGGGTAGCCCTGGGGCTACCGTGGCGTGGCACCCAGGGATGCGGGGCTGTGCGGTGCACAGGGCAATGCCCGTCCCGAAATCCTGGACCCTGGGGCTGTGCTGTACCCCATATCCTGGCCCCCCAAATCTGTCCTGTGACCCCAGGGCTATGCTGTACCCCATGTCCTGGCCCCCCAAATCTGTCCTGCAACCTGGGGCTGTGCAATGTCCCATGTCTTGGCCCCCCAGATCTGCCCAGCGTCCCCAGGGCTGCGCTACCTCCAACCCCACACAGCGAAGGATGCACAGGTTTGCACGAGCCCTCCTGCTCGAGGACCTTCGCGTGGACAAGGTCTCGGTCCCCAAATTTGTGGTGACGCCCGGATGCGGGCCCGGTGAGCACCCCGAGCGGGATGCAGGGCACCCCGCGGGGCTGTCGGCTGCTGAGGTTTCTTACCAGCAGATGTCAGCTCCCGCCCGGGGATGCGAGGCCGGCGCTTGCCTGGCTCCGATTCTGGCTCTGCACCCTTGCACACGCGTGTGGCGGGGCTGTACCCTTCCCCGGGGGGTGACGGTCCCCGGGGGCAGCGGGGTGACATGGTGGCCCTAGGGCTGTGCGTGCCATCACCGCTGCAGCCACCCGGGACAGCCCGTGGCTCTTCCTCTGGGAGCTGTGCAGCTCCCGCTCGTGACCCGGGGCCTGTTTGGGGCTGCTCTGCAGTAGTCATATAAGAAAATATCTCGTTATCAAAATTACAGCGTGCAGGGGAGAGGCTGGGTGCTGGGCTGAGCATCCTGGGGAGTTTTGGTGCAAGCAGAGGAGCGACGGGAAAATGAGGGTCCTGGGAGGGGGAAGGGCTGCCCAGGGCTAGAGCTGTTGGGGAGCAATGGAGAGGGGCTGGGCCAGCACCCCCAGACCACGAGCAGCCCCCGGCCCAGGAGCAGATGTCGTCTGAGCCCGCGTGGGCCCAGCATCCGAATTACGCCAACCTGGGAGCCTCCATTGAGATGCAAAGCAGGGGCCAGGGATGACAAACCAACTGCTTGTCCCAGACACCCGCACCCCGGCAGCGGGTCGGGGTGCTTCACCCGCACCCCCACTTTGACGGTGCCCTCCGCGGCAGCTCTGTGCAGGAGCCGTGCCGCGCTGGCTGCCCTCAGCGTGGGGACCCCCAGGACCCTGCCTGGCACGTGCATGCGTGGGGCAAGGGGACTGGGACGTGGCGGGTTGGATCCTGCTCCTCAGCAGCCAGGTTCACGCGTCCCCAGCCCACCCAGGACAAGCCCCCTACAAACCTGCCGGCGTGGCCCCGCTCCCAGCAGGAAAAGCCCCTCTCGGGGCTGAGCCTCGGGGGGGTTTCTGCCCCAGCAGCGCTGGGGAAAAGGGTCTCTCCCCACCCTGATAAACCCTTTTCTGGACAAGGCATTGCACCCCTCTCTTTTCCAGAGAGCTCTGGGAACGGGGTGCCCACAGAGCCGTGGGGACGTCCTGGCTTCACCTGGGCTGATGCACCGGGTGACGGCACGGCTGGGGTGTCACTCGCTGTCCCCTGCGTGTGATGGAGATGTCTCCCCCAAACAGGGACTGTCCCCAGCATCCCCCAGCTCCAGGGTGTCCCCAGCCCTGCTCTCGGGAGGAGGACGCGTGGGCCGGCTCCACGGGGCCGGAGGCAACCGGGAGCGAACCTGAGCTCTCCCAGCTGTGCCTGCAGCCGCCGCGTCCTGCGGGCTGCCAGGAGCCCAGCGGGCCAGTAGCCGCTCTGCGAACGGCTCCCATGCTGAACGGGGGGCTTGCTCCCGGGGGACAGCGGGGTTGTGGCCCTTCCCTCCCCACTTGCCGGGGGTGCTTGAGCCCATCTGTGCCTCCTGGTCCATCTGGGCACTTTGGCATCCCACCCCTGCCTGCCTCCTCGCCGGCGGAGCAGCCAGGGGAAACTGAGGCAGGGAGCCATGGGAGAGGCTCAGCCCCGTACATCTCCAGAGCACCCCATAGCATCAGGACACACTGGGTGCCCCGTCCTCTGTGCCCCACGCCTGGAGGTTTTGGGGGGCAGGAGGTGGCCAGCAGGCAGGAGGAGAGCTGCAGCGAGGGCTGGGGACATGGGTGGTCCCCACAGAGTGTGTCCAGCCCCTGACACGTCCCTTCTCCAGCACCAACAGCCGTTAGGGTGGTGGAACACCCTCTGCAGCCAACTGGACCCCACGGCTGGGCCACCAGGACGGTGCTTGTGGATTTGGGAGACCCCCGAAACCGACCTGGAGGTCGGAGGACCCCAGGGACAGACACCCTTTGTCACAGCCCCCTGCCACCTCTCCCTGGTGCCACCATCGCTCAAATTGACAAACACGGGTCAGCGAGCGCTGGCTGCGGCCCCCCGGCCCCCCGCTGCCCCGCCGGGCCCCCCGGCCCCTGATTTCTCTTTAATTGCATTCCCCAGTGTCATGCAAATCAGCCGTCCCGGGCGCAGCTGCCGGGATTAAATTAGACCCCGTTAATACGCGGTAATTGCGTTTCCGCACAGGCCCAGGAATGCCGGCCCGGGCGTGGGGGCGGTGGCCGGCCGGCACCAGGGCGGCAATCGGCTTTCACAATATTTACTCTGGCAATTACCCTCCCCTCCAGGCTGCGGCCCCTCCGAGGCCAGGGGCTGGCAAGGGGATTAGGGGACGGAGAGAAACTCTGGGGTGGGGGGCGGTGGCTGGCGGTGCTGGTGGGACACGGGGACAGGGGTGGGATGAGCGTCCCCCCCTTCTCATCATCCCCAAATTTTGCTCCTTGTATGCACAGGTTTGTGCCCTGCTTGGAGCATCTGGGTGGTGGCTTCATCCCCTCTCCAGGTGGAGCATCATCGAGGTGGAGCATGACCGAGGTGGAGCATGACCGAGGTGGAGCATGACCAAGGTGGAGCATCCCAGGATGGAGCATCATCAAGGTGGAGCATCCTAGGGTGGAGCATGATCGAGGTGGAGCATCCCAGGGTGGAGTATCATCAAGGTGGAGCAACCCAGGATGGAGCATCGTTGAGGTGGAGCATCCTAGGGTGGAGCATCATCGAGGTGGAGCATGACCAAGGTGGAGCATCCCATGTTGGAGCATCATCAAGGTGGAGCAGCATCAAGGTGGAGCATCCTAGGGTGGAGCATCATCAAGGTGGAGCATGACCAAGGTGGAGCATCCTAGGGTAGAGCACTGTTGAGGTGGAGCATCCTAGGGTGGAGCATGACCAAAGTGGAGCATCCCAGGATGGAGCATCATCAAGGTGGAGCAGCATCAAGGTGGAGCAACCCAGGATGGAGCATCATTGAGGTGGAGCATCCTAGGGTGGAGCATCATCAAGGTGGAGCATGACCAAGGTGGAGCATCCGAGGGTGGAGCATCATCAAGGTGGAGCATGACCAAGGTGGAGCATCCTAGGGTGGAGCATTGTTGAGGTGGAGCATCCTAGGGTGGAGCATCATCAAGGTGGAGCAGCATCAAGGATGGAGCATCATCAAGGTGGAGCATCCTAGGGTGGAGCATCATCAAGGTGGAGCATCCCAGGGTGGAGCATCATCAAGGTGGAGCAGCATCAAGGTGGAGCATCCCAGGATGGAGCATCATCGAGGTGGAGCATGACCAAGGTGGAGCATCCTAGGGTAGAGCACTGTTGAGGTGGAGCATCCTAGGGTGGAGCATGACCAAAGTGGAGCATCCCAGGGTGGAGCAGCATCAAGGTGGAGCAGCATCAAGGCAGAGCGCCCCAAATCTAGCTCCTTTTGGCAAGTCCTGCAGCCGTTGGGAGAACCTGCTCCAGGTCCCCGCCACATCCCACACATCACCCCAGCCCTGCTGGGATTGCGGTTTGCCCCTGTGGTTGCAGCCCTGGGATGTGGAGCATCTGAGACGGATGATGCTTTCAAGGGTGATTTCCTTGCAGAGTATCAGGGAAGGGCCACAGAGTGAGGGACATCTTGCGTGTGACCAACAGACAGGCGTAACGTGGACAAGCTCAGGACCTGCCACTTCTTCTCCAGATGTCATGGGGACGGTGCAGTCTGTTCCTCCTGAGCTGCACTGCTCAGAGCCTCACAGCAGAGAGGGAAACTGAGGCTCAGGATGAGCAGACACCAGTGGGAATGTGCAGGGTGACGGGGACACGCTGTGCCCCTGAGCTGAGATGGCTGTGGGGTAACAAGGCGGTGTCCGGAGCCACCAGTGCCCAGGGAACGGAGAGCTGGGGAGGGCTGTGGGGTGGCGGAAAGGCGTTGGGGGGACGGGATGAGATGGGGGGGACCTGCAGGGGATGGGCGACGTGAGGGGTTGACCCCTGAGAGATGGCGGGTTAAATGGGGGATGGAGGGGGGAAGGGATGGAAGGGGGAGGGATGGAAAGACACTGGGGGATGAGAGGGCTACGCAGGGGGCATCGAGGAGGGGGGACACAAGGGAAGGACACATGGGGGTGGGAGGGCTCTCAGGGAGGGTGGGAGGCTCCTGCGGTGGGCACAGCTTGGGGTTTGGGGGTCACCAGCACAGCCCTGGTTTGCCGGGGGCTGGATGTGGGGCTGAGCCCAGCCGGTAAATGGTGATGCCCGGCTGCGTTCCCTCCTCTCCACCTCGGAGACCCCCAGCACCCACCCGGGATGGGGCAGGGGGGCTGCAGCTCCACCCCAGCCACGGCCCTCCCACCCTCTGCCCACCGAGGTCCCCGTCCGGGCGCTGCGGTGCCCGTCCCCGGGGCTGGCGATGGAGGTGGGAGCGGGAAGGTTGAACATCTTGCGAAAGCGGTCCCGGGGGGCCAGAGCCGCCCGTAACCCCAACAGATGCAAAGCCCCCGCACAATGGGATTAGCGAGCGGCACGTGGCCGGGCCTTGAAAGGCGGCAGGGCCCGCAGACAATGCATCCGCCATCGCCCCGCTCGCTCCCGGGGGTCACTCCTGCTCCCGGCATCCGGGGGCCACCGCCGGCCCCGGGGGAGGTTTCGCTGTGTCCATCCCCCGGGCGCCCACCGGCCCCTTTGTGCGGGTGCCCGGACCTGTTGGAGCCATCTGTCAGGGAGGGGACGAAGCCGTCGCTGAGCCGGGCAGTGTGGCAACAGGCAGATTTATTGGCCGCAATCTGTTCCTGCCTGCCCTGCCCGTCCCAGCCTGGCGGTGGGAAGTAAGCCATGAATCCACTAATGAATTAATTAGTATTCCCTGTAATCCCGGGCTGCCAAAGACATGATTGCAAGCGCTCTAAATTAATGTGAAGGGTCCTGAGGGCTGGCGCGTGCGGGCAGGGTCCCACGCAGCGATGCCGAGCTCTGGGACCAGAGCCCGGGAAGGGATGGAAGGGGGTGGGATGACTTTTGGGGTGTCATCGCTGGCCCCCGCTTCCAGCCCCGCCGCTGCAGAGGGTCCCAGCGCAGCCCCTTCCCCAGGCTGGGCAGCTGCAGCCCCTGCGGTTGGAGGAGCCGAGCTCCAGGTCCGAGGGGCAGAGCAAGGCGACCCGTAACGCCCGTCCCTTAATTAATGGGGGGTCTTTTTCCATCACCCCCTCTCGCTGGCCGGGGGCTGCGGAGCCCGGGGCCCCTTCCCTTGTCTGAGCAGCGGAGAGCTCAGCCGGGCCCCTTCTGGCCGTACCAGCCACTAATTACTCTCCCTTTGCTCTCTCATTATAGCTGGGAGGGAGCCGCGGCCCCCGCGCCCACCCCCAGCACCTGGGTCGGAGCCAGCATCACCCAGGGCCTGGCCCCCCCGGCTCTCCCCAGCACCGACATCACCACGGCAGTGCCCGGCCAAGGGGGGCGGCGGGTGATGACGCCCGAGTCTGAGACCCCGGCAGCCCCGTGTCACTGTCACATCGTGCTCGGCCATGCCCCGTCAGATGGGGACCCCCGGGGGGACTCCCCACGTGGAGGGAGCTGCGCAGCAGGGGCTGTCCTGGTGCTGGGCAAGCTGGGGAGGGTGTCCAGGGGTGCCCATCCAGGGGTGCCCATCCAGGGGTGCCCATCCAGGGGTGCCCACCTAGGGGTGCTCATCTAAGAGCGTCCATCCACTGGTGCTCATCCAAGGGTGCCCATTCAGGGGTGCTCATCTAGGGGTCCCCATTCAGAGGTGCCCATCTAGGGGTGCCCATCCTAGGGTGTTCATCCCAGGGTGCTCATGCAAGGGTGCTGGTCCAGGGATGCTCACCCCGGGGTGCCCATCCAGGGGTGCTCATCTAGGGATACCCATCCCAAGGTGTTCATCCCAGGGTGCTCTTCCAAGGGTGCTGGTCCAGGGATGCCCATCCAGGGGACCCCATACAGGGGTGCCCACCTAGGGGTGCCCATCTAGGGGTGCTCATTCAGAGGTGCCCATCTAGGGGTGCCCATCCTAGGGTGTTCATCCCAGGGTGCTCATCCAAGGGTGCTGATCCAGGGATGCCCATACAGGGGTGCCCATCTAGGGGTCCCCATTCAGAGGTGCCCATCTAGGGGTGCCCATCCAGGGGTGCCCATCTAGGGGTTCCCATTCAGAGGTGCCCATCTAGGGGTGCCCATCCAGGGGTGCCCATTCAGAGGTGCTCATCTAGGGGTCCTCATTCAGGGGTGCCCATCTAGGGGTGCCCATTCAGAGGTGCCCATCTAGGAATGCCCATCCTAGGGTGTTCATCCCAGGGTGCTCATCCAGGGGTGCCCATCTAGGGGTGCCCATCCAGGGGTGCCCATTCAGAGGTGCTCATCTAGGGGTCCTCATTCAGGGGTGCCCATCTAGGGGTGCTCATTCAGAGGTGCCCATCTAGGAATGCCCATCCTAGGGTGTTCATCCCAGGGTGCTCATCCAAGGGTGCTGATCCAGGGATGCCCATCCAGGGGTGCCCATCCAGGGGTGCCCATCTAGGGGTCCCCATTCAGAGGTGCTCATCTAGGGGTCCCCATTCAGAGGTGCCCATCTAGGGGTGCCCATCCTAGGGTGTTCATCCCAGGGTGCTCATCCAAGGGTGGTCCAGGGATGCTGACCCAAGGGTGCCCATCCAGGGATGCCCATCCAGGGGACCCTGGCCAGCATACCCACTCGAGGATGCTCGTCTAGGGGCACCCATCCAGGGACGCTCAGGGACCGGGGGTGCCCACCCGGGGGCACCCATCCAGGGATGCCCGAGGTTGCCGTCGGGGCCCCGGTGGGGTGGCGGGAGGAGCCGGGCTCGGTCACCTCCCCCCCGTGGGAGGAGCCACGCGGGATCCGCGGCCGGGCAGGAGCCGCCGGCAGCGCGGAGCTCTCAAAACCGCCCGACAGCAGAGCTGCCCGCTGCCGGGGCCGCTCCCGGTGCTGTCCCCGGTGCCGCCGCGGCGGGAGCTGCCCGCGCCCCGGGGCTGGAGGCACCATGCGCCCGGGCAAGTGACGGCGGGGACTCGCTCCGGTGCCCAGGTAAGGGCAGACCGCGACCCCCGGGATTGCAGGGGACCCCAAGGGACGTGTCGGCCCCTCCGACGGGGCTCCGCGGCCGCTCGGTGCCCCCCGGTTCCCCGGGCGAGCCGCCGGGGCGGCGCGGGGGGCTCTGCCCTGACGGCGGAGCAGCGGGAGCCCGTCCCGGGGGGGCTCTGCGCCCTCCGAGGGGAACCGGGGCTGCAGGGCGAAGGGTGGGATGGAGCCGGCGGCACCGAGCCCCGGCCGGCCCCCCCGGCTCCCCGCAGCCGTCGGGGATGGAGCCGCGGCCCCGGAGCCGGGGGGGGGACCCCCGTGCTGGGGGCTCTGCCCTGCTCGGAGCCGGGCACCGGCTGGCAGCGGGTCCGGCCAGCCCCGGTCACGTCGGGGCCGGGCTTTCGCTGGGGATGGAGGTGATGAAGGTGATGGGGGAGATGAAGGACCTGCCCCGGCCCCCGGTTTTTTGTTTCTCCGCTCCCAGAGGGGGAAGCCCGGGGAGGGGAGCCCGGTCGGGCTGCCCGGGGCTCTGCAAGCCCCGTCCCCAGCGAGTCCTGCCCGGGGCCAGGACCCCAGCAGGGAGGAAAGCAGCATCCCCCACCTTCCTCCCCCTTTTCCAGGTCTGTGTGGATGCTGCAGGGCTGCCCTTGAGCAAATTCCCTCCCCAAACGTCAGTGCATCCCCTCTCTCCTGCCCCAGTTGGCTGAGGGTGGGACTGGGACTGGGACCATGAGTGTGACTGGGAGCTCTGGGCAGCCCCAGGTTCAGGACTCGGCCGACACCGGTGTCCCCATAGCCACCCCGCTGGCCGTGCCGGAGCTGACGGAGCAGCTGTAGGGCTTTTAATCCGCCCTGCAGCCAGAGCCCACCGGGTCCACGTACAGCTGGGCCACATCCCGCTGCGTTCCCAGGCAGGACCGTGGTACAGAGGTCTCAAGCAAATCCTAATTTTCATGGTCTGCTTGTGGGTTTCTTGTCCCTCCTGCCCCTCTCCATGATGAATTCCGGGCCCCAGCTGCCTGTTTTGTTCCTGGCTCTTGTGCCAGCATCTTTCCTGTATCCTCCCCAGCCCTCCGTGTTTCTTCTGCCTTGGGTGGCCCTGTCCGGGCTCAGCGTCTTCATACCAGGGGCTGTGCGGGGCTTTCTCCTGAACCAACTGTCCTCCTCTGGAGAAAGGAAACCAGTGGAGGGTTGAAACCAAGTTCTTGGTCCTACAGTAAAGGAGAAGGGATTGAACCCACTTGTTTTGGGGTGGGAGCTCGGTGCCTGGTGGCACAAAGGGAGAGCATCTCCCTCTGCTATGAGCGGAGCCATCCCTACCTGAAAATTAATTTTTTGGCTACAGCAGGCTTTTTCCTGCAATGGGTTTCTTGGGGTTCTTTCAGATGATGTGGAATGGAGACGTTTGAAAATGAAAGGTATCCAAAATAAGGGGCTAGACAAGCTACGCATTTCACGGGGTTTCCCACCATCTCCTTACTTGAGAAAGTACCAAAGAGACTTCATTAGGCAATTCCACCTTTGTCTACTTTCCCCCCCTTTTAAAAAAATCAATATTTTGGAGAAAGAGAGCAAAATCCCTAAAAATTCAATCTGCATTTCCAAAGAGACAACCTTCTGAAAGATTTCCATGGGCATACTGCGCCGTGAAGTGCAGGGAAGGGGGGAAGACGCTGGGCTCGCCTCTTGAACAGAGCTCCAAACCTGGTGATTTTCTTCTGGGATGGATTCTGGTGCACGGGACCAGTGAGGGATGGGAGCTGCAAGTGGGGATGCTGCGTTTGGGACAGGTCCCCAAGGGTGGAGTGAAAGGAAGCCTCAGACTGCAGCCTGGAGGGGTTTTGGAGCAGATCTGCAGCCGTTTTTGGGCTGCTCTCACCACGCATAGTGGGTGCAGCCCTGTGGTCCCACCAGGACGCTGGCAGAAGGTATTTGGACCCGCTCCACCCTGGCTCAGCCAGACCCATCCATTCGTCCCAAAGATGGTCCTCCACCACCTTCACCCACCAGATTTCCCAGCATCTGACAGACCCCTATTACTCTGCCGAAGAGTTAATTGGGGCCACATGCTCCTCCGGGGATACGATGGCTGCGCGCAGCAATTAACACCCTAATCCAGCCCGCAAGCCCCATCACGCATATTAAAAGTGGGATTTTCCACATGGGGTGGACAGGGGCAGTGGAGCCAGGGCTTGGGCAGCACACTTTCAGCAAAGCTGCTTAGATGCTAAGCTTTATTAAATGAGTCAGGCACGATGACAGGATTTGGGGGGCTGATTAACATGAAACCCAGGCTGGTTTGTGCGGTGCGACTGTGTTCGTTATGGCAGAAGGAAACGAAGGTTCAAGCAAATGTGCTCAGGTTAGAAGAGCTCAGGCAAGAAAATCTCCAGAGGCAGCTCTGCAGAGGACCTTTACTTTCAAGCTCCCTTTTGCAACCTGCAATGTGACAATCAGGGTTGAAGCCATGAGGGGAGGGACTCAGGAGTGGGAATAACCCCAAAATTGAATTGATGGAAGCCCTGAGCCCTGGAAAAATGCTGCTGGGCCCCAGGGAGAGGCTTCAGTGGCTCCCAGAAAAATTCACCAGAAATTATTGTAGCTAGGTAAATAGATAGATGATGGATAAATAGATTCTGCAGGTACCGTGAGTGGACAGAAAGCAGTTGATGTCTCTGGAAGATGATTTTGAGCTCAGTTCCTAATGCCCTCAAAATGTTGAGTGACTCTCCTGCTGGACTTCCTTAATATCTCCTTGTCCCTTTGTTGCAGAGATCAGAGATGACCAAGACGTATGCCAAGCCCAAAGAGATGGCAGAGCTTGTGAGCACCCAAGCCTGGATGAATGAAACACTGAGCTCCAAAGATGGGCTGAAGGAAGAGGACAGCAGGCAAGGTCCTTTTGGATTGATGCCTGGCTTGAACGAAGAGCACGACAGCATTGAGGAAGAAGAGGAGGAGGAGGATGATGGGGAAAAGCCGAAGAGAAGAGGACCAAAGAAGAAGAAAATGACCAAGGCGAGGCTGGAGCGGTTCAGGGCCCGGCGGGTGAAGGCCAATGCCCGGGAGCGCACGCGGATGCATGGTCTGAATGATGCTCTTGACAACCTGAGGAGGGTGATGCCCTGCTACTCCAAGACTCAGAAATTGTCCAAGATTGAGACACTGAGGCTTGCAAGGAACTACATCTGGGCTCTGTCTGAGGTGCTCGAGACGGGGCAGACTCCTGAAGGGAAGAGCTTTGTGGAGATGCTCTGCAAGGGCTTGTCCCAGCCCACCAGCAACCTGGTGGCTGGCTGTCTGCAGCTGGGACCGCAGACCTTGTTCCTGGAGAAGCATGAAGAAAAGTCCCCGGTGTGTGAATCGGCCATATCCAGCCACTCCTTCAGCTACCAGTCCCCAGGGCTCCCAAGCCCACCCTACAGGACCATGGAAACACATCTGCTGCATTTAAAGCCTCCAACCTTCAAGAGCTTGGTGGATGCTTCCTTTGGAAACCATCCCTCTGACTGCACCACTCCCCCCTATGAGGGTCCCCTGACACCGCCCCTGAGCATCAGCGGGAACTTCTCCTTGAAGCAAGATGGGTCTCCAGACCTGGATAAATCCTACACCTTCATGGCCCACTATCCCTCAGTCAGCCTGGCTGGAGCACATGGACATGCTTCTCACTTCCAAAACACAGTGCCCCGCTACGAGATCCCCATAGACATGAGCTATGAGTCCTACCCACACCATGTGGCCGGGCCTCAGCTCAACGCCATCTTCAATGAATAGCAAAGCAGACTTAGACCCAAATTCGTGATGCAGAGAGAAGTTCAGCCACGTCGTGTTTCTAGAACGGACACAACTGGAGCGAGGATATTGCCGCTATGGGGTGAGAGACTTCTGAGCATCTCTGCAGGACACTGCTGTGGAAGGTTCAGCTGGCCCTCCGGTCCTCTCCCAGCAGGTCTGCGCTGGTGCCACCTTGCTGATTTCTGAGCTGTCCCCAGGAGCCACATGAACCCTTTCCAACAGCTGAACTCTGAGCAGCCACTGCCGAAAGCTGAGCCATTGCCTCCCGCTCCCTCTGCCCCAGAGATGCTCATGAAGGTGGCTTCACCCTGCAGGACTTTCTGCCTGAACGCACTCCAGCACTTGGGATCGTCCGTTGCCAAGACGTTACAGCTCCTTTTCCTCCCTCCCTGGGGTGGTGGGGCGTGGGCACACCTCTGTCTCGCATCAGGTGGAGACAAGCCCCTCCGGCCCCTTGGGATGAGCAGTTCCCCTTCCACACGCTTTGATGGGGTCATGGTTTTCCAAGTCCAGCCATGGCCAGGCAGGCTGGCAGAGGTGGGAATGATCTGGACCACATGCAGAAGACCAACACAGTTGCTCCTCCTTGAAGCTTCCCCCCCAACGGAGAACCTCATCTTTGCTGCCACCATATCATCCAGGGATGGCATGGTCCAGCCAGGCTCAGACCTTCTCCGTGATGGTCCCTCCACTGCTCTCCTCCTGCACTGAGCCCTGCTGCCTGTCCTCCTCTGAGCCTCAGACCTTGCCTGTGACCTACAACCAGCATGAGATTATCAGCACACGGATCTTGAAACCTCGTTAAGGTTGATCCTCGTTGATCTTTCAGAGCACAAATATCCCGTCTGGAAGAGGAGCTCTCAGCCGAACCCTTGCTCCTGACTAGGGCCACGTCTTCTTACGGTTTGTAGTGTTATTTCTCACGATCTGTGTCCTGAAGCCATCCTGCCAAAAGAAGTGTGTCTTAATTTCCTGTTTTATTTATTATTTACTGTGTGTATGGGGGTCCAATTTATTTCCTTCCATTTTACATGAAATGTGGAACGTGCTAAATAACCTCCTCATTTTCCAGTTGACTTCCAAGTGCTTAGTTGGAGTTAGCTTTGTGGAGACATGTGGTTTTTGCAGTGCTGTTGCTCCAGGATTATTTATTAGCCATTATTTATTTAATTTATTTTCTTCCTGCCCTCACGGTCTATTTTCTGGTGATGAAACCAAGTATTTAACCAAGGGGTTACATATTTAATGTTGAACTACATATTTAACATTGGCATTTCTTGGATTTTGGAGGCTGATCGTGCCCGGCAGCTCCCAACTCGTCCCTTGTATTTCTATATGAGCAATAACTTTTAAAGGCTATGCAACTATTTTTGTTTTCAAGAAAACCCAGGCAACTATTTTTGATGTCCCACTGGCCTTGCGAGCCCGGCTGGCCAAACCTCCCTGTTTTGCAGAGGTGTTTTGTATAGAGTTGGGAATTTGGAGATGACTTGAGCTCCGGAGGTCCCTGCCCAGCCCCTGGGTCCTGGGGCTTCTTCCCTTTTGTACTGAGAGCAAATGTTTATCCTTTTGTAAAGAAAGCAGAATTGGGTTTCTAGCTCAAATAAAGTTGTGGTCTTGTTTCAAGCAGCATAATCCCAGGGCTGTCGTCTCCATTTCTGTGGTCTTCAACACGGTGGTGGTGGTGGTGAGGGGCTGCCTGGGGGGAACCAGAGGATCTGAACCCCCCCATGCTGGGGTCCAGCTGGGATCCCTGACCTTGGGGCTGCGCTCCATGGGCTGCTGCTGGTGGCCAGCACTGGCCATGGGACCAGCGCTGGCCATGGGACTCCCTGGGAAGGTCATCTCCAGAGGCATGGGGAAGGGGTGGGTGGTGGTGGGCTCAGCTGCGGGGTGAGGGTGGGTGCATTTAACATGGAGCTGCTGCTGGCTCTGCCCCGGGGCTCTGCCCGTCTGGCCCAGGCGTTCATGGGGTGCGCGTCACGAACACACGCGCACACACGTGTAGACATGCACGCAAACATGCACATAGTCACACATGCGCTGCCCCAGACACGCACCGTGTGCCCATACAGGCACGCACACACAAACACCGCACGCACGTGCACAGACGACCCTTTGCACGCGTGCACGCTGCCATACCGCGCACATACACGCTGATGCGTCGTCCTGCACCGCTCTGCGTGTGCACACACCCTCGCGAGCGACGCACAAATGCGCACAGGGAGACGTGCACGCGCAAGCGCACACCCACGTGAGTCGGCCCTGCACTCGTGGCCGTGCGGAAGCGCTGGGACGCATCCTGCCTGCTCCGTGAATGCCAGCATCGTGCCTACGCAGGGGACGCAGGCGTCCTGACTTCACCTCGTCCAAGCCATCGCCCCTACCGAGAGCGGGGGTATGCGTGACCCGGCCCCCGCAGCACCCACGAGTCCTCATTTCCCAGCTGCGCTAAAAACCCGAAACAGCTTCTGGCTGCCATCGGGGCCTCTCCTCCCCGCAGCCCCCGTGGCCCCTCGCGCAGGGACCCCACGCTCCACGTGTCCTCGCACACCTCAGTGCCTCTCCATCCCCCAGCCCAGTGCACCGGCTGCTGCCGGGAGCCCGGTGGGAGCTGCCAAGCGCCTCGTCCCCGCAAGCTGTGCCCTGCACGCGGCTGCCGCTGCCCCGCACGGGGCGAGGGCGGGGGGCTCTCTGGGGGGACCCGCAGCTGCAGCCGCGCCGCAAAGGGCTGGGGGAGATGCTGCGGCCCTGAGCGGGGGCGAGGAGCTGCATGGGAGGCGTGAGCCGGGCAGGGGGCTGGCGAGGAGAGACCTTGTGCGTCCCCCAAGCAAGCGGGGAGCGGCTGCTTTGGGGAGCGGGCTGGGCTGGGGATGCACCTACCTGGGGATGGGTCTTACCCTGCACCGGTCTGTACCGTGGGCTGAGGGTTACTGCAGCCTGTGGAAACGGGGAGACCATTCCCAGCACGTACGCACAACATATATGTGCACACGCACATTCAAAACACTCCAGCACTTACACATCCATGCACACAGGGAGAGATACGTGCATAAATAAGTAGGTACAATATCTGTGCACGCACACACAGACTCACAACCCTCCTGCACAGCTCTGTGCTGGATACCTAGGGCCGTGCACAAATGTGCACGCAGAGCCACACGCCTCCCTTACACCCACACCCCGGACACCTACAGACAAGCACACGCGTGCACACACCTACAAGCCCACACCCGACGGCAGCGTGACCCCCACCCCAATGCTCTGGGAGCAGTGGGATAAGGACAGCAGCCGGCTGCCCGCTGGTGCCCAGGGTCCAGCTGTGTCCCCGGCCCTCCCCGCTCCCCCCCCAGCCCTTCACTCGCTGGCCGGTGGCCAAGCCCTGCTCGGTGCCAGGTCCCCCGGGCGCCTGTGCGCCCAACAGCAGGGGAATCGCCCCTTCCAGCAGCCCCAGCCTGTGCCAAGAGGGCAGGGAGCCGTGCCAGGCTGGGGCAAACGCTCCTCTGCCGGGCCCCACGGGGCTGCACGTGTGCACGGGCGTGCGAGAGCACAGCTGGCCCCTGGTACGCATGTGTGCGGGGGCAAAGGAGTTACCCCTGTGTGCGTGCATGCAGGGTGAGCGGTCCATGAGGAGCTCCGGGGTCGTGGCTCCACTGGCTGAGGCTGCTGTGATGAGAAGGAGCTGAGAACTGGCGCATTCGCTGCACCCCACGCTCCCCAGCACCGGCACAGCCTGGGCACCAATGGAGCAGGTCCCTTTTCCCCCCGGGTGGGCTCCCTTTCCACCCCACGCCTTGGTGGGTCCCCACAGCCCCTCACCACCCACCTCCTCGCAGTGTCGGGGAGGTTGGGAGAGGTCCCACAGCTCGGGGGGGACGGGGCAGGCAGGGTCTGGGTGCCGGGAAGGGCACCTGGGGAGGCAACGCCGCTTCTCACCAGCCGTAGCGAGGACCCACAGAAACGCTGGGGACGAGTGGGTGCCCAGGAGCTGAGCCCTGTGAGTCCATCAGCTGCACTTAATGTAACCTTAGGGACTAATTAGCATCTAGGGCAAAGGAGCCCTCGTTAAAAACTCTCCCCTTCCCATATGATGACGCAGCTGAGATTGGAGGATGCTCTTTCTCCTGGAAGAAGGACCAGGGAGGCCGGAGCAGGTATCGGGAACCTCCGATGGTCCATCGTCTCCTCTTGCTCCAGCTCCCGTGTCTCCAGCTGCTGGGTGAGCATCGGTTTGGGATGCAGTGCAGAGACAGCTCCGGACACCTCTTGGACTTCTACAGCTTTGCTTTAACTCCACCAGGGTCTCCATCCGGGCCCATGTGGAGGTCGGCTTGGATGGCAGAGCAGCCCTTCCAGCCCGTCTCTGGCACCCCAGCAGCCAGCCCCATCCCTGGGGGAGCTAGCGGAAAACCAGGACTTTTTTTTTTAAGGATTTTTGGAAGGAAAAAGCCAGCTGGGGAATGTGCGAGGTGAAGGATGACCATCAGAGCTGAAAAGGCCAGGTGGGAACAACCTCCTACACTGTTCTTCCCTGGGCAGGTGGAGAAGACCCCAAGGCAGGGATGCTTTGCCCCCCCACCCCATACGGGGCATTCCCCCGGCAGCAGTCGGGGTGTCCAGCACCAGCAGGGCACACGGCTTGGTCAACGGTGGTGATGTCCACGGAGAAGCCACAGTTGGGAGCAACTCTTCACTCTGAGGGTCCTGGCTCCAAGTCGCCCTGGTTTCCACAGCAGGGTGGGAGTACCCAGAGCTGTATAATTGCTAAGTCTTTTTAAACCCCAGATTTAAAAGCTGTAATTCTGATATTGTTTGTAATCTGATAACACTGTGAGCCACTGAGCTCCTAATGTGCCCAGCTTGGGAAACCATGAGGATTTTCCCACTAAGCCGAAATATCAGACTGTTGATTCTTGAGTTAATCGTCTTTTCCCCCTTGGGGACATCAGATTTTGGCAACTAACTTTCTTGCTGATTAGTGTGGGCTGGTGGGAGAGGAGCCGCGCGTGGTCCCAAGAGGATCAGCGTGGTGGCACCAGGCTTGATCCTGGGGAAACTGGGATGTGCCAGGACTCAGCTTGTCTGCACCCAGCAGGCATTGAGGGTTAAATTGGGCTTGTGCGAAGCTGTGACCCTCAGGCTCACACCACGACTTGGAAACCAACCCATCATTTGTGTGTTTGCAGCCTTCAGGACCAGTCTCTTCTTTCCATGAGTCCAAGCTGTTGCTCCTGGACGTGGCTGGGCAGGCAGGTAACTCCTGTGCACGGGGCGTCCCCATCCCTGCGTCATCCAGCATCCTCCAGTCCATCCGCCCAGCATCTCACCAAGCCCTGGAGTGCTGTGCGTGCGGCTCCGGCTACCCGGGTCCTTGGACCATGGGACCAGGCAACGCCACAGCACAGGAGATTGATCCCCTCGGATATGCTGTGGGGATGGATGCCTGGGAGAAGAGCTCGGCCAGCCTTAGCTGCAGTGCCCCAGCCAGCACGCCCTGGGCTGGGATGTCTTTGAGCTTTGAAGGGCCGCACCTCATCCATCTAACTGGGGATCCGTGGCTGCCCCACCATCCCGCTACTCCCCCTGCGCCCTACCTGGGCCAGGGGACCCAGGGGAGGGCAAGGTCCCCTTCCCACATCCAGCCTGGCAGAGGTGGGACCGCGCTCCCCATCCCTCCGGCTCCTCTGGAGCTTCCCACCAGCGCGGGGCGGGTAATTCGCACAAATCCCGGCGCTGGCTCCGCCGAGCCCCTAAGCTCTTTGCTGCGCTCCAGATCAGCCGTGGTTCAATCTGTTTGCAAAGCTGTACAGAGTGTTTACGCAGCAGGGACCGGTCCAAGGGATTAGGGGAAACGCTCCCCCGGCATCTGCTCCATCCAGCCGCGGCCAGCGCCGGAGCATCCCTCGCCTCAGGGAGCCATCCCAGCTTTCCCAGCCTTCCCCATCCCCACCCTGCCTGGCTCCAAAGGTCCTGTGGGTCCTCCTGGCACCCAAAGGGATTTTGGTGCTGGCAAAGGGTCCTGCTTATAGTGGGGGACCTCACGGTCTTATCCTGGAGCTGTAGTGGGTCCTGGTGGGCTGGCTGATCCTGAGGGGAGCTCAGGGTGACCAAGAGGGACTGTCATGCAGCTGGTAGAGGTGTCACCCCTTCCCCTGGACTCTGGGGAGTCTCAGAACATCCCTGACTGATGAACCCCCGAGTACCTGGGCAATACTCACCCTGTGCCAGCTTCCAGCAGCAGAAGACCCCCCCCCCCACAGGGTCCCCTCCTTCCTGAGTCCCTCTTTGGTGTCCAGAGCTGAGCCAGAGTGTGGTGACCGTGCAGAGAAAGGGGACGCAGATGCCACCGTGAACTGAGTCTTACCCCGGCCGGGCTTGCAGGGAGTGGTGGCCGGGGCAAGGGAGGACCATGGCCTCCATTCGGACGATGCCGCACGCAGCACTTGAGCCTCCTCCCCCTCTCCCACCGTCTCCCCTGGTCTGGAAGCCTCAGAGATCACATTTGAGGGACGTTCCTGAGGTGTCACTTGGACCTGAGCCCTGGTGCTCCAGCAGAGTGGATGGAGAGCTTGTGGGGATGCGGCTGCTTGTCCCCAAGCTGTGCCAGCCCGCAGCCGTCCCACAGCCCGCTCTGCTGAGGGCTGCCGTCACCGGCCGGGCGGCTCTTTGGGCAGTAAATTGTGTCCTGCAAGAGCAGAGCACATCACTGCCCTGCATGCAAGGATCTGGGCTCCCGGCAAGGGCTGGCAGCCTGAAACACCCCCGAATCAGCCTGCGGGAAGAGGCAGCCCCGCTGCCTGTGCTGGATGGGACCGGGGCTGCACGCCCCATCCCGGCGGCTGAGCAGCTCCCTTGGGACTGGCGGCAGCACAGGCAGCGCGGGCAGGGACAGGCAGCCCTGGGCAATCCCCGGAGTCTACGCTGGCATCTGGGTGGCACCGGGCATTTCATTCAGCCCCATCCCTGGCTGAGACGTGGGAGATGGCAGCTGTCATGCACTGGCTAGCACACATACAGAGGTTTTTTTTGTTTTTTTTTTATATATTATAATACAAGTTCAGGAACCTCCCAGCTTAATCCCCACCAGATAAACTAACAGCGGAGAGATTTGGAGTTATTGACGAAGTCTTGCTGCTTGGGCGAGATTAGAGCTCGGCTTAATCTTGTAGCAGGAGGGTTTGGGGATGGTTTAATCAGAATTTGTACAGGAATAATCCTGTCTTTAAACTCGTCCTGGGCCCAATCCCTCCCAAGTTGTAATCAGGCAGGAGCCTCTCAGATGAAGAGGCCTCGGGGGGTATTTCCAGCCCAAGCGGTGCACGAGGAGTCCCAGAGATGTGAGCCAAGGGCAGGCAGGTGCTGAAGACCCTGCACGCACCCACCCACGGCACCGCCACCTCCCCCAGCCGTTCCCGGAGGGGGAAACTGGGGCACTGCCCCCAGCAAACCCTGAGGCTCCAGTTCTCACTCTCCCCATGTGTGGTGACTCAATATGGGTTTCTGCAAAGGATTAAGCTTGCCGGATTCAGCCACGTGCCCACGAGATGCCCAAGCCGGTGTCAGCCCTGGAGGTACTTGGAGGCTGAGGGGGACACTGGGATGTCACCTGGCCAGGAACGCATGAAGCACCCCCCCCGGGCGATGGGATGGGCACCGACAGGCAGGTGGCACCAGGACCAGCCCAACCCTGAGGACTAACCCAAAGCTGGGGGCTCATCCTGCCTCCCACAGCCCCCCCCGTGCTCTGGATGGGGTGCTGAGCAAGCAGCCGCACTGGGCTATTGGAAGGAGATCCCCTGGGCAAGCAGCCCTCCGCAAAACCCACCTAACTCACAAATAAAAATTAAATCACCTGCAAACGAGGTTGCAACCAGCATCGAGAGAGCTGGGTGCACACTTTTGCCCTCCAAACCCTGCTACGGGTGCCATAAGCTGCTCCCTTAACCGTACCATGCCTCAGTTTCCCCCCCAGGGCTGCCGGGATCACCGGACCCTTGTGCAGCGCCAGCACCCGGCGGGGACTCGGCTGCTTTTGTGCCGCGCCGGCTCTTTCAGGGAGCACAAAGACGGGACACGGCGGCACAGATGGACCCTTTCAGAGGGGAGCGGGCTCCTTTCTCCGTCTGCCGCCGGGCTCTGCCTTCCGTCGCAATCCCCCTTAATTGAATCCGCACTTTCATAGCTCATTACCCCCCTGATGGATTGGATTAGCCCGGGCTGCAGCCCGCCAGCCTCTGCGGGGAACAGTTGGCTGCTCAGCGTCCCCGCGGGGAGCAGAGAAAGGTACGGAGGGGGCCCAGCGGGCTCCCGGCCGTTAGCTGAAGCTCGGGGGCAACGGATGCGACCTTGGCTTGCCTCGCCAACGGCCGGACCCAGCTGTGGTCCGGCAGCGCAGGCATCCCTGCCTGCTCGCCTTGCCACAGCCGGGGCGGAGGCAGTGCCGGCGGTGGGTGCGTGGTCCTCGCCGTGCTCCCACCCTCTGCCCTGCAGGGTGTTGGACCCCCCAGGTGAAACGCTGTGGTCTTGTTTTTTTCCCCGGTGGTATTTATTCGATCATAGGAAGAGCATCCCTGGGATGGGAGGGATGCAGGAGGGATGGGGGGACCAGCTCTGGACTGGGGCATCAACGACCTAACCCGGCATCCCGGGTAACTTTTGGCAGCACAAGAGGAGAGGGGGCTCTGCCACCCCAAACGCGGGGCAGGACGCCGGCACGTGCCGATCCCCCCCACTGCTGCCGCCGCTCGCGTGTCCATATGGGCTAACGGACGCTGCCGCGGCGGCTCCCGGCCCCGCTCACTCATTAACCCCTGCTCCGGGGGTGGACCCCCAGCCCAGCTGCCAGCCATGCTCCGCGCCCGCTCCCTGGCTGCTGGGGGGGGGACTCTGCTCTCCCTCACCCCTTTCGTCCTCTGGATGAATCACTGTAAAAGGAGGATTTACCGTACCTAAACCCTGGCTGGCCTCCTACCCCGACCGCGGCAGGGCTCGACCCATCTCTGCTGCATCCCCGGGTGGGCTGGGGGAGAAGGGGGATGCTGCCCCAGGGTCCCTTCCAGCCGGTTGCTCACGGAGCCCGCCCTGCAAGCGTGCGCTGGGTTGTTTTGGGTGGTTTTCTCAGTTAACTCGTGCTCAAGGCTGGGACAGAGGGTTTCAGAGCCACCTCGGAGTTTCCTATACACAGGTCAGCATCTCCCTCACCATACACCTGAGCATCACAGCCGTGTGCCGAGCTGAGCGGGGGATGGGGCAGAGCGTTGGGCTCATCGGTGGGGGGCGTTTCTGCCCCCCTTAAAGCTCTGAGCAAAGGGAGGTGGCCGTATCCACACTGGGCTTTTCGTAGGAGCATCCCAGCGGTGCTTCTCCAGCGGCCGGCAGCGAGGAGGGATGCTGGCCGGGGAGCAAGCTGAGGGCCGGGGCCGTACATCCAGATGGAGATGCCGTCCTGCCAGCTCAGACATCTGATCGCAGCAGATAAAAAAGTGCCCGCGGCATAAATGGTTTAGCATATTCCCCTCTGCATCCTCATCCTCTTAGCAAAAGGTATAGCCGGGCACTCCCGGCAGGCTCTCCTACCAGATGTGGCCAGAGTCCCATCGGGGTAGTTAGTGCCGTATCGTTTACGGGAGGGGATTAGAGAGTCTCCACTTAGAGTCACGGTCCCCAAGGCCTCTCAGATTAGGATATAATGCAGTAGGCTTTGCCTTATGGGGGCTCAGATGGAGCCGTAACCCTCTTCATCCTCACTTTGCAAAAGCTCTAATGGCTGGGAGCTGGTGGTGGTACCCGGGGCTGCGGCTGTCCAGAGCCCTCAGCTGTAATGCCCGGGCTGCCATGGTCCGTGCCAGGAGAAATCCTGGAGGGATCTCTTCAGAAAGCTCAGCTCTTTCCAAGGGTGAGAACAGGATGAGCTGGAGCGGGGACCTGTGGGTGATAGAGCATCCCTCCAGCCAGGACCCCGAATTTTCAGCATCTCTCCTTCAAAATGTGGAGGACCTCTCCTGCCTCCCTTGTTCACCTTGCCCAGGGGTAGGGGAAAGGCTTCGGGCACACGCATGCGGGTGTCCTGGGAGATGCTCGGGGTGTCCCGCCTGGCCTCCAGCAGCGTCTCCGGAGGAGCCTGGGTCTGCAAGCCCTGTGGATGTCTCCCAGCACCCCGCGTATCTCAAAGGGAAGCCCTCCTTGCCCCAGTGTCTGCCCGCCGGCTCATCCAGGTGGGGTTCATCTTGGCCTTGCATAAACCTCGATGTAGGGAGCCCAAACCAAGCTCCAGGGACGGACGGAGCACTGCTGCCCCTGGGCTGGCAGGGCAGGGGAGGGACGGTGCGATGGGCAGCCTTTCATTTCTCCTCCTCCCGGTTCTCTGTGCCCAGCACAGCACGGGAGAAAACACAGAAAACATGGGAAAGACACCCTGCGTGTGCTAGCGGCTCAAAATCACACCCACAGAGCTGGGCCTGGGGTCCGACTGTCCTGATATTGGGGTAAGTCAGGAGCATCTCCACTGCAGGGCCAAAGCGACGCTGCCTGGAGGTTTTTGGTCCCGCTTGGCCCGGATCAGGGGAAGAAGCCCAAGCTCCGGCCCTGGTTTGCAGGCGGCTGCTACACCCACCCCTTCTGTGTGCAAGGCGGGGGCACATCTGGCCAGACAGTTTTAGGGGGAGCCAAGGGGATACCCCAACCCTCCCTCCGCACAGGGAGCGGGGGGCAACGGTCGCCCGAGCCTCCCCCTGAACTCAGCTGCGGCGAAGGCACCCAGGCAGCCCACGAGCCCCACAGAGGGAGGGCCAGCATCCCCCTCCGAAAGTCCCTGATGCGGCTGCGCTCAGGTGGGGGATGCGACTTCGCCACGTCCCCCCCCCCCCGAAAGCGAGCGTTGTCCCCGTCAGGAACAGAGCTGGGGGGCCCTGGAGTCCCCGAGCTGGCAACAGATGGCTGGAGGCAGCTTGCTGACACCTGCCCCTCCTCTCCACCCCTCTCCTGCCCTTCCCTTTCTTCTCCACTCGTTTTGTTTGATTTCCCAACACTTTGGGTGAAGCTGGAGGGTCCCACCGTGCTGCTCCCCTTGGCCAAAGGGAGCCCGTCCCGGGAGCTGGACCCAAGGGAAGAAAGTTGCAGAGGGATGTGCTGGCTCTGGGGAGGACCAGGAGATCCTTCGGATGGAGGGTAATGCTGCAGAGGATGCTGTGGTGTCTCTGCCAGCAGTGGGCAGGGAGTTTGGGGTGCAGGGAGCCCCGCTGATGGCTAGCTTTCCTCTGCTCCGCCTGGCCTGGCTGGCTGGGTATGACCTGGAGCCTCCTGGCCTTGGCAAGCTGCTGCCTTACAGCTCACAGCCAGAACTGATGCAAGCAGGGCATCCATCAGACCAGCAGACACCCAGAAAAGTGCCACCTTGTCCCTCCTTGCTCCCCCATGGCTTGCTGCAACCAGGGGGGGGGGGGGGGGTGTCCTTCTGGATGTGGACGAAGTGCAGAGCAGCTCCCCGGCATCACCTGAGCATCTCCAAGCACTGGCCAGTCCCCCAGCGCTACACCCACCACCACGGCAGCAACCCGGGCCAGGGTGGGTGACCTTTCTCTGCGAGGTTTTGTCTCCCTTCACCCCAGAAATGGATGCTGGAAAAGCAGCTTCCCAGCCCTGGGTGCAGGGCTGGCAGTGACCGCAGGGCACAGGGGACCTGTGGGCAGGGGACTGGCACTGTCTGTGACGCCTGAGGGCACCAGGGTCCTTCTAGTTGGAGAGGTTTGGCATCAAGGAGGCTGGTGGCAAGGCGGGCAGGAATGGGAGCGGGCTGGGGGATGCAGAACCAGGAGGAGGAACTGGGTCCTGTGCCAGTGCAGTCCTGCAGCGAGCAGCAACCACCCGCTGCTTCTTGATAGCTCCGGTGAAAACCTTCAGGACGGGCTCTAGCAAGGATGAAGGTGCCCGGAGCATCCTCATCCCGCAGCCAGGCTGTGCCCTGCCCTGTGCAATCTGCCCCTCGCAATCCGCTCCGCCGTGAGAGCATCTACCTTGGCCAGGGCCCTGGGCTGCCCCTCAGCACTTGAATCTGCAGCGTAACCCCCCGCCCCGGCTCCTGCAATCAGCCCCTGATGCGCCCCAGCTCTGGGGCACGGGAGAGGAGCGACGTCCACGCTGCCGGGAAGGGAGCCGACAGCGGGGAGCCGACCTGCACCCATCCCGGGTCCCCCCGAACCGTCCCTTCCCCAGTTTCCCAGTGCATTTCTATAAATCAAGCTCTGGCATGCCCCCCTCCCCTGCGGCGGGGTCTGGGGGTCACCTGTGACCCCTGGCAGATGGTGCGGGGACTCCCACCCCTTCCCCAGGAACTGTTGCAGCCGGCCATCTGTCAGGCAGCTCAAATCTCCCCGGTCCTGCCTGGGAGCTGCCGCGCAGCATTTCCACCCTGGGACCCCGGCTGCTGCCTGCCCTGCCAGCACTGGGGGTGCAGGCAGGAGGAGGGGGCGGCGAGCGGCTGCCCGGAGCTGGTGGCTGTCCTGCCTGCTGCCCACCCCAATCTGGGGGGGGGGGTAAGCAGGAGAGGGGGCTGAACATGGGGGTGCTGACGGGATCCCAACGCCTCAGGGGAGCTCTCGGGCAGGGCTGGCATCATCAGGCAGCGATGGGGCTGGCAGGGGTCTTCTCCCGAGGGTGGGGCAGTGAATGGAGTTATGGTGGGTGCCATCCTGGGATCCCACCGCCAAGCTGTCTGTCCCGCTGCCCAAGGGGGGCTCTGGATTTGTCCCCCAGAGTGCAGCGCTGAGAAAAGCACCTGGAGCCCTGAGCAGCTCCAGCTCTGGGTGTGGGGTTGGGGGGGGGGCTCTGGGGACCCATGGCCCCCAGAGAGAGCACAGCTGGGTGAGGATGGAGGATGCACCTACCGCAGACCCTAATTTCCTTGTGATGGTCCCCAGGGAGAGGCTGCCTCTAGGACAGGGACCCGGGGGCCCAGCACCTCAGCCGCCTCCTCAGTCCCCAGGTGGGGCAATTCCTCAGGGCAGGACCCATGAGCTGCCGCCGGGGCTCAGAGGTGGCAGGGACCGAGGCTGAGCCCACTGCATCCGGAGAAGCTGGGTGCAGGGGTGGATAAAGGAAGGTAGGGGACAAGTTTTGGGTATCACAGTGAAGGAGTAAGTGGCACAGATGGTGGCACTGACCCTGGCCAGCAGAAGCTCGCTTTGCCCAGTATCCTCACCCCTCCAGCGTCCCGCACCAGCAGACCCACGGCAATGAGGGGCTGCTCCGTGGAAGCAGTGGAGATAAATGAGGATGAGGGTCCTGTCTGTTAACCTGCCCCTGTCCCCTGGGATCCCCAAAAGAGCCAGCTCCCTGCTGGGGTGCCCTCCCGTCAGGCAGGCTGCAGTGCCGCTGCGAGCACGACCTTGGGGCTACGGGACCGGCTGCCTGCAGGGAATGGGGGGGGGTTGCAGCTCTGCGGCCCCCCCACCCACTCCCCCACCCCAGGCAGGGCTCATGGAGGGGGGGGATCATCGCTGCACGATGATCCACATCCCTCGCTGCATCAGCCTTACCGGGGAGCTCCGGGGCTGGAGGCTGCAGCAAGAGGGGAAGGGCGTGCAGCCCATCCTGCTACACCCCATGGGCTGGATGCGGCCCTGGCAGCACCCAGGGGTCCCAACGCCCACCCTGGGCCACCCTGCCCTATCCATGGCACAGAAGTGACGGGGAGGGGAAGCTGCCGATGGGGCAGAGGGCAGGCTGCGTGGCAAGCAGCAGCTCCGGCAGGGAGGAATCGAATACTTCTCCATCCAGGGTCAGTATTTATTTCGCTCGGGGGTGCTACTTTCCACTGCAAGTCCCTCCCTGCCCCCTGCTCTTCTGCTGCGACTGGGGAACACGACACTCGATGGGACCGGGGGTGCTGGGGGTGCTGCAGCTGCTGCCTCCAGCCCCTCGCTGCCTCCACACGGGGCACGGCCACCGCCGTCCTGCCCAGCTCCCTCGGGGACCTGCACTGGTCCTGCAGCGCAGCCGTCCGCCTCCCACAGCGGGACCAGTCCTGACCAGTGCCGCAGGCTCCTGGTGTGGGGGCAGCCCAGGGCCCCAGAGCGGGGCTGCAGTTGCCCCCGCCTCTTCCCAGCCTCAGGGCGAGATCACGTAGGCGGTGGCGATGTACCCCTTGCCGTTGCCATAGGTTGACTTGGTCCAGGTGTAGGTCTGGATGCTAAGGCTGTAGCCACCCAGGCTCAGGTGACATCTGTGGGGACACAGACTGTGTCATAGTCCTGCTCCATCCCCGAGCCCCACAATCACATCTCCGGGGTGCTCTCGGTGTCTGCACACCAGCGCTGCTCCATCCCTGAGCCCGGCAATCGCATCTCCAGGGTGGTCTCAGTGTCCTCACACCAGCATTGCTCCATCCCCAGCCTTCCCTACCCGCGATGCCCCAGAGCTGTGCCGGGCTCAGGGGCCGACCCGGCTGCTGATCGGGCTCAGGAGGGCACTGCCGGCTCCACGGCCAGAGGACAGACAGACGGCTGCAGACAGGTACGGTACTTACGCCCTGCCAGGACGCGCGATGAAGCACAACGTGTACAGGCCAAACTCGAACTCGGGGCTGCAGCCGATGAAGGCAGAGCCCACCTCCTTGTAAAAGCCGTCCCAGCTGAACTGCAGCCCCAGCACGTCGGGGTAGGTGTCCCACTAGAGAAAGGGGGTTCAAGGATCAGACCCATGGCTCCGGGTGCAGCAGGGCAGGGAATTCAAGCAAAGCTCAGCTGCATGTGAAGCCAGGCATCCTCACACCCTCTCCAGGGACAGATCCAGAGCAGCTTTCAGCTGGTCTGAGGGGCTGCCAGACAGAGCCCCCCCAGTCTCTCAAATCTCTCCCTTGTGGTTTGGGAGCCCCTTTTGCCCATTGCATCGTCTTTTCTGGACTTTCCCACCCCGCCTCCATCCCAGGGTCCACACAGGCAGGCAGAGGGGACGTGGCAGCGTGAGCATCTCTGATGCTTCTCATTCGCCCCATTTGGGATGCGGCTGACTCGGGATGCTGCCGGCTGGTGCAGCGCTGCCGGCAACAGACCCCTGGGATCACTTACTGGCCCATTGAAGTTGTGGCTGAAGTAGTTGACGATGCCCTGCTTTTCAAGGAGGTAGAACCGAATCCAGTTGTGAAATCCAGACACTTTCCCTTTTTTCACCTCCCCTAAACACAAGCGAGACCCTAGGGTGAGCCCCCCAGCTTGGCGCTGCCCGGCACCGCCCGTCCCACCGGCGCGGGCTCTACCTGAGAAGACGTGCTCAAAGCCGCTGGAGTCAGGCTCGCCGTTGCTTCTGGAGTAGAGGCCGAACCACATCTCCTTCAAATCGGCGACGAACTCCTGCTCGGAGCCATAGCGGTCTGCAGGCAAGGTGGCGTGGAGAGGTGGGAGCAGTGTCCCGGGATGGGAGTACTGGGGGGCGCAGAGCCGGGGCTCCCCCCCATCCCTGACCCAGTCCTCCCCCTCAGGAAAAATTCAGCTTTGCCCTGCTCGATTCTCTCATGTCCTGGCAGCCCTGGAGAGCCCGCTCCCGTGCTCCTCCAGTCTGCATCCTCCCAGGTCATCTCCCACCCAGCGGGGGCTTTCCTTTGGGATGCTCAGTGTCCAGGCACCTCTTTCCCCCTGGTCAGTCCTGCCCTGCTCCACACTCACTTTTTTTGTGGAGGAAGGCAAAGAGTTTCTTCATGAGCTCGGTTTTCATCACCTCCTTGAGGAAGTTGTCCTGCTCCCTCAGCTCCTCCGCCGTCACGTCCTCCTCCCTGCCAGTCACCCTCTGGTAGTTGTCCAGCAGTTTAATGAAGCTTGCGTAGGTGGGTTTGGAGAAGAGCTCCTCATTGACGTATTTGTAGAGCCTGGGAGAGAGCGGATCCTGCACTCAGTGGGGAAGCAGAGGTCCCCTCCAAAACCAGCCCCGCACCTTGCCTAACTGGATGGCCTCTGCCGTGGTGGCCCCTGGCCACCCCCGAGGATGCTGGTGCACACTCACGGCTGCGGGGAGCGGTCCTCCTGGTCACCTGTCTCGTCAGGGGACACCTGGTACTGGGGGTTAATGGCGATGTCGGTTGGCCGGGCTTTGTTGTGATCCGCCTTGTAAAGCTGCTCGGAGATGTGCAGGAGGTCCTCGTCGGTGATGGCGTCCCGGCTGCTGGAGAAACCCTCTGCAAGGAGAGGCAGGAGGCTGGCAAGAGCAGGCAGCAGCTCCCCGGGGCTGCAGATTAGCCGCCCACGGAGAAGCGAGGGTGATGCAGCACCGATGCACGGGTGTCACGATCCTGGGACACCGTGAGAGCCCGGTGCTCAGCACGGAGGGTTAAGGGGTGCAGGGGTGGCAGGGGAGTCCCAACCCACACCAACCCCACGCCCTGGGGAAAAGAGCCGGCCACAGGGCTGCAGGCACGGGAGCCTTTCATTAAGCACTGGGTGAGCTGGGAAGCGTCAGTCCCTGTCTCCCAGGCACGACGCTGCTCTTTGCCACACGTGTGCTGGGATCAGCCCCCCTCTCGATCTCACACATTTTAGGTGCCTGGTGACCAGGGGATGCAAACGCCAGCTTGCCCCTGCCCGCTTCGCCCAGCTCTGGTGAAGGGAGATAACGCTGCTGGTAAACAGGCAGGTGACGCTGGGGGTCTTGCCGCACCCTCTGCTCAGCAACGACACGCAGTGGCTTGGAGCAGCCGGCAACAGGGCGGCACGGGCACGCACAGGGCCAGAAACCAGCGCGACACCCCGATGCCATTGACCCCCAAGAGTCACGGGTGGCAGAGGATGGAGCTGCCCCAAAGCGCGTGGGTGAAACCAGGATGGTGGTTTATCGCCCTTGCTCAGAAGCGGAGGTACTCACCACTGGCACGGGCGTGCGCTGCCTCCTCGGCCCATTCTCCACCTGCACGGAGCCGGGGGGAAGAAAAAGGAGCTGAGAGCGATGGAGACACGGGCTGGGGGCCGCCCAGGACCACGCACACAAATGCACGGGCAGAGACACGCTTGCAACCAACCCCTTTGCACCCCATAGCTGGGCTCTGGCAGCCTCAGGGGCAGAGCAGCCCCTCCAAGCCTCCCCATCACCCGAGGACGCTCACCAGGTTGGCAGTGCCTGTAGTAATCCTCGCAGCAGTTGTGGTACCTCTCGCACTCGGCGTTGCAGTGGCACTCATCCTCCCTGCTGTAGGGCTCCTCACAGCGTCCCTCGCAGGAGTCGGGGGCCGTGTACAGGTCTTTGGGAGAGAGAAAGAACAGCGTGCTCCGCAGGACGGACTGACCACCCTGCCCCATCCAGCCCGCGACCTGGGACCGTTCTTCCTTCTGCCCACGCTCCCCTCCTGGGAGAGCCTGAAGGACCAGGCTCCTGCCCTGGAGCTGTTTGGGATCCTTTGTCAGAGTTTAGGGGTGGCATTTTGACCGGCTGAATCCTCGGGTTGCGCATCGCTATGGGTCACTCCTCTTTGGTCATGGACGTCCACCACGTCAGGGCCACTTCACACCAGGAAACGCGTTCTTGGCTCCCCACTATTAATTGCTCCTTCTGATTCACCCTTTTAATGCCAGGCTTAGCAGGAGTGCCCCAGGTCCTGCCGTCTCTGGGCCGGAGGAGGAGTGCCACATTCCAGACACCCTTATTTGCAACCCGACCGTTGCTCTTTCTGCAATGCTGGGAAAACTGGAAACTCCTTCCTGAGCTATTTATACGCTAAATGTGTCGTTGAGCATGTGCTTTATTACACATGGTGGCAAAGCTAAAAATAACACAGCAACTCAAGCTGTGCTTTAAATAGGACAAGTGCCATGTCTCGGATGGACGATGGACACTTGCCATCAAGCAAAGAGGGGCCGTAGGAGACCAAGATGTTGGGTTTGTACTAAGAGACAGCCCAGAGACCGTGAGCTTAGGGAAGGTGCCTTATCCTCTGTGCTGCCCATCAGCTCCAGCCGGGAGGAATGGGACAGCAGGCAGCCCGGGCATGGCTTTCTTGTCATCCCTTTGCTCCCGCCAGGAAGGTGACCATCTCCAAGACGTGCTGAGAAGCCATGTCCCAACCAAGCTGCCAGCCTGCAAAGCGATCCCTGGGGAAAGGGTGGTGCTTTCCCTTGCAAACCTGCAATCACACAACATCTTAAACACCTCTGGGTTGCCTGCCTTGAACTCCAGCAGGTGAAACGTGCCCTCAGGGCAAATCCTGATACAGCAGCGATGAGAGTGGCCTCCAAGTGTCACGCTTGCTGGCTTCTCTCTGCACCCGTGTTGCTTGCTCTGTTGTCTTGCATTTTACCCAAATTACTTGTGTTTTTCAGAATCACATAATCAAGGTCCCACATGTGCTGACGAGAGAGGAGTAACCTCTTCGTCCCACCAGCCAGTCCAGCCCGGGCTGGTTGACCATGTGGCAAGGGCACACTGCTGACTCCCTTTTGGCTTCTCGCCACCAGGTCCTTGTCTGCAAATCCACTTTATAACAAGAGAGGTGTTAGTAGGAAGGGGTTGCTCGAGATGCTCCTGGAGGCCATCTGCCCTTTGGTGCTACTTTAGTCCCAGCTTTGCTTGTCCTGATGCAGGGAGAACTGGCAGGGGCTGCAGAGGGAAGGGGCACCCATGGTTTGGGTGGTGAGCGATGCTCGTGGTGCCCAGACACCCTGGTCTCACCAGTCCATGCAGCAGAGCAGCCAGGTCTGGAGCTCTGATGGGGCTGGCAGCTGAGATCCCTGTCCCCAGGACAGCATCCCTCTCGCCCCCAAAGCGGCAGTCAGGATAAGTCAGCCTGAATCACGCATCCAGGCTCATTTTCCAGCAGCGGTCTTGGGGGGATTGTGCAAGGCAGGAACTGCCCACACATAAGTCACCGCTGAGACGTTCCCAGTCCTGGGGCACGTGCTGCCAGAGCATGTCGCAGCAAAACACCAATCCTGGGGTACGCAGTGACTCAGCTGAGGCCGGGAGCCTTGCAGAATCCTTGGAGGAGTAAGCTCAGCATTGCCCCATTCCCGCGGGGCTGAGCTGCGGGGTGCCGAGGCTTCTCCCCGCACGGGGAGCGTGAGCAGGGCACAGGGGACAGTTGCAGGAGGGTGTTCGCTCCTCCTCACACAGGCACGAGCCTAAATAGCTGCAGAGCAGTTGGTCACTCGTGACGGTCAAGTTTAGAGGGGCTGCTGGAGCTTTTGGGGAGAGAAGGGCTGCTGGGAGAGCTGGCAATGCTGCAGCCAAGGGACGGTGGCTGGAGCAGAAGGACATGGCCAGCAGCGCTCAGCACAGCGCATCCACACTCAACTACTCAGTCGATATTTGGCTGGTCCAGCCAGTAGATATCTTCTGGCTGCACAAAGCCAGACAAATATTTCTTTCTCATTTTTAGCCCTTCAGCCAGATCCATCCCTCCCTGAGCACAGCTTTTTGGACAAGAAAAAACTCATTTTCGCTTCCGCCAAAAAAATTTTGACCGAGAAAACACGAGCTATTTCCTGAGCAGCTCCATTCACCAAGGTGTGGGGAAATGTCTGAGACATGACGGAGCCCTCCCAGCGGCTCTCAGCTCAGTTTAGTACATGAACATGAATTACGGCTCGTGTCAGAGCAGCGTCCGCGAGTCCCTGGCCTGACTCAAGACCTTGCTACGCTGTGCAAACACAGACCGAAGATCAACCCTGCCTCTAAAAGGGCCCATTGGAAAGACAAATTAACTTGCAACAAAAGAGCTATTGATAGTCTGAGCTCCCCAAATATTTAGTTACATGCTCCTGGCCCCCAAAACCACATATAACCCTGGGTGCAAGCTGTCTGTGAGATAATCAGGCAAAAATCTCCCACCACTGTCCTGCCTAGCCAAGGATAAGCGAAGTTATTACAAGGTGGAGGTGTTACAGCTCAGACAGGTCCGTCAGGGTGATGCTCTGATAGCTCTGGTCAGCGTGTGCCAAGGACAGACCACGACACAAGCCAGCAAAGCTGCCCAGCTTCCCAGCCACGGTAAGCCCAGTTATTCCTTCAAGCAAGAATAACTCAGCACTTGCATTAAAACAAGACAAGACCACGGCAAATCCTCCTGCTTTCAGGGCAACCCAACGGCTGGTTTGCAGCAGAAGCAGCTCCTCTTCTGCACTGGCCTTGCAAAACTCCTCACCGTTAATCCGGAGGGGAGTCATCTGCTTCTGAAACATCAGATCCAGCCTGCCGGCAGCGTCAGAAGTGACGAAACTCCCTTCTTGCAAATAGATCACAGTTCACATTTTGTGCAAGAAGATGGCAATGAAGGCACTTGGTCACATGCAGGATCTTGGTCAACCGGGAGCCAAAACCTGATGCACGCAAGCCACTCCTTGTTGCAGCATCTGCCTTAAAGACAGAGCTATTCTTTAGCACCTCTCCAAGCCTGTCTCCTCTCATTACAACTGCAGAGTTCTGAAGGGCAAAACACCTGAGTTCATGTTGCATTTTCCATTGCATCTGACTGGCTCCTCCGCCCACCTCCAGCGGCCACAGGGGGATTGTGGATAAGGCATTAGAAAAATATTTCCCTTTGTCCTCCCCCAGTGTGGGAAGATGGAGGAGCCAGGGGAAGGTGGGCTTGCAGGATGAAAGCAGCGCAAGATGCACCAGGAAGCAACTGGTGGGCAAGGCTAAAGACCGGAGGAAGTCTCAACCCATCAAAGAGAAGGATAAACCACCCTCATCACCAGCGAGTCCCCCAAAGCTCGAGGAAGCCCTCCAGCATGAAAACATCCCTCACCCTTTCCCCTGTGAAGCTCTGCTGGATCCAACTTCACAAGGAACTAGCTGCCCCGGTACAGCCGAGCTTCTGGCTTATGGCAGCACCCTCAGCTTTCAACCCATCATCGGCCCCTTCCCATCAGAGGGGCTGGTTTAGCCCCTCTGCCAAAGCAAGGCTCTATTACTCACTGCCAGACACACAGCCCAGGGCTATTCCTGCCCCAACAAGGAGGATCCAGGTCTTCATCGTCCCGTAGACGGCAGGCTGGGCGTTTCGGAGTGTTCCAGAGAGCAGGTGGGGAATGACGGTGCTCCCTGGCACTTCCTGCTATATGTGGGTCCCCTGGGGGTGTGGAGAGGAGGGAGGAGCATGATGCCACCGAGGGCTTCACAGGAAGGCTGCACCCAAACTTTGCCAAAACTCATTATGTGCACGGCTTAATTATAGGCTGCCTGGAATGAGAGGAGGGCTGGTAAATCCAGTATCCCAGTATTGCTCCACTCCTCGCGTACATGATCCCCGGGGGTGACTGAGGAGCACGGGGAAAGCTTCTCAGTGGGGTGTTTGTCCACTCAGAGCCCAGCAGGTCCATTAGAGATGCGAGCTCGTGATCAGTGCCACAGCTTGGTCCCTTGATGTGCCACGTGCTCCCATGCAACTGGTGCTAACTGGGGGCAACTTTCTGCTCCCCAGTTAATCGGAGGTAATGATCTCTCCTTCCTCAGCTGCTGTCTCTGGAGGCTGTGCCCCCCTTATGGCACAGGCCAGCCTCGGTTGAAGCCTCCAGGTCCTCCAGCAGCACAAGGAAAACCTGAAACATAACCACAAGCCAGGCTTCAGTGTCCGGGCTGCTCAGGGAGTAAGTTTTGTGGGCTATCCCAGTGTGATCTCACTCCTGGGGCAAGCCCAGAGCTGGTCTATCCCCATCCTGCTCCCCATCCATCTCCAGGGAGCCTCCATGGCCCCGGGTAACACCGAGGGGGAGCTCAGCCCATGCCTGGTGTGGTCACCAGCCTCTTCCCTGCCCACAGCAGGGCCAGCCCAGGCTCAATTCAGTGCATCCCAGTGGAAGATGTCCCCAGATGGTGGGCATCCAGGGTATCCAGCACGAGAGACAGCCTTCCATGCTACCACAGTCTGGGGGGGGACCTGGCTTCCACTGGTTCCCAGTCCTGGAGCGCGTCGTACGTGCTTACCAGTAAACCCAAAGGCATGGGAGTGACCAGACTGGAACAGGTCAGCGCCCACCCTGCCTCCAAGGGCGTCTTCACTGCCTCTGAACCGTGCCACAGCCTCCCCATTTTCAAAGGGGCATCACAATCATCCCCGAGCCGATCTCCATCCACATCCCTCCACTGCCCAGCTCAGCTGCTCACAGGGCTGCACTCAAAACCACAACAGGAAAATAATCCAGACCTAACTTACCATCCTTCTGGAAGCTGGTTTAAAAACTGCTATTTTCCCATTCTCCTTTGGAGAGCAGTGCACCGAGGCGAGCAGGAAAGAACCTCCTCAACCCATTTTGCTGCTGGAGGATGTTGGGGAAGTTCAGCTCTTCCACGCATCTCCCCATCTCTTCCCAGCCACGGTCCCTCGAGGGCCAGCATGGTCTGGCCTCAACTCATCCATAGGGAGCATGGTTGTATTGCCCACAAGCATCGCCCTTTCTTGTCTTTCCAGGAAAATAACGAAGAGACCGGCAGCGCGTGTTGGTGCCGCACCTGAAGGTCCAGCACAGGCACCGGCTGGTTTCTGGCTTCTCCTCACGCAGTGACGTGGTTTCTCAGGAAGCCTCACCACAAACCTTGCCCAATTCCCAAATGATTTATACCAGCCACTGCTCCACCTCCTCACCAGTGCACTGTGACAGACCCAGGGATGGCCCAATACTGGCTGGTCCCTTGTGGTCCATGTTCCTCTGCTTTGGCCAGGTGTTTGCCTGACGCAGTGCCAGGAAGACTCCCTAGCCGGAGGCTCCCGGAGCTTCTCTAAACAGCCCTGGGCTCTTCTCCTGGGCTGCTTGCCACAGTGGCTGCCAGACGGCCACGCTCCCGATGCTTTCATCACCAGAGGCAGCAGGTCCAGGACAGGGTCTCCCCACCAAGGAGGGGATCACTCCTCGTGCATCTCCACCTCGGCAGATGATAAGTGACCTCCAAAAACACCACCTGACCCAAGGGGAGGCAATTTCTAAACTCCATCAGCGGAGCAGGCAGCAGTTGCCTGCAATTCTTCCTGCTGACACAGCAGCATTGCAACAGCCTTACCTCCCCGGGGTGCGTTAGCTGGCACAGGAGAGCAGCGTTTGGTGTAATAAGGACCATGTTTGGCTCCTTTCTCACCCCTCAGTCATTTCCGACCCTCCGCCCTGGGCTGGTGACCCTGCTGAGCTGTCCTCCCTGAGAGCAGCCTTGTTTTTTCTGACATCTTTGTGTCACCCTGTGCTGAGGCTGCTCTTTGAGTCCCTCAACTCGCTCATGCACAAGCCAAACTTTCCCCAACTCCAGGCTGTGCCTCAAGCCCTGCTGGGGGTGAGGAGCTCACACCAGTGGGGTTGGACATGGGATGGATGGCTGCAGCCATCGTGCATCCGTCTTGCTCCTCTGCGATGCCCAGGAAGAGCAGCAGCCGCAGCGCCTGGAGATGGAGCGAGTCCCGCAGTGCTCGGTGAGGGAGCTGGATGCCCACCATGGAGGAGGATGGAGGTGGAGCCCACCTCTTCTTGCAGAAGGTTGCTTTCCCAGCCTCACCGTGGAGGATGATGCCTTTTGCCTTGGGCTTAACTGGGAGTGTCAGCTCCACCAGCAAAGCTGTGGGAACAGCGTGTTTGTCCCTGTTTCTCAGCCACACCTTCCAGGAGCCGATGGCCGGGTGTGAGCGCTCCCCACCTGCCATCCTCGCACACCCCCATGGTCCATCGCATCTTGTTCCCACCCCTACCTTCCAGCAGTGCTGGACCTGCAGGCACCAAAGCCCTCCAAGCTCCTGGGGACAACCTGCCCCTCGTCGCCCAGTCTCGTGGTTTGCAGGTCCAGGGACAAAAGCAGGTAAGTGTGTGCTGGGCCACAGTCCAGAGTCAGGCACTGGTGACAGAAGGACAGTATTGCTGGCTGTCACCGAATCCTGTGACCCTGCTCAGGGTGCTCACCCACGAGGGGTGTTGCAGGAGGGCGGCGAGTCAAGCGCCCTGGGGCTGGCTCCACATCGCTCTTGCATCAGAGCCGAGGAGAGGAGACCCCGGCCCCGGCCTCAGGGATGCAGGAGGGGAAGCCGGGGTCCGGGCAGCCGCGCTTGCTCCTGTGCCCAACGGTGCCGTTAGCTCTCGCCCCTTGCATTACACCCTCGTCCAGACCATGGCTTTACCCATGGTCTTGCTCAAGGAGGCAGGCATCCAGCCTCTTATTTTTGCACGGTCCAGTATTTTCTACGAGCAGGGCTGCCCGATACTGAGCTTCATCCCCATTCTCCTCTCCGCATCCCCCCCTCCACATCCCCCTGGACTCATTGACCTTTTCCAGAATATTTCTCCAGGTTTTCCCTCACCCTCAGGACATCACGGGGCTTCTGCAGCTCCATGGGAATTGCTGGTGGGGCTGGACCTTCACGCTTATGCTCCGAGGGAAAACACAGCTTGTGGAGGATACAGGATTGTGGGTTGCGGAGGTGCATGGACCACGGTGAGCTCCCCAAGGGGATGCTCTTCACGGCCTGCACCGAGAAAACCAGACAAGGGTCAACTTTTCCACTCAAGTGGAGATTTCTCCAGCCAAGCCAGCTGACCGGGCCAGCATCCCGCCTGCAGCCAAGGAAGGGAAAGCCCCAAGACACAGCCATCGATCTGGCCAGCCAGCCTGTGGACTGAAGGTAATCTGCAGGCCCAGAAACATCTGGAAAATGTGCAACTCTGGTTTAACCCTTTCTTCCCCACACACGAGCTCTTTCATTTCAAGGGTCCTTTGCTCCTTCAGGGAAAACATGCTGGGAAAGGTGACTGCGGGAGGTCTGGGTTGCCCAATTTGGGTCCAGATCCCAGGAACTGCCATCGCCTCTCCGCTTTGCCCTAACTTGCCTGGACGCGCATGCTGCTGGGGCCATGCATGGGGCTGGAGTTAGAAACCTGGGAGATATCAGGTGTCAAAACCTGGTCCCCATTGTGCTCGGCCACCCGCTGCCTTGCAGAGAACCACAAAGCCAAGCTTTGCATTGGGGGGGACCCGGGGGTCCTGGGATGGACATGGTGCTGGGAGCTGCAAGGAACCTGCATCCCATCTCGTAGCTGGCTGCATCGCTTGAAACATTATTTAGGTGTGATGGGGACTTTTATTTTAAGCAACCCATTCATCTGCATGGCGAGACTGAAAAGAGCAATTAATGCAGCAGTGCCCTGGTCCCTTGTAGCCCAGCCGCACTTGGGGCAAGGCTGGGGGGGCTTTGGCTTGTGGCTCCGTGCTGTGGCTCCATGGTGGCCCGGCTGGGGCACAGACCTGCCAGGGGCTGCGAGCCTCCCCTGCGCTGGCACCCTGCAAACATGGGAGCTTTTAGGGGCTGCAATCTCCCCTGAACCCCATAGCTTCATCCAGGCCTGCTCAGAGCGTCGGGAAGGTCATTGCTGAAACTGCTCCGTGCGCATACAGAGATGCTCTGGGGGGAGGGATGGGGGTGTCCACCCCAGGGTCCGTCAGCTCTTCCTCCTTCAGAGACACCTCCCCCAAACCCCTGCTCACAGACCAGCAGCAACCGGTCACGGGTTGGAAATGGCCAGAGCAGATCACCATCTCCATCTCGAGGCCACCACAGCTTCCTTCCATGACGGATGCTGTCCTGCCTCCGTGCCACAGCTGTACGTGCCTATTCCTGCTCCCATCCATGCGGGGAAACTGAGGCACAGAGAAGGCTGTGATTAGCCCAAGGTTTGGCAGCACGGGCTGGTGGTGCAGCTCTCGGAGGCTGGGACAGGGGACGCAGCTGGCGCCTCCCATGAGACACACAGGACAGAGGGAAGGGCAGGTCCCCTCTGGAGCTGCCCCCAGGATCTGTGGGGAAGCACAGCAGCACGAGCCAGACCCTGAGCTCAGCCTGGGTGTCTGCACCCCAATGGAGACAGATGTGGTGTTCCCTGCTCATAGGGATGCTCTGGCTTGAGTCCCTCCGGGAGGAAGGGGCATCTTCCAGCCCGGCACCTCCAGGGCCAGCAGCGTTGGCTCCTTCCTCTCCCCTGGCTGGTGCAGGGAGTGAATCCAGGCTGCTGCACGGGGAAGAAAGGGGAGTGCAGCCTTGCGTACAAAAATACCTCTATTGCTCGCTCCGCTGTCCGTGGCCCTCGCCTGCCCGCAGCCCACGTGGGCTCCCGGCTGCCTCGTGGTGCCGGACCCGGCGCCGGTGGCACGGCCGAGCAGAGGCTGCTCTCGGCCGGCTCCAGCGCAGCCTCGTGCCCGGTGCTACCGGGAGCAGAGCCACGGGGCTGCCCCCGCTGCCGGCAGACAGGCTGCCGCATCCCTGCTCTGGGCCCCCTCCGGCCCTCTGTCCCCGTCAGGACTCCAGGCTGTGGGAGAGCCGCAGTAGCTCCTTCTGGCTGTCGATGGCTTTCAGGTGCTGCAGGTATGCCCAGGTGGAGACGGGGCTCCGCACACTCAGGGACTGCTCCGAGCCTGCCGGGGAGAGCTGAGATCAGGGCTGGGCTCCTGCCTCCGGCTGCGCTCACCGATCCCCCTCCGTTGCCTCTGGCTCAGCTTGCCAACCCTCTCCGTCACCGCTGGCTCATCTCATGGATCCCCCTTCACTGCCTCTTGCCTGACTCGCTGATCTGCTTCCACTGCTGCTGGCTTGCCTCATTGATCCCCTCCACCACCTCCAGCTCAGCTCATTGAACCTCTCTATCACCTCTGGCTTGGCTCATGGATCCCTCTCTATCGGCTCTTGCTCAGCTCATTGAAATTCCCTCCATCGCCTCTCCCTCAGCTCACAAATCCCCATCCATCACCTCTCCCTCGGCTCACGGATCCCCTCCATCACCTCTCCCTCGGCTCACGGATCCCCTCCATCACCTCCAGGAACCTGCTGGAGCTGAAGGAGCAGGAACACGTGGGGACAGACTCGCTCCATGGGGCAAAGCGATGCCCCAGCCTGCTGCCTAACAGCTAGAGTGCTTCAGGCACGCTGGAACACTCCGTGACTCTCTTCAGCATGAGGAGTTGCCGACTGGTGCCTCCAGCCAGCAGCGTGCGACCCAGGGGCTTGCACCACTCAGGAGAGGGAGCTCAGTCTCCATCCCTGGGTACTCCGAGGTATCAGCAGCATCCGGACCAGCTTTCACCCACTGGAGCCAGGCTGATGCCCTCGGGACCCCCCTCACAAGGACGGTGGTTGCACGCTCCCCTGGGCTGGCCTCGTCCGGCCCCGCGTAACCCCGAGGGGTGGGGGTCTCCCAGCGCAGGGGTGGGGGACGGACAGGTGAGCCCCAGACGTACACGTGGAGATCCTGACAGCCTTGGCGTCCTCCGGCCGGTGCGGGGAGCGATTTCGCAGCGGGGAAAGCGGAGCTGGGTGTGGAGAGAGAGCAGGAGCTCAGCCCCATCCCCAAAGGAGCGCTGGTGCCCAGCCCCGTCCTTGTCCCCAGCCGGGAGCACTCACCGTGCGCGTGGCCCCGGCAGCGCTGCAGGACACGCACGGTCTTTGCCATCATGTGCTGTGGGCAATGCACAAAGGTCACTTGCTGTCACCTGGCCCCACTTTGCTCCCCGGCTGGTAAAACACAGTCCCCTCGGGCTTCAGCGGTGGCCGCGGCTGCCCCGTGCCCCCCGCGAGGGGACAGCCAGGGCTCCTGGCTGCTGGGGGGGCTGTGCTAATGCCGCAGAGATGCTCTGGATCCGCATCCCAAGGGACGGGGGGACAGCAGGTCCCCCAAGGTGGGGGTCCACAGAGAGCCAACCTGCCCCACTCACCATCTTCTCAAAGTTGATGAGGTTCTCGGCCAGCGTGCGATTGCCCTCGTGGATGAACGTCATGTCTGCGGGGGGGGGATTTGGGGATCAGATTCCTGGTCCCTGGGGAGGGCTGGATGTGTCCAAAGGGGTCCCTGCCACCCTGGTCCAACCCGTTCCCACCTGCACCTCCAGCAACGGCCCCGCAGCTCCCAACCGAGGTACCCACCTTTGAGGAGGAGAGGCACGAAGGGGATGATGGGGGGGCTCAGCTTGGCGACAGCCAGGCGATAGACCCTGTGGTTCCACGACGGGTCCTGGGGATGAAGCGGGACCTCAGCGCAGGGCAAGCAGGGGACACAGCCCTGGCTGCTACCTTCCCCAGGTGCAGGGGAGAAAGTGCGGGCAGCACGGCCACGGCACCCCATGACCTTGCACCTTTTGGGAAGCAGGGGTAAACCCTGCTGGGAAGGGGGAGATGGGGTGGGAAGGGGCTGCGCTCACCAGCATCCGCTCCAGCGCCGAGTGCAGCTTCCGGATCTTGTGGGGCAGCCTCTGTGCAGAGACAAGGTCACCGGCGCCGGCACCCTGGCTCTCCCACCCCCAGAGACCCCCCCAGCTCCCCTGGCACCTCCTGCTCTCCACCCACCCCGTTGCACCTCTGTGGGCTCAGCAACACCGCCTGCTCCGGGTGCTCGTGAGCAATAGGCTCGGAGCCTGTTGTCACTCTGGTACGGGGGATTTTGGCCCCCAGTTGGGTCTAACCAGACCCAGGGGCTGATCCTGGCTCCCTGCCCAGTGGGAAATGCGCTCCCTGCCCTTAGCAGCTTCCTTGCTCAGAGTTTATGGGTGCAGGGTCTGCCTGGACCCTTGCCTCTTGCCCAAGCCAGAGGACCCAGATCCATCACTGCAGACCTCGGGGGACCTCGCAGGGACCAGCAGCCCAAAGGCGCTTACCTCCCAGGTCTTGGCCAGGCGGCTGATGGCCGTGTTGCTCACACCAAACATCACCGCGAAGAAGGAATTCAGGTTCTTCTGCTCCTTGAGGCTGCAGGAGAGGACGGAGTCAGGCGAGGAGGCCACCACCGGCTCCGTCCTCGCAGGACCGGGACGCGGGAGGTGAGGCACTCACTGTGCGGCCAGCTTGATGAACTTGCGGAGGAGCTGGGCTCGCCTGCCCACGTCGGGGCAGAGGCACAACTCCGTGGCCACCCAGTACTGCAGCTCATTGAAGCGCCGCATGACCCGCTCCAGGTTGGCCGTGGTCACGTCGTGAAACTTCTGCGGCCCGACGATGTAGTGGATCATTTCCACCTGCAAAGCCCAGTGCAGTGGCTGAGGGGTGTCCCGAAAGCCACCCCGGAGACATCCCCCACTCCGGTCCGGGTGCTGGCCTTACCTGGTGGATGCTCTTGAAGAGGTTCCAGTCGTAGTCGGTGAGGTGGCTGGCCAGGTCCTTGGAGCTGATGAGGTCCAGGGTCTCTGAGGAGCCGACGTGGGGGCCCAGCTGCTCAGGATGGGGGGTCTGTGCACAAGAGAGAGGATGCCCAACCCCTCCTGCCCTTAGGTGCTGCAGCAGGGAGTGCAACACCAGCCCCTTCCCCAGGATGGACACCCCAACCCTGAGCTGCTACGGAGGCACCACAGCCCCAAACCCTGCTTGGGGGGCCAGCCCGGTGCTGTCCATCCCCGCGACTCCCCCGCCCTGCGCTCACCAGGCTGCCCAGCTCTTCCACGCTCACGGCGAAGAGCCTCTCGTTGAGCCCCAGTGCCGTGAACACTCCCACGGCGTCCAGCTGCAGCCCCACTTTATCTGTGGGAGAGAGGACGGTCAGTGCTGGGACGGTGAAGGGGCCAGATCCTGGCTGGGCACGGGGCAATTGCCACCGTGGCACGGTGGCAGCCCACAGGAGAGACCCCGAGGACGTGGCATCCCTGGGAGAGCCCGCTCACCTCCGGCCGAATTCACTTTCACCAGGATGTGCTCCCCGTCCCGGCCGAGCTGGGGGGCGAGGGACCGCAGGATGTCCCGCACCGAGGCGTTGACAGGCAGCACCGTGATCAGGCACGAGTGGTCCGGTCTGTAGATCTCGTAGGGCACTATGGGGGGGTGAAAGGGCTGTAGTGTCCCAGCCGCTGGGGAGGGAACAGTCCCCGCCGTGCGTGGCCGTACCTTTGTCCTGGGCTCTTAAGGCACAGCTGCTGTTCAAAACCGCCTCCTCCTGGCTTGTGAGCCAGTTCACGGAGCTCCGAGCCTGTGGCCAAGGTGGGAGAGAGTGGGGAGGATGCCTCCCGACTGGCCACCCCTCCTGCTGGGGGTCCCCAGAGGGCAGGGGTGACCCAGCTCTTCACCCCCCCATGCCCTGGCACCCCCCAGGGCGGTCCCTACCTTGGGCTGGGGAGAAACACTGCCGTCTCCGTTCTCCAGCCTGCAGAGAGAGGAGAACGCTGGTGTTGGAGCCCCACAGCCCACACCTCGTGCTGGAGACAGAACCGAGTCCTGCAGCCCCCCGGATCCAGGCCACCACCGAGCCCCCCGAGCATCCCTGCCCCACAGGGCACCGGGGAGTCTCGGTGGTGTTTGACACCCTCCCTGTGGCTGGGAAGCCCCCACGCTGGGGACGAGGTGGCCTGAGAGCTGCTGGCATCCCCCCCAGTCTCGGCAATCATTGCTTTGCTGGCCGAAAGCTCGGTCCCATGAAAAGTGCAATCCCCCTGCATACGAGGGGTGCAGGATCCGGGGACGTGGGCATCAGCAGTGGCGTGGGGGGACAGAGCCAGGCTCTGTTTCGGATGGGGACACCCCTCCTTCCCCGGGGGACTCACACTCGGGGCCGCCGGCGGTCCTGTGCTTGCTCCTGGGCCAGCCCGCCCAGGCGGGGGTCCTGGCTCGCCAAGTCCGCCAGGTTCTGCAGGAGGAAGGTGCCCGTGGGTCAGCACAGGGTGTCCGTGGCCAGACCCCCCTGGGGACATCCCCCGCCCCCCACCACCCTGCTCCTGGTACCTGCAGCAGAGCCGTGGTGCTGCGGTCGCCCTGCAGCAGCCGCCCGTAGAGCAGCACCCACTGGCTCACCAGCCGCAGGATCTTCCGGCGCTTGTGCAGGGAGTAGGTGGCCTTCTCCTGCTCCGAACCCTCCAGTGGCTCCGCGCGGAAACTGGGACCAGTCAAGGGCACCAGCACAGGCGATGTGGGGCTGGGGAGTGGGCAGGGACCCCCCTGGGCAGGGACCCCCCTGGGCAGGGACCCCCCCAGGGAGATGGGGATGTGCCCTGTGCCCAAGAGCCTGGGGGATTTGGGGCTCCCCTGGCCAACCCCTAAGGTCCCACTGGGGTGACAGGGACCAAGCTGAGCGTGCTGGTCCCTGGCAGGGGGGTGCATGGCGTAGGATGGAGACTGGTCCCCCCACAGAAGGATCCATCCACAGAAGGATATTGGTGCAGCAGGGCTCTGCAGAGCTGCGAGGTCGGCATGAATACGGTGTAAGTCAGGAGGAAATCCCCCAGCAGGGTATCTGGAAGAGATGAAGCCACCATCATCCACCCTTCACGGCGTCCAGCGGGTTGGGGACACGGTGATCACAGCCAGGCGGTGCAGCTGGCCGGGAAAGGGTCACCCATGCCCTGCGTGGGGTTGGCCTGTGGTTTACTCCCACAGTGACCGTGCTCATTGTGGGTCACTTTTTGCTCCTAAACACCACGGAAAGGGCTGGCAAGGTTGCAGGCTTTTGGCGAGGAAAGAAAATTAAAGGGTTGCACTAAAAGCGCAGCGCTTGGCAGAGAGTTAACTCCAAGGCAGCTGCTGATGACGCCAGCTCGGCAGCTCTGATTTTTTACCCGCTGGGGACATCTCCTGGTTCCCGTCTCGCCTGGCTTTGCTCCTCTCCGAAGGCAGAGGGAGGTGGAGGGGTGTGGGACAGGAGGGAGGAGATGCTCCCAGCCCTGGAGCTGCCTCCCTCTCCTGGCCCCAGTGGGGGATTTTAGGGCGAGAGGAGCAGCTTTTGGGGTTGAACACCGGGAAGACGGCAGCCCCGCTCGGTGCTGGTCCTCCTGCCGGCACCCTGTCCTCAGCCGCCTGCCCACCTCAGGGTGGCTCTGGGATGTGGTCCCCAGACCAAGGGGGTGACCCCCCCACCTACCCACGGGGTCGTAGAGCGTGGCGTCGAGCCTCATGAACTCCAGCAGGTGCTCGAGAATCTTCTCTGGCGTCCCGGCCATCACGAAATACCTGGTGGGCAGAGCACCGGGCACATCAGGGAAGGACGCGGCACCCCAGCTGTGGGCAGGGCCACCACACCAGGCCACCGGGCCACTCACGCAGCTGGTCAGCACGGCCTGGCATCCCTGTTCCCCCTCCAAGGACACGGTCCTCCCAGCAAACTCCCCCGAGGGAAGCCAGAGAGCAGTAGAGGAGGCAGAGGGACAGGCGGCATCAGCTGGCAGCGCTGCTGGCATGGCTGCAAGAGGGACAAGGACAGTCTGCTGTCACCTGCTGCTCCGTGCCGTGGCTGGCTGGTTGCTGCCACCCTGCAGGTTCTTCTGGAGGATAAGCACCACCTTCCCGTGCTCCTTCAGGCGCATGGTGTTGGCCTCCACGTCCTAGGGAGAGAAAACAGCCATCAGCTCAGCTCGGGTCCGTCACGCAATGCCTGGCTGGCTGGTTGCACCCCAAACCCCCATACTGGCACGCAGAGAAGTGTCCTCTCCTGCAAACAGCATGGAGGGCGCGGTGTGTCCCCTGAGCCCCCGCGAGCCCCCTGCCCACCTTGAGGATGTGGTTGAAGTCCTGCTTGTCCACGCGGAGGAAGTGGCAGTTGTCCTCCCGTAGGATGATGGTGGCCGCGCGGGGCGCGTCGTTCACCAGCGCCAGCTGCCCGAAGTCGTCCCCCTCGTGCAGGGTGGCCACCAAGCCCTGCGGGGGGGGACAGGAAGGGTGAGGGACGGGGTGGGAGCTCTCGTCCCCACCGGGGGACAGTGACGTGGGGTGTCTGGAGAGCCCCGCTGTGCAGGGATGCACCTACCTTGCCGTGGGTGACCACGTTCACCGAGCCCTTCCAGATGATGTACCACGACGTGCCTTTATCTCCTTGGCTGAACACTGCGGGGGAAACAGCAGCATCCAGCAGTCGAAGAGGGGGACCCCCAAGCATCCCTCTTCAGCCCCCCCATCCCGAGCCCCCAGCCCAGGCGAACGCAGTGAGGGCTCTGGTCCCCACCATCCCTGGTCCACGAAGACCCAGCGGGAGCATCCACATCGATGACAACGGCTCCAGCCGTCCTCCCTGGGCTGGGGACCCTTTCCTGGGGGACTGGCCAGCCCTGCACGGCTCCTGGGGCACACAATACTCACGCACGGTGCCTGCTCTCTGGTGCGACTCGAACATCAGCACGGACGCCAGCTCCCGCTTCACCTGCGGCAAGAGGCACCTGCCATTAGGGTCACCCCAGCCCGGAGCTGAGCGAGGAGGGGACACACGTGGGCAGGTGGGATGGGGTGGGAAGGGGGCCCAGGGATGCTCAGAGAGAGCCAGGAGAGGATGCCCAGTTGGGAAGCGATGGGATGCAGGGGGATTTGGGGACCAGGAGAAGTCTGGGGGACACACACACGCTGCGGGGGAAGCAGGGCACGGCCGCACTCACCGAGTTGGAGAGATGAGCCACGGCTTTGATGTGCAGGAGCTCCTCAAATATGAGCTCCAGCTCGTCCTCCGTGCGCTGGGCAGGCCTGGGAGGGGAGAGGGGGGTGAGTGGCCATCCATGCCCCCTCTCCCCACCACGTCCCGGGGCACAGACACCCCTCTCCAGGCACAACCCCGTGGCCAGGCAGCCTCTTTCTCTCCCCGGTCTGGCAGCCGTGGAAGAGATGCTCAGGTTGCCCCATCCACAGCAGCCCCTTTGATGCTCCAGAATCCCACGGAGCAGGGTCGAAATGAGCCCCACTTCCCCCCCAGCCCCTGGGGAGCCCCCGGCCACTCACGGCTTGCGCAGGGCCATGGTGAGCAGCGCGTCGGGACCCAGCTGGGCCAGGAAGGCCAGTGCCTCCAGCAGCTCCTCCGCATCCCGGAGCCCGGCGCCAGGCTCGGGGCTCAGCTCCAGCTCGGCAAAGCGGTAAAACTGGGTGTCCTTGTCCTGGAAATGCCACTCCTGCTTCACTGCGGGGGGAGAGCGTGCGTGAGCTCGGCCATGCACCCACGGCAGACCCATGGGGTGCCACGTGCACCCATGGGAGACCCCAGCAGCCCCCAGCGCACCCAGTCTCGCCACCGCCTGCCCTCACCGTGCGTCAGGACACCTCCGTCCACCAGCACCTGGCAGATGCCAACAGCCTGGCTGCGCGTCTGGACGGCGAGCCCGGCGCTCAGCAGCCAGTCCACCAGCTCCTTCCCAGAGCAGCACTGCCTGCAAGGGCAGAGGGTGTGAGAACTGCTCCCGAAACGGGGCTGCGGCACCCGGCACCCCAGGTGAGCCCTTGCCTGGGACAGGCAGCAGAAGTCCTGCCCTCCTCGGAAGGCTGCCGGGGTCCTCGGCAGCCCGCGGTGCCCCCGGCATGGCAGGGCATGGCCGTCCTACCTGTGGTGCCGCAGGTGATGCTTGTGGTCCCGGATGAGGCCAGGACGGGTGCTGGTGAGGTGGATGAAGAGGAGCTTCCCGGCTCGCCAGATCTTCTCTGAGGATGCCTGGGGGTGGAATGGAATTTTAGAGCTTGCAGGGGAAGTGGGGAGGGCATGGGCAGCAAGGCCTGGACCCTGACTGCGCTGACACCTTGCACGGTCAACCGTGTTCCCAGCACCCTGCCCAAGGTGCGATACACCTGCACACCCACCCAGCACCCCGGATCTCCATCACCTGCCCCCAGGAAGAGATGAGCCCAAGGCAGCGAGCATCCCAGAGCTGAGCCGAGGACCCCAAGATATGGGGATGGTCTGGCCCCCCACCCCTCACAGCCTTCACATTTCTCCATCTCCCACCTCCCCAAACTCATGTCCTTGTGGGTTTTCCCAGCCCACCCACCTGGGTAAGGCTGTGTCCATAGTCCAGGGTGGATTCAGTGTCCAAAAGCGGGGTCTGGAAAACCAAAAAGAAGGGAGTTGGTGGCTGTGGGGGCTCTGCCATGTCCCCCCTCACCCCGTGCACCCCGGGGGGCTCCTGCCTCCCCCAAGGCACAGTTCAGCCTCATCCGCTCTGCACCAGGCAAGGAGGCAAGAATCCCTGCGTGCTCACCAGCACCGATCTCCTAAAACCAAGGCAAAACCTTTACTCTGCCCCATCCTCGCTGAAAACAGACATGTGTACCGGGGACCTAACCCCCAGAACCTCCCCGCGGTTATGTTTAACTTCAGAAAGGGAAGTGCATTCAAATAAGGGAGCAGGGAGATAAAAGAAGGAAGTCAAAATTAAAATCCTTGCAAACAGCGATCAAAGACATCGTATTTGAGACACGGAGCTTGCCACTGGAGGAGAAGGACTTCAGAAAGACCTGGGGAAGCTGGCACAGCTCCAGGGGAGGGAGAGGTGTCCAAAGCCTGGGGGTTTTCCTCCAGCTTTGAAGCCGGGTCCGAACAAAGAGGACAGAAGAGATCCCAAACTCTGGTGGGTTACGGGAACGGCCCATGAAAGCCTTGGAGAGCTGGAGGATCAGCTTGCAGAGGACTCCAAGGACTGGACTCATGGCCAGCCTGGCCCACGGCAGATGATGGGGAGCAAGAGCTCTCACGGAGGACGAGGGTAGCAGAGAGGCATCAGGAGCGCGTGCCCGAACGTTTCCCTGCAGGCAACGTGTCGGGGGATTGGTCTCAAATCACAGCACAACCAGAAAAACTTAGACAATAAATCCTGAAAAATCAGCTGTAACAAACCACCGGGACGTGGCGGTCCTCAGCGCTGAGAGGAGCTCGGCAGCTAAACAGCTGAATTGCTGAGGGTGATGTGTAACCTCATGCTTCCCTTGGTGCCAAGGAGCTGGTGAATATGAAGATGTTTTTCCAAAGGATTTTAAGGGAGATCCTGGAAACGATGGGCCAGCGAGGCAGAAAGTCACTGAGCATGTGCTGGGTATGGGGAAACAGTGCAGCGGGTAAAATTCAACACAGACATGCCTGAAATAAGGCATATTAGAAGAAAACAAGCCCAATTTTCCCTCGTTCATGGTCAGAGGATCTGAGCTCAAGCAGGAGCCCATGGTGGCGACTCAAAGTGTGAACTCAGGCCTTGACAGCTATAAAAATGCAAATAGCGGGATGGGTGTCAGTAGGAAGAGAGCAAAATAGGAATCCTCACTGATTCCCAGCACACCCGGTTCACCGGCAAGTCAGTGCTCCCTAAAGGAGAAAAACGCGCCCTTTGGGGATGGAAAACCCCAGTCACCCACCGAGTTTTTTGCTCTACTTAAATCTGCACGTGATGAGTTGATCCAATGCTGTTTTCTAAACCGGTTCTTCTTTAATGTCCATGCCATTTACCAATCCTAAAATAGCTCAGGGATCCTAAAATGGCTTGGGGAGTCCCTCCCAGAGCGATCTGTCATCACACCATCAGGAATAGCTGGGGACTGTCTCCGGTCTGAGCCGTGGCCCCGCAGGGGGTCCCTGCTCTCCGGGATGGACCGGCTGTGGTGGCCACGGCACAACTCGGGGTCGGGTTCAGCTCCGCTGGGAGCGATGCCAATCCCTGCCAGGCCACGCTTGGGTCCTCAGCTTCTCCACAACCACTCATCCCTCTGGATATCACCCATCAGCAGGTGCTTTTTAATCCTTGTGCTTATTTTTCTCCCGTTTTTTTCCCCCTCGAGGAGGGGATGCTCCAGGTTTTTACCCGAGCATTGGTGAGCCGTTGCCCACCCCAGCTGCAGCCCTAATCCCAGTGCAAAGGCGGCTGCGCTCCCATCCAGGCGCTGCCCAGGGAGATGAGGGCTCCCGCATGGCCATGGCCCTGAATAAACAACCTTTCATCCCGGCTGCATCTGCTGCATAAACCACGGGCTGGGGGAAGCCGATAGCACCCGTCAGACCTCTTCACATGCTCCCCGGGCTGAGGCAGTTAATGCACTTTGAGCATTAACCCCGAGACACGGTGAGGGCCATCCTTCCTTGGGGTGTCTTCACCTCCAGGGGAAGGTTCTGTGGTCCCCTCTGTTTATTAAGGGTAAGGGGTAAGCTGGTAAGGGGTCTGCAGCACTCCAGGCTGGTGATGGAGTTGGTGGGCACTCGAAACACGGCATCATCTGAGCCAGATCCTCCTCGGATCTGCTGCCTCTGGGCTGGTTGGGAAGGTCTGAGCAACCCCAGCAAGAGGGACCGCTGGATGAAAGCCTCAAGTAAGGAAGCCAAGGGCAGGAGTAATTAGCTACAGAAGCCTTCTTTGCAAATGAATTCGAGGACAAAACCACCTACCAGGAGCTGAGGAGCCTTGGCACCTCCTGGCCCAGGCAGCAGGGTGACGGAGGTGGACACCCACCGATGGGTGCTCAGATGGGTGCTCTGCCCTGTGCTGCCTGCTCGGCTGTCCCAAACCCTGCCTGCTCACACCCTGCCCGGCTCAGGCTGCTCTCTCATTTCCTCCAGCCTTTTTCATACCCCCAGGGCTTCCCCATCCTCCTCCAATAGCCTGGACAACTCGAGCCACAAACCTGCCCCCAGCAGTTTGCAACCAGCTTAGGAGAGATTCAGGGAGTGGACGGAAAACAAGGAGCTCCGTGAACGCAGCAGGTCCCTGGGGACGCTCCCAACCTGGCCACGCTGCCGCTGAGGCTGGGACATCGTGACTTACTCACTCTGCAAACTTTCCTGAGCCTCGTGACTGCCCTGTGGAACAGGAAACGCACCGGCAATTGCAGAGCAAATGTTTGCAAACAGGAGCCGGGCTGCAGCCAGAGCATGGAGCTACCTCCCGTGGGACCCGGAGGTTGATGTCACCCCCTCGGGTGCAAGCGAAAGCTGCTCCTGTCCCCAAACAGCCTTTGCCATCACCCCATAAGTGAGGTCTGTCCTTGAGGCAGGGAGCCAGGACGTGCCACGGTCCTGCTCCAAGCTGCGCTCACAAGGACACTGAAGGAGACTTGCAAAAACCCTGCCCAAGGATGAGTGCTCCGAGCAATTTCTCCCTCTTGGGGTTTTCTCATTGCCAGACCAGCTCTGAACCACATGCAAAATCTCATGTCTGGCCCCAAAACCCCCTTCCCGAAGCATCCTTGCTCCCCAGCTCCCAGGTCTGGACCCACGGGATGCCCTCCCCACCCTCACCCTCTGCCTAATTGTCGCGGCATCGCGGCTGCCGTCTCCAAACAGCTTCCTAAGGAGTTGCCTCTTTCCATCTTCCTGCTTACGGGACACACAGGCGCTGAGATCCTGCCTGTCTCCAGAAATCCGGCAGCGGCGGGCGGCCGGCCAAGGCCAGCAGCGACCATTCTGTGCTCACGCGCCGCTTTTGTTTGGGATCCCAAGGAAAACAACAGGAGTTATTTCAGGCTTTACGGCTCCGGAGAAAGTCCTCGCCCATCCGCAGCCTCAAAAGGCACGGCAGCCAGCCAGGGGCTTGCTGTCCCCCCGGGAGCCTTGCCGGGGAGGGGTGCTCGGGGCACCCGCTCTGTCCCCTCCGTCCTCTCCAGGGATGCGACGAGAACCGGCACGATGGCATCTGTACTCTGAGAAGGGTGAAGGATGGAGCTGCTTGGGGATGCCGGGCTGCGATGTCCCACTGATGCCAGGGAATGGGAGCCTGGGCTGGAGCCTTGCGGCAAGGAGCAGAGCTGGAAGGGATCTGCTGGCACTGGGATCAGGCAAACAGGTCCCCAGGAGGGATGAGATGGAGCTACCACGCGAGGAGGAGTTTCCAGGAGCCGTAGGCATGCAGCCATGGGGACAAGGGACAATATTGCTGCTCCAAGGCACAGCCAGACGGTTCCCTGCCATCCGCCTCTCCCATACCTGCCCCGAGGAACGGGTGCACTGGGGGCACTCTCCTACCTGCAAAAAGTGGGGGAAACACCCCTTTTCCCTGCAAAGATCAGATCACTCCCCTCAAACGGCTGGCGGTTGTCCCCACACACGGCAGAGCCACTCGGGGAGGGGACGCTCCTGCCATACTGCACGTGCCACTGCGCTGCCAGATTTTGTCAGATTTATCTTCGTCTGGCAGTTTAGCACAGTAACGCTCCAGCCTGCTGCTTTCCTGACCTCCCTGCCTTTTTGCCACTCAAAAAAACTCCCCATAATCAAGTTCCTAAAAGTTCCGGGGACAAAAAATCAGGAAGAAAGGGAAAAAAGAGAGGAAAGTTTTATTTGTGAAGGAGCTTGCACGCTGCATAGAAATGCTGAAAGGGGGGTTGTTCCCTTAAAGTAATCTCAATTTTTCCTTAAAAACGTTTGTCTCCGGTCAAGCAGTGTGGGAAGGGGAAGGTCACAAAGCTCAGCCAGGGCAGGTGAACAGGCTCCAGGGTCACCTCCCAGCCCGAAGGGGACAGAGAGGAGACCGAGCACGGGGACCGGGTGCCTTTTACACCCTGGGGACCCCCAGGAGACCCCCAGCAGCCCCTGGCCAGGGGACAGCACAGACCCAGGGAGGGAGGATGTGATGCTGAGCATCGTCCTGCCGCCAAGCGACAAGTTTCTCCTGTAGAAACAGCCTGACCTGGCAGGGAGGGAACGTTTTGAACCCCGTGTGCCGCAAGGCCGCGGGGAAGGTCTTTCCTGTTCACACGCTCGGGGTTGGGGTGCGCTGCTCGGCCGCCGTGGGCCGGAGCACAATAGCACCGGGCTCATTTCATGCCTGGCTGCCAGCTCTGCCTGGAGAAGGGCTTAGGGCAGGCGGCTGCAGAAATATGCTCCCTGCACGCTTCGCCTCGCTCCCTGCACGCCTCGCCTCGCAGCTAGCAAACACGAGGGGGGAGCAGGGTGCGGGTCACAGATCACAGCCCGCTGCCAGGCCAGCTGGGAAGGCAGGGAAGGGTCAGACCTGCCCTGCAAAGCCGCGCTCAGGAAGCGGGGCTGGAGGCGGCGAGAAACCCGGGGGGACCACGCTTGGCTCTCGCAGTGCCTTCGCCGAACCCCGTCCCCCCGAAACCCTGCGGCTGCCCGAGCACAGACCCCCGGCGCAAGGAGGGAGGCTGCGAGGGGCGGCGGGGAAAGCCGGCAGCGGAGCGGGCTCCTCGGCTCGGGGTCTGTCTCCCCGGGCTCCCGGTGGTCGCGGGGTCCCCCGGCCGCGCCGCCCCCCTCCCGCCCAGCCCGCACTCACCCAGCGGATGCCCTGGATGCGGGGCAGGCTGCCCCCCTCGCCCTCCAGCCGGATCTCGTAGCTGGAGCTCCGGAACAAGTGCATCTTCTTGAGGAGCACCGAGAGCCGGTTACCGTCAGCCCCGGGCCCGCCGGGGGCCGGCAGCGGCGGCGGGGGGGAGCGAGCAGCACCGGACCCCGGCTCCAGCCCGGCTCGCCGTGTGCTCTGCCGGCTCCGGGCTACCGGCGCTCCCGGACCCCGCCGCGCCGCCTCCCCGGCCGCTCCCGCCGCCCCAGCCCCGCGCACCTTCATGCGGCGGCGGCGGCGGCGGCGGCGGCGCGGCGGGGCGAAGCCATCGCGGCCGCAGCCCGGTGCTGCTCCGGCGGCGGCGGCGGCTCCGCGGCTCGGGGCGGGACGGGACGGGACGGGACGGGACGGGACGGGCTCGGCGACGCCGCCGCCGCCGCGCCGGGCTGGGCGCGCCCCGCCCCCGAGCGGGCTGGGACCGGGAGCGGGGCCGGGGCACGGCGCACCCCGCCCGCAGCCCCTCCCCGGGGTCCCGCGGCCCGACCCCCCGCCCTCGACACCGGGACCCCCCGGCCTTTTGGGGACCTCCCCGTCCTGACCATCCTGGGGGGGCCCAGCCCGGGCCCCACCCGCGGGACCCCCCATCCAGCCTGAGCCCTGCGCGTCCCCCTGGGACCCCAGTCCCTGGGACCGGGGTGTTTGCAGGAGCCCCTGCCCTTCCCCTGCGCACCCCACCGAGACCCTGGGGATTGGGGTGTCTTTAGGAGCCCCTGACCTTCCCCTGCGCACCCCACCGAGACCCTGGGGATTGGGGTGTTTCCAGGAGCCCCTGACCTTCCCCTGCGCCCCCCACCGCGACCCTGGGGCTTGGGGTGTCTTTAGGAGCCCCTGACCTTCCCCTGCGCACCCCACCGAGACCCTGGGGATTGGGGTGTCTTTAGGAGCCCCTGACCTTCCCCTGCGCACCCCACCGAGACCCTGGGGATTGGGGTGTTTCCAGGAGCCCCTGCCCTTCCCCTGTGCACCCCACCGAGACCCTGGGGATTGGGATATCTCCAGGAGCCCCTGCCCTTCCCCTGCGCACCCCACCGAGACCCTGGGGATTGGGGAACCACAGGGACCCCCCTTGCTCTGGCCAGTCCTGCAGGGCCCAGCCTGGTGGGAGGAGAACGGGGCACAGAGGTGCTGGAAAGTGGGAGGGGAGGTGGCCCCCAGCCTCCGACCGGGGAGGACAGAGGAGCAGACCTGGAGCGTGGCCCAGCGGTACTGGGAGTGCTTGCGCTGGGGCTTTTGGCTAAAAAGAAAGGGGTTTCTGCCAAACTTTTACTTCTGAAATGAACCCTGGGGTTTTTTATGAAAAAAAAAAAAAAGTAAAAATATATATATTTAAATAAGCCCCAACCAGCAAAGTGATGAGAAATGTCAGCTGGATACAAGCACTTTGGATATGCATCCTTGACACACTCCTGCCTCCTCTTTTGATCAGGCACCCCAGGGACTTTGGGGGCCACGCCAGGCTCCTCAGGACTGTCACTCCTCAGGGCCACCCCACGCGGGCCTGAGGAGATAGGATCTCTCTGCGTGGCCTTCGGCAGATCCTTGAGCAGCCTTGCAGGACGGGGACAGCAATCCTCCCTCCCACCGTCTGCTTTGCCTGCGCGCGCTTGGAGGCAGAAAAGGCATTTTCCTGGAGACCTTGAGGCTTTTGGCGCTGCCGCAGCCGCTGCGCTCTGCTGCAGCCGGGGATCACAACAACCACCCACGCGCAATTACGGCGCTGAAGAGTCTCGCGCCGAGATCTGTCACCACTTACATGCCCGGAGTCCGCTCTCTTATGCAGTTATTCGGCCCAGGATCTCCAAGCCAAAGCAGCAGGGCTGCTGCGTAGCCATCCTCTGTGCAAAGCCCTCCCAGGATCTTGCTAAAGGAGTCCCAGGCTTTTTCCCTGGTAACCCAGTATGGCCACTGGTCTGAGTGGGTCCCAGCCGGGCAGGGAGAGACAGAGCAATGCAGGGGCTGGATGAGGCCGGGCGCTGCCTGGAAAACACTTCAACCAGTGGCTTTTAACATGCACGGTGGAGCAGTTCCCCATCCTGTAGCGCTGCTGGTCCAGTCTCCCAGCTGAAGCCCCACGGACAAAGCAGACGTGGGTGGGTTGGACGGAGGCGGCATGACCTGGGGACTCGGGACACTAGAAATGGGCGCAAAAGTTCACATTTAATTATTCTTCTGCAGAAGGTGCATTTTCTGCACCCCTGTCTTGAAGCCTGGCACAGCAGGGTGCATGTGCGGACCATGCCCGGGAGGTGCAGGCTCCTCCTGGCCCTTCTCGCAGGGTGTTTTCTGTATTTACAACATTAAACATATTCCCCTTTCCCAGGAAACCACCAGTGCCGAAAGCTTATCCCTTCTCAGCCCTGCACCGAGCCCCATGCTGTGGGCACAGATCATAGAGGGGAGGTGATGCAGGGACGGTGGCAGGGGGTCTGCCCCAACACACGGCTGCGAGTGCTGGGCCAGTGCCGTGTCCCAGCGCCTTGTCCCGGAGAGCCGTGGCTTCTCACTTCAGGTCCCAGCTTGTCCCTTGGAGTTGTGCGGGGACCTCCACTGCCTGCGTGTGCATCTCCCCCACCCACACGTGCATCTCTCCTGTGCCGCACCGAGGGCTCCGAAGCTGTCATTTCCCAGGCATCCGTCTGCTCCGGGTAGCATCGGGTGTGCAACACGAACAAACTTCACACTAAATGAGGCTGGGCTCCCAGCGCGGCGTTTTGCAGCCCCTCCCAGCCCCTGTGGCCCATTAATACAGGAAACCTCCCTGGCTGCAGCCCACTCCTGCTGCAGCTCGAAGGGGGGTTGTGGAAGGAGAGTTTGGCACCCGCAAAAGCGGCTCGGGGTTCGAGCAACCTCCCCTCCTGCTCGGCTGCTTGTCGCTGGCTGGCAAAGCCCATCCAGGAGTGATTCTTGAGAGCTGCTCCTGCTCTCAAGGAGCTGGTGCTGCGATGGAAACGCTCGTGGGGCAGCGGGCCAGGATATGGCCTCGCCGCCGCGCCGAGGGAGGATGCTGGCTCGGCCGCTGCAGGGAGGAACCTTTGGAAAGTTCCCCAGCCTGATGGAAAGTGCTCTGGGCTGCCTCACGCTTTGCACATCAAGGATCCGCTCACCTTTGACAGGCCCCTGGGTCTCTGCTGACATGGGCGAGGGATCCCTGCCTTGCACAGACATGCCCCCCCATGCAAATTAGAGCCAATTAAGAGAAGGAGGAAGAGGTCTGAGGAAGGCAGGAGGCTCTTGGAACGGCATTTCCCCAGGGGAGCTCCACCCGAGCGGCTGCGTGTGGATGCAGCATAACGCGCCAAGGACGTGACACCTGCCTTGGCCCCACCAAGGACAGTGGGCGGTTCTTCTCCCTCTCCCCGCATCTTGACTGATGCTTCCACCACCCCACCCCATCCCATCCCATCCCAGTTTAGACCCAGCAATGAAGGATGCCCCACCATCCTCACCAAAGCGCTCTCCCTACCCCTTTGCCGCTGTCTCCTCGCTTCCTCCCACCCTGCATTCCTGGGAATGGCTTCCAGCCCCGGCCGAGTTTAGAAAACTTTCCAAGGTCGTGGCTGGTGCAGCTGTGCTGGCAGGGAATGGCACGGAGCGGCCCCGCTCGCTTGGGAAGCGGGATGGTGCATGGGGAGCCGGGGCGGCAATCCTCCGCACGGACCCCAGGGCCGCTGTGTGCTGTGGGTGTTGCTGGAGGTCCGAATCCCTCAGGAAATCAGGCGTTAGCAGCCCATCATGGGCCGGTGCACAGTCCAGCATCTCCAGGGATGGCAACTCTGGAAACGCTGAGCTGGTTCCATCCAGCCCAGTGTCCCGGTCTTTACTGGACCAGTAAGATGCTTTAGGGACGGGGTGTGAGAGCATCACGCAGCAGTGCTGTACGATGTACCCCTGCCGGAGCCAGCGACGTACGGCACAGGGGTGTCACTGAGCTATGCGGGATGTCTCTCACCTGATGGCAGAGGTCTCTGGGCCAGCAACGGCCAGCGTGAGATCCCGTTGCCAGGCACGGAAAAACCCAGCATCCACCAACCCCAGCTGCTGCTGCACCTGGGTACTTCCCCTGCAGCTTTTCCAGGTGCAACCCAGGCGCAGGAATGCTGGAGGATCGCTGCCGTGCCGCAGCCGCATGCCCAGCCAGCGTGCCGGGTCACCGGCTCCGGCCGCAGGGACACGTTTCCAACAGGCTGCACCAGCTGCCCGAGTCTGGTTAGCTTTGAGCAGAGAGCTCCTGCCTTGCCATAAAATGCAAACAGAGCAGCTCTGCCTTATCTAACTCTTTATCGCTGTATTTAACTTGCTCATTTTATCTGCACTTGAATAATAATTAATCTCCTGGAGCAGGCAGGCCTGGCCCTGTGGAAATGCGCCTTTCGTGCGGAGCGTGTTCGGCTTATGGGACTTGCTGGAGCCAGGTGACTTTGCAGAGGGAGAGTTTTTGGCTGCTGCTCCCAGATCTTCCCCAGTGAAACTGGTGGTGCTGGTGTCAGTGCAAATGGCTGTTTGACCCCTCAAATCTCATCAGTGCTCAGACCTTCAGTGGTGTGGGCTGGGAGCGATGCACATCCCTTAACAAAATCCTCCAGGCTTTGATCTAGGTGTTTCAGGACTCGGATAATTCATAAGAACAGCTGTTATCGCCCATGTTTTGGGAAAAAAAAAGAAAAAGATTCCCATTTTTATGGGTAGTTCAGGGCACAAATGATTTAGTGTTGCTTTGTCACCTCCCGTCTCCCTGCAATTTACTGCCCGGCGGTGGTGCTCCCGGCGCGGGTACCTCAGCCCCTGCGGACAGGCTGAGTTCCCCCTTGCAACGCTGGAGCCAAGGGCTCGCTGCTGCCGGTCGCCTCCCTGTTGTTCGTTAGCACAAATCACTAATTTCAGGGCTGCTCTGACATGCACCCGCTGCCCCCGATCACCAAGGGACTGCGGTGGCAGCTACCCGGAGCCAAGTCTCTGGCAAGACGTGCCTGTTCCCTGGGAGATGAGAAGCTCCCTGAGGTCTGGGAGCCACGGCCAGCGCTCCCGCTCAGCATCCCTACAATAAACCCCATCGGCAGGATTGGGAAACCCGTCCTGGCCCCTTCCCAGGGGCTGTAAATCAGAGCAGGGCTTGCAGGGTGACAGGCCAGGGCTGGCGTTTGCTCCCCGGGGCTCGCCGCAGCCCTGGCTACCCAGCTCCGGGCACACGGCAAAGCCGTCTCCCTCGGTGGTGGAGATGGCAGCAGGGCTGGGGGCAGCGGCTGTATTTTGTGGTCGTTTCCCTGGTTGAGGGACTCGGTATTCCCAAGGCGAGTGCCCAGACGTTGCCTACAGCTTGAAGCTTTAAATAGCTGAGCATAAATAAAGGTGGCAGCAGAAATAGTCTATCCTGGGGCGATGCTGAGGGCTGGGAGGACGGGGTGAAAGCAATGGGCAGGGGGTAAAATCAGGGGGTGCTGCCATGGGGCTGGGGTGCAGCTCTGTCGAGGGCAGGGGTCCCTACCGAGCCCCCAGCTGTGCCCGCACCGGGGGCTGCTGCTTCAGTGGGGACCGCTGGCAGCTCGGGCCCCTCCAGCCGACCCCAAAAGCCTCACCAGACGTTTTCTGGCGTGTTTTCCCAGCCTTTCCCCTGTGCCTGCAAGATCTACGAGGCCAATTTAAAGCCCCCTCCATCTCCAGCTCCTCTTGGGTCCTTTCGTAAATCAAATTGGGGATAAAATAGCATTCCAGGAACGCAGCGGGCCAGCCCCGGCTTTCTGTGGGAAAAGCAGCGAACGCACAGTGTCAGCACTGAATAAAGCTCGTGAGATGTCAGGCTAATTCTCTTTATAGCTCCAGGGCTGGCCTTTCCCACCGAGGACTGGGTACCCACGCCAGCCAGCGGCTCCCCGGGGACTCCCCCTGCGCGCGGTGGAGCTGTGCCAGCCCGGCGCGGTGGTGGGCGGCTGTCGGGGTTCAGGTGTTTGCGGGAGCGGGGCGATGGGTTTGCACGTGCAAGCGTGCGACAGCACGGGCAGAAAGCTGCGCACAGGGCTGGGTTGCAGCCTCGATGGGCAAGTGGCACGGCTTTGGGTTGAGCAGTTGACTCTGCTGCTTGTCGGTCGTGCAAGGATGGGGTTCATTTGCCCTGGATGTAAAAACAGTCGTGGGTTTAGGTTCGATTTCCTGACTGTGCTGCACGCCTCCTCCATCCCTGCATCTTGTACCAACCCCTGGGCAGCCATGGGACGAGGAGCCATCGAGCTCCCTCGGGCTGTCCCCAAGCACATACGGGATGGCAGGACCCCATGTCGTTGCCTTTCGGACGCAGCTTTGTGCTGGCTGATGAACAGAATTTAATTCTGCAACAATTAGGGGCTAAGCTACAGACCCAGAATTGCTTATTAAATCACAGATGGGAATGCTATTCCCAAGATTATTTAATTGCAAGTGTTTTAGCGATGTGCTCGCAAACGGGGGTCACATCTCATCAACAACGCTCTCATCTCTCACTCGCCCCGAAACAACGGGCACAGCTTTCTGGAGCTGCTATTTCAGCCTCTTTGCAAACTCAGGGCAGCTGGTTGCCTCCGTGCCCGGCGTGCCGGGCTGTCGCTGCAGCAAACTGGAGCCTGGCATTAAAACCCGAAGGGGTTTCGGCAGATGAGATAAGGAGCTGCGAGCGCCGGGTTTTTGAAGCAGCTGATGGAGCTCGGAGACGCTGAATCGCAGCATCGGAGACGGCGAGGTGTGCGGGGGTTGTTAATAACCCCTAAAGCCGTCCTAAAGAGGAACCGCGGACACATGGGGCAGCAAAATGCTGAAACCTGCTTCCGCTCCTGCGGCCGTTCCCCAAAGGCAGAACGAGTTAAATGCTGGTATTTCCATTACACTGCCTGTTTTGGCATCGTTTCTTGAAAATTAGTGGTAGGTTCTAGTGCATTTGCACGGAAGAAACTCAAGAAGAAATGGCTGAACTCTTTGTATTACTGATGAGTGTATTTGCTGGCAGATGGTTGCAGAAGAAATCTTTTATATTTATCATCTCTTTGGCTTACCAGGACAAGATAACAAATCAGGGTTGAAAATACGATTCTGGGGAAAATGGCTCTAAATTACTGCACTCTAAGCATGTTGTTTTATTCTTTAATGTAGCTACTTTATGTATTTCTTTTCCTCAAACTATATATATTTCCTTTTTATTGGCTAAGCCTTTCCTAATTTATATTTTCATTACTTTGATTAATACTACTTCCACAGTGACATTATTATTCCAACGCAGTTTTGCAAGTGTCTTACTGAAACACTTGGTGTTAAATAATCTTCGGATTTAGTCTGCATGATTTGTAATTTAATAAGCAGTTCCGTTTCTGCGTTTTATCTCCTAATTGGTACAGAATTAGCAGTTATCCTGGAATTAACACAAGCTATCGTATGCTTTTTTTTGTTGAAAAGAAAACAGATATAGGTATTCTTTTAGCTGTAGTCGTTTAGCCGTAACTATAGCCATATTAGCCGTTTTAGGATCATCGCCTGGATTGTAACTTGAGCAGGAATATGCTGCCATGGAAGTGATCCTGCTCTTTTCGGAAGGAAGATTTCAGTCTCCCAGGCAGTTGCATTTGATACTCCTTTAATTATCATTTGGTGAGCGTGATGCATCTTGTTCTCCCGGTATTTCCATACCCAGTTTGCTTCTTCCAATTCTTCCTGAAACCTGATTCCCAGATTTGCATCTCTGAAGAGCTGTAAACACTTCAGATCTGAATCCAGCAAGGGCTCGTCATCAGCCCTCCAGAAAACGATGGCTTTCACCTCCCTTCGCAGACAAAATATCTCTAAATCACGAACAATTAGCGTTACGGTTGGTCTAGAAGTGGCAGATTTCACTTGGGAAAAGCAAGATTAAATGAAGTCCTCGGCTGCGTTGCGTTTTGCAGGCAGGCGGGTGCCGGGGCGACGCCGGGGAGGGCAGGCAGGGGTGCGTGGGCAGCAGTGGCCAACGGGCCTGCAGAGCTGCAAGGTGTATGTCCGCCTGGCACAGAGGGCAAAGGGGCATTTGCTAATCTAAATCCAGCCCTAAATCCAACCCTAACCTTACCCCTAGCCCTAAACCTAAGCCTAAACTTAAGCCTAAGCCTAACCTTAGGCTAGTCCCTCACACGTGGATGTCAGCACCCCTGCACCAGCAGGTCTCGGTGCAGGGGATGGTCCCAGGCAGGTCTAATTTATGGACACGAACCAACCTAACGAAGAAAACCAGACGTGGGGCCAGTTTTCCCTGCTGCAAACGCACCGCTCCGTCACAGCTCAGCCCGGCCAGGCTCACGCGACGGCCGCAGCCCCTTGGAAATGTTCAAATTAACTGGCTTTGCCTTACAAAGTCCTTTAGACCCACGGAGGAGACACTGAAACAGAGACACTGAGTCACCGAGACACCAAATCACCAGGACAGACACCGAATCACCAGGACAGACACCGAATCACCAGGACAGACACCGAATCACCAGGACAGACACCGAATTACCAGGACACCGAAATGCCGAGACAGGGAGACACTAAGAGACGGCGGCTTGGTGGCATCTGAAGGACCGCATCCCCGAGACCCGGCACCAACA